>NC_092339.1:313052500-313366250 GCF_046630445.1 Rutidosis leptorrhynchoides
AAATTTAGATAAGAAGTAGAAAAAATTCTAAGTCCTAAAAACTAGAATGGCGAGAAATAAGAGAGAAAAAGAGTTCGTCGCAAAAGGTCGAAAAAGAAAAAATGGTTGAAAAATAAAAGGTGACGGAAAAATAAAAGAAACTTATAAAAACTTAAAAATACTTAAC
This sequence comes from Rutidosis leptorrhynchoides, assembly GCF_046630445.1. NCBI lineage: Eukaryota > Viridiplantae > Streptophyta > Magnoliopsida > Asterales > Asteraceae > Rutidosis > Rutidosis leptorrhynchoides. Next base: position 313,052,667 of record NC_092339.1, read on the forward strand.
TAACCTAACCTTATTACTACAACTAACTTAAAATTATAATCGCAAATTAAAATTACTAATTGGAATGACAATTGGTACATAGTAAAAGTCGTCTAAAAATATTAAAGCTTACAGGAAAAACTAAATTCCAAATGGAAATAACTTAAAAAGAAACTAAAACTTAAAATGGCGTCGCAAAATTCTAAAGCACCTAAATCTTAGTCTAAAGAAAAAGCACTTAAGGAATTCTACGGCAAAGCCTAAAAATCTAGGAGTAAAAATAACTATAGCAAAAACTAAGTTTAAAATTAAATATGAGCTAAAAATACAAAAGTTATGCTACAACGATTAAAAAGGGACAAAATATAAAAATATACAAAAAGTTGTAAAAAGTACAATTTTTATAAAAATATTATTTTTATATTATTTATTTAATAAAACTACTAATTTTATAATTTAATTAAACTTATTTAAACTAAAATATAAATTAAATAAAACTTAAATTAAAATAAAACTTAATTATAATATTAATTAGGGTTAATAATAATAATAATAATTAATAATCCGTAATAAATGCTGAATTAGGGCTTCTGTCCGTGTGTCAGGTACCCTCCGCGAGTTGCGGTATTTAATGCTTCAAACCCCGCGAGTCGCGGGGTTTCAAATTTCAGCTGACAGGTTTCAAATTCGACGCGTTTTTTCTTTATTTTTTTTTTTATTTTTTTTTTGTTTTCTGTTTTTTTCTATAAATAAAAGATATTTAATAAAACTTATATTTTTATAAATTAAAATAAAAATAAAGAAACTTATAAAACTTAAATATTTAACAAAATCTTAAAAAATACTTATATTTTTCTTTTTCTTTTTATATTTTTGAATAATTAAAACGTATTTTTACAAAAACGAATTTTTAATAGAAGTAAGCTAAAAATCTTTTTTTTTTTTATATTAGCGTTGCGCTTCCGGCTTTTAAGATAATCCCCGGCAGCGGCGCCAAAAATACTTGATGTTATGCGAGGTGTATATAAAATAGTTATTAATTTTAGCAGGAAATACTATTAAATACGATACAATTTTACACAAGATATTTATTTATTTATAGAATGGATATACTTAAACCTTGCTACAACACTTATAGGCAGTGTACCTAATCGTACAGTAGTGTAGTTTTTAGTAAGTCCGGTTCGTTCCACAGGGAAATCTTTAAACAAAGCTCAACGCTATATTAGTTTACTTTTATTAAAAATACAAATATATATATAAGTAATATTATTATTATAAAGGGGGGTTTTTACCGTTTAATGACCGGTTTGTCGATTTTAAGACTTTAGTCGCAGTTAAAACCTAATGTAAAATATAAAATAAATACAAGACTTAAATTAAAGCGTAAAGTAAATAACGATAATGAAATTGCGAATAATAAAAGTACGATAAAATAAACTTACGATAATTAAAAAGTACGATAATTAAAAGTGCGATTAAATAACAATAAATAAAAGTGCGATAATTAGAAGTGCAATTAAATATAAAATAAAGGAAATTAAATATGAAATAAAAGAATTATGCTTATTTAAACTTCCGTAATCATGATGTTTGACGTGTTGATTTTAGTTTTATGCCCATGGGTTAATTGTCCTTTGTCCTGGATTATTTAATATGTCCGTCTGGTTTTTGTCCATAACAGTCCATCAGTCATAAATATAAAGTGCGAGTGTCCTCATCAAATTATTCTTATACCCGAAGTTAAATATTCCAACTAATTGGGGATTCGAATTGTAACAAGGTTTTAATACTTTGTTTAATGAATACACCAGGTTATCGACTGCGTGTAAACCAAGGTTTTACTACTTTGTTAACAATTACACCAATTATCCTTGAATGTAATTTCACCCCTGTTTTAATTATTCTAGTGGCTATTAATCCATTCCCGTGTACGGTTAAATGAACGATTATTCGTACATATAAATACCCCGCCCATCGTGTCCGATCGAGTGTATATGGTAATTTATAGGGACGCCCAATTGTAAATCTTTATATTAACATTAACAAACTTTCATTTAGTTAAACAAATATAAAGCCCATTAATAGCCCATAGTCTAATTTCCACAAGTGTCGTTCTTTTGTCCAAACCCCAATTATGGTACAAAGCCCAATTACCCAATTTTAGTAATTAGCCCAACATCATGATTACTTTGTTTTAAATAAGCACAATAATAACTTAGCTACGAGACATTAATGTAAAAAGGTTGAACATAACTTACAATGATTAAAAATAGCGTAGCGTTACACGGACAGAATTTCGACTTACACCCTTACAACATTCGCTAACATACCCTTATTATTAGAATTAAAATTAAAATTAAAATATAAATTATATATATATATATATATATATATATATATATATATATATATATATATATATATATATATAAATTTTACGTATGATAAGAGAAGAAAAAGATATTGATTTTGATCAGAATTCGGTTGGCTTTATAGGCAGTTTTCAATTTTGGGGCTCCGCGACTCGCGGTGAATTTTGCCTTCAAACTCCGCAAGTCGCGGAGTTTGAAATTCCAGCTCATATCTTGGAGTCTTTCTCTGCCGACGGTTTTTATTTATAAATATAATATATATATAATTAATATAATTAATTATATATTATATTATATTTATATACCTAGTTAACTTGTAATTTTTAGTCCGTTGCGTCGAGCGTTAAGAGTTGACTCTGGTCCCGGTTCCGGATTTTCGAACGTCCTTGCGTACAATTTTATATTTTGTACTTTGCGTTTTGAATCTTGTACTCTTGTAATTTCGAGACGTTTCTTATCAATAATTGGAACCTTTTTGATTGTCTTTTGTACTTTTGAGCTTTTTGGTCGTTTGCGTCTTCAATTCGTCGAATCTGTCTTTTGTCTTCACCTTTTATTATTTAAACGAATATCACTTGTAAATAGAACAATTGCAACTAAAAGCTTGTCTTTCTTGAGGAATAATGCTATGAAATATATGTTCGTTTTTAGCATTATCAGTCGACATGATAGGTCGAAACATTGTATACGTGTCTATGGTATCTCAAGATTACATAATATACAATATAAGTTGATTAGGTTATGGTTGGAATAGATTTATTACTAACTTTCACGTAGGTAAAATGAGTAGTTTTTATCAATCTTGTTTTACTCGCCATTTCTTCGTTTCTAATCCGTTTTGAGTGATTCCAGTGGCCACGGTTTTGTATTGAACTTAACTTTATGAATCTAAATAGAAAAAGTATAAGTTTATAGTCGAAAATACAAGTTACAAGTCATTTTTGAAAGAGGTAGTCATTTCCGTCGAAAGAACGACATCTTGATGACCATTTTGAAAAACATACTTTCACTTTGAGTTTAACCATGATTTTTGGATATAGTTTCATGTTCATAAGAAAAATCATTTTTCCAGAAGTATAGCTTTTAAATCAAAGTTCTTCTTAGCTTTTAATTATCCCAACCAAAACAGCCCCCGATTTTACTACGACGGCATATATCCAGTTTTATGGTGTTTATCGTGTTTCTGGGTTTTAAATCATTAAGTTAGCATATCATATAGATATAGAACATGTGTTTAGTTGATTTTAAAAGTCTAGTTAGAAGGATTAACTTTATTTGCGAACAAGTTTAGAATTAACTAAACTATGTTCTAGTGATTACAAGTTTATAACGTTGAATAAGACAGCTTTTTATGTATGAATCGAATGATGTTATGAACATCATTACTACCTCAAGTTCCTTGGATAAACCTACTGGAAATGAGAAAAATGGATCTAGCTTCAAAGGATCCTTGGATGGCTTGAAAGTTCTTGAAGCAGAATCATGACACAAAAACAATTTCAAGTAAGATTTCCACTCGAAATAAGATTGTTATAGTTATAGAAATTGAATTAAAGTTTGAATATGATTATTACCTTGTATTAGAAAGATAACCTACTGTAATTAACAAATGTTTCTTGATCTTGGATGATTACTTGGAATGGATTTAGAAAACTTGGAAGTAAACTTGCAATCTTGGAAGTATTCTTGATTTTATGAAACTAGAACTTTTGGAATTTATGAAGAACACTTAGAACTTGAAGATAGAACTTGAGAGAGATCAATTAGATGAAGAAAATTAAAGAATAAAAGTGTTTGTAGGTGTTTTTGGTCGTTGGTGTATGGATTAGATATAAAGGATATGTAATTTTGTTTTCATGTAAATAAGTCATGAATGATTACTCATATTTTTGTAATTTTATGAGATATTTCATGCCAGTTGCCAAATGATGGTTCCCACATGTGTTAGGTGACTCACATGGGCTGCTAAGAGCTGATCATTGGAGTGTATATACCAATAGTACAGACACCTAAAAGCTGTGTATTGTACGAGTACAAATACGGGTGCATACGAGTAGAATTGTTGATGAAACTGAACGAGGATGTAATTGTAAGTATTTTTGTTAAGTAGAAGTATTTTGATAAGTGTCTTGAAGTCTTTCAAAATTGTATGAATACATATTAAAATAATACATGTATATACATTTTAACTGAGTCGTTAAGTCATCGTTAGTCGTTACATGTAAGTGTTGTTTTGAAACCTTTGGGTTAACAATCTTGTTAAATGTTGTTAACCCAATGTTTATAATATCAAAAGAGATTTTAAATTATTATATTATCATGATATTATAATGTACGAATATCTCTTAATATGATATATATACATTAAATGTCGTTACAACGATAATCGTTACATATATGTCTCGTTGCAAAATCATTAAGTTAGTAGTCTTGTTTTTACATATGTAGTTCATTGTTAATATACTTAATGATATGTTTACTTATCATAATATCATGTTAACTATATATATAACCATATATATGTCATCATATAGTTTTTACAAGTTTTAACGTTCGTGAATCACCGGTCAACTTGGGTGGTCAATTGTCTATATGAAACCTATTTCAATTAATCAAGTCTTAACAAGTTTGATTGCTTAACATGTTGGAAACACTTAATCATGTAAAATAACAATTTCATTTAATATATATATAAACATGGAAGAGTTCGGGTCACTACATACACAAGTCCATCAAATCCACCTATATGTGAAGTGAGCTCTATAGCCGAGAATCACTTCACCCGACCCGCACCCATCCTACACATACATATGCACATAGGATATTAACACTCACCTTGTCGCCTTGATGAATGCCACCGAATAATCCGCAATTCACCGATGGAATGTACCTATTCCATAATCACAAATACAACAACACAATTAGGGAGGATTTACAAACCAACCCAAATTGACAACTAGTGCAATCTCGACCCAAATGCACCTCCAAGCACAAACCGCGCCCAAACTAATCAATAATCACTAACACTAGTGACAATGGTCCTAATAAGCCAATTAAACCCGAACACAAGTGTTAAACACTTTTCTTGCCCAATTTGACACCAAAACCCTAATTTTGACCCATTTCAAAATTAGTCAACCAAACACACCCAAATGATTTCCAATACTTCCATAATCACTAACACTAGTGATTATACACCATTTACTAGCCTTAAACATGGTTAAATCATTAACCAAACCAAAACCCGCCTTCATCACTTATCAACCCAAATCTTGGTGTTAATCTTCAATTAACAACTAAATGGGTTCCATCTATGAATCATACAATCAAAAGCTCCAAATTTAGATGATGAACACGAAAATGAAATTCGGAGTTAGAGCTTAACGTTAGTATCGCCTTGAAGCTAAGAACGAGGAGAACAAACTTGTCTCTTACACTTTCGATCAAAACCCGCTTCTTCCTTTCCAAAAATCCCTTTGACTCAATTGGGGTTTGAAGTTTTTGAGAGGAAAATGAGAAGAAAAGGAAAAAGAAATGAAGAAATGAAATGGATGGATGGGATTTAAGATCCCAATCTGGCTCACACGTGAAATGACCAAAATACCCTTGAACCTTATTTAATATTACAAAAGTCTGGTACTAGTTCGCCCAGAACGCCGCGCCGTGGCCCTCTTCGTCGCGCCGCGAGAATACGCGTGTTTTAATGCTTGTTTGTCGAGCCTCCTGAAATTGAAACCAGTGAAATTCCCCGCCGCGACGAGCCTTGTCGTGCCGCGACCCAAGGCTGAAATGTCCCGTTCTTATTGATTAAAAACGTTCCATATTAATTGATTTCATTGCGAGGTTTTGACCTCTATATGAGACATTTTTCAAAGACTGCATTCATTTTTAAAACAAACCATAACCTTTATTTCATAGATAAAGGTTTTAAAAAGCTTTACGTAGATTATCAAATAATGATAATCTAAAATATCCTGTTTACACACGACCATTACATAATGGTTTACAATACAAATATGTTACAACAAAATAAGTTTCTTGAATGCAGTTTTTACACAATATCATACAAGCATGGACTCCAAATCTCGTCCTTATTTAAGTATGCGACAGCGGAAGCTCTTAATAATCACCTGAGAATAAACATGCTTTAAACGTCAACAAAAATGTTGGTGAGTTATAGGTTTAACCTATATATATCAAATCGTAACAATAGACCACAAGATTTCATATTTCAATACACATCCCATACATAGAGATAAAAATCATTCATATGGTGAACACCTGGTAATCGACATTAACAAGATGCATATATAAGAATATCCCCATCATTCCGGGACATCCTTCGGATATGATATAAATTTCGAAGTACTAAAGCATCCGGTACTTTGGATGGGGTTTGTTAGGCCCAATAGATCTATCTTTAGGATTCGCGTCAATTAGGGTGTCTGTTCCCTAATTCTTAGATTACCAGACTTAATAAAAAGGGGCATATTCGATTTCGATAATTCAACCATAGAATGTAGTTTCACGTACTTGTGTCTATTTTGTAAATCATTTATAAAACCTGCATGTATTCTCATCCCAAAAATATTAGATTTTAAAAGTGGGACTATAACTCACTTTCACAGATTTTTACTTCGTCGGGAAGTAAGACTTGGCCACTGGTTGATTCACGAACCTATAACAATATATACATATATATCAAAGTATGTTCAAAATATATTTACAACACTTTTAATATATTTTGATGTTTTAAGTTTATTAAGTCAGCTGTCCTCGTTAGTAACCTACAACTAGTTGTCCACAGTTAGATGTACAGAAATAAATCGATAAATATTATCTTGAATCAATCCACGACCCAGTGTATACGTATCTCAATATTGATCACAACTCAAACTATATATATTTTGGAATCAACCTCAACCCTGTATAGCTAACTCCAACATTCACATATAGAGTGTCTACGGTTGTTCCGAAATATATATAGATGTGTCGACATGATAGGTCGAAACATTGTATACGTGTCTATGGTATCTCAAGATTACATAATATACAATACAAGTTGATTAAGTTATGGTTGGAATAGATTTGTTACCAATTTTCACGTAGCTAAAATGAGAAAAATTATCCAATCTTGTTTTACCCATAACTTCTTCATTTTAAATCCGTTTTGAGTGAATCAAATTGCTATGGTTTCATATTGAACTCTATTTTATGAATATAAACAGAAAAAGTATAGGTTTATAGTCGGAAAAGTAAGTTACAAGTCGTTTTTGTAAAGGTAGTCATTTCAGTCGAAAGAACGACGTCTAGATGACCATTTTAGAAAACATACTTCCACTTTGAGTTTAACCATAATTTTTGGATATAGTTTCATGTTCATAATAAAAATCATTTTCTCAGAATAACAGCTTTTAAATCAAAGTTTATCATAGTTTTTAATTAACTAACCCAAAACAGCCCGCGGTGTTACTACGACGGCGTAAATCCGGTTTTACGGTGTTTTTCGTGTTTCCAGGTTTTAAATCATTAAGTTAGCATATCATATAGATATAGAACATGTGTTTAGTTGATTTTAAAAGTCAAGTTAGAAGGATTAACTTTTGTTTGCGAACAAGTTTAGAATTAACTAAACTATGTTCTAGTGATTACAAGTTTAAACCTTCGAATAAGATAGCTTTATATGTATGAATCGAATGATGTTATGAACATCATTACTACCTTAAGTTCCTTGGATAAACCTACTGGAAAAGAGAAAAATGGATCTAGCTTCAACGGATCCTTGGATGGCTCGAAGTTCTTGAAGCAGAATCATGACACGAAAACAAGTTCAAGTAAGATCATCACTTGAAATAAGATTGTTATAGTTATAGAAATTGAACCAAAGTTTGAATATGATTATTACCTTGTATTAGAATGATAACCTACTGTAAGAAACAAAGATTTCTTGAGGTTGGATGATCACCTTACAAGATTGGAAGTGAGCTAGCAAACTTGAAAGTATTCTTGATTTTATGTAACTAGAACTTGTAAAATATATGAAGAACACTTAGAACTTGAAGATAGAACTTGAGAGAGATTAATTAGATGAAGAAAATTGAAGAATGAAAGTGTTTGTAGGTGTTTTTGGTCGTTGGTGTATGGATTAGATATAAAGGATATGTAATTTTGTTTTCATGTAAATAAGTCATGAATGATTACTCATATTTTTGTAATTTTATGAGATATTTCATGCTAGTTGCCAAATGATGGTTCCCACATGTGTTAGGTGACTCACATGGGCTGCTAAGAGCTGATCATTGGAGTGTATATACCAATAGTACATACATCTAAAAGCTGTGTATTGTACGAGTACGAATACGGGTGCATACGAGTAGAATTGTTGATGAAACTGAACGAGGATGTAATTGTAAGCATTTTTGTTAAGTAGAAGTATTTTGATAAGTGTATTGAAGTCTTTCAAAAGTGTATAAATACATATTAAAACACTACATGTATATACATTTTAACTGAGTCGTTAAGTCATCGTTAGTCGTTACATGTAAGTGTTGTTTTGAAACCTTTAGGTTAACGATCTTGTTAAATGTTGTTAACCCAATATTTATAATATCAAATGAGATTTTAAATTATTATATTATCATGATATTATCATGTATGAATATCTCTTAATATGATATATATCCATTAAATGTCTTTACAACGATAATCGTTACATATATGTCTCGTTTAAAAAATCATTAAGTTAGTAGTCTTGTTTTTACATATGTAGTTCATTGTTAATATACTTAATGATATGTTTACTTATCATAGTATCATGTTAACTATATATATATATATCCATATATATGTCATCATATAGTTTTTACAAGTTTTAACGTTCGTGAATCACCGGTCAACTTGGGTGGTCAATTGTCTATATGAAACATATTTCAATTAATCAAGTCTTAACAAGTTTGATTGCTTAACATGTTGGAAACATTTAATCATGTAAATATCAATCTCAATTAATATATATAAACATGGAAAAGTTCGGGTCACTACAGTACCTACCCGTTAAATAAATTTCGTCCCGAAATTTTAAGCTGTTGAAGGTGTTGACGAATCTTCTGGAAATAGATGCGGGTATTTCTTCTTCATCTGATCTTCATGCTCCCAGGTGAACTCGGGTCCTCTACGAGCATTCCATCGAACCTTAACAATTGGTATCTTGTTTTGCTTAAGTCTTTTAACCTCACGATCCATTATTTCGACGGGTTCTTCGTTGAATTGGAGTTTTTCGTTGATTTGGATTTCATCTAACGGAATAGTGAGATCTTCTTTAGCAAAACATTTCTTCAAATTCGAGACGTGGAAAGTGTTATGTACAGCTGCGAGTTGTTGAGGTAACTCAAGTCGGTAAGCTACTGGTCCGACACGATCAATAATCTTGAATGGTCCAATATACCTTGGATTTAATTTCCCTCGTTTACCAAATCGAACAACGCCTTTCCAAGGTGCAACTTTAAGCATGACCATCTCTCCAATTTCAAATTCTATATCTTTTCTTTTAATGTCAGCGTAGCTCTTTTGTCGACTTTGGGCAGTTTTCAACCGTTGTTGAATTTGGATGATCTTCTCGGTAGTTTCTTGTATAATCTCCGGACCCGTAATCTGTCTATCCCCCACTTCACTCCAACAAATCGGAGACCTGCACTTTCTACCATAAAGTGCTTCAAACGGTGCCCTCTCAATGCTTGAATGGTAGCTGTTGTTGTAGGAAAATTCTGCTAATGGTAGATGTCGATCCCAACTGTTTCCGAAATCAATAACACATGCTCGTAGCATGTCTTCAAGCGTTTGTATCGTCCTTTCACTCTGCCCATCAGTTTGTGGATGATAGGCAGTACTCATGTCTAGACGAGTTCCTAATGCTTGCTGTAATGTCTGCCAGAATCTTGAAATAAATCTGCCATCCCTATCAGAGATAATAGAGATTGGTATTCCATGTCTGGAGACGACTTCCTTCAAATACAGTCGTGCTAACTTCTCCATCTTGTCATCTTCTCTTATTGGCAGGAACTGTGCTGATTTGGTGAGACGATCAACTATTACCCAAATAGTATCAAAACCACTTGCAGTCCTTGGCAATTTAGTGATGAAATCCATGGTAATGTTTTCCCATTTCCATTCCGGGATTTCGGGTTGTTGAAGTAGACCTGATGGTTTCTGATGCTCAGCTTTGACCTTAGAACACGTCAAACATTCTCCCACGTATTTAGCAACATCGGCTTTCATACCCGGCCACCAAAAATGTTTCTTGAGATCCTTGTACATCTTCCCCGTTCCAGGATGTATTGAGTATCTGGTTTTATGAGCTTCTCTAAGTACCATTTCTCTCATATCTCCAAATTTTGGTACCCAAATCCTTTCAGCCCTATACCGGGTTCCGTCTTCCTGAATATGAAGATGCTTCTCCGATCCTTTGGGTATTTCATCCTTTAAATTTCCCTCTTTTAAAACTCTGTGTTGCGCCTCCTTTATTTGAGTAGTAAGGTTATTATGAATCATTATATTCATAGATTTTACTCGAATGGGTTCTCTTTCCTTCCTGCTCAAGGCATCGGCTACCACATTTGCCTTCCCCGGGTGGTAACGAATCTCAAAGTCGTAATCATTCAATAATTCAATCCACCTACGCTGCCTCATATTCAGTTGTTTCTGATTAAATATGTGTTGAAGACTTTTGTGGTCGGTATATATAATACTTTTGACCCCATATAAGTAGTGCCTCCAAGTCTTTAATGCAAAAACAACCGCGCCTAATTCCAAATCATGCGTCGTATAATTTTGCTCGTGAATCTTTAATTGTCTAGATGCATAAGCAATCACCTTCATTCGTTGCATTAATACACAACCGAGACCTTGCTTTGATGCGTCACAATAAATCACAAAATCATCATTCCCTTCAGGCAATGACAATATAGGTGCCGTAGTTAGCTTTTTCTTCAATAACTGAAACGCTTTCTCTTGTTCATCCTTCCATTCAAATTTCTTCCCTTTATGCGTTAATGCAGTCAAGGGTTTTGCTATTCTGGAAAAGTCTTGGATGAACCTTCTGTAGTAACCAGCTAGTCCTAAAAACTGGCGTATGTGTTTCGTAGTTTTCGGGGTTTCCCACTTTTCAACAGTTTCTATCTTTGCTGGATCCACCTTAATACCTTCTTTGTTCACTATGTGACCGAGGAATTGAACTTCTTCCAACCAAAATGCACACTTTGAAAACTTAGCGTATAATTCTTCCTTCCTCAATACTTCTAACACCTTTCTCAAATGTTCACCGTGTTCTTGGTCATTCTTTGAGTAAATAAGTATGTCATCAATGAAAACAATGACAAACTTGTCAAGGTATGGTCCACACACTCGGTTCATAAGGTCCATGAACACAGCTGGTGCATTAGTTAAACCAAATGGCATGACCATAAACTCGTAATGACCGTAACGTGTTCTGAAAGCAGTCTTTGGAATATCATCTTCTTTCACCCGCATTTGATGATACCCGGAACGTAAGTCAATCTTTGAATAAACAGACGAGCCTTGTAGTTGATCAAATAAGTCATCGATTCTCGGTAGTGGGTAGCGGTTCTTGATGGTAATTTTGTTCAACTCTCGGTAGTCGATACACAACCTGAATGTACCATCTTTCTTCTTGACAAACAAAACAGGAGCTCCCCACGGTGATGTGCTTGGTCGAATGAAACCACGCTCTAAAAGTTCTTGTAATTGGCTTTGTAGTTCTTTCATCTCGCTGGGTGCGAGTCTGTAAGGAGCACGAGCTATTGGTGCAGCTCCTGGTACAAGATCTATTTGAAATTCAACGGATCGATGTGGGGGTAATCCCGGTAATTCTTTCAGAAATACATCGGGAAATTCTTTTGCAATGGGAACATCATTGATGCTCTTTTCTTCAGTTTGTACTTTCTCAACGTGTGCTAGAACAGCATAGCAACCTTTTCTTATTAGTTTTTGTGCCTTCAAATTACTAATAAGATGTAGCTTCGTGTTGCCCTTTTCTCCGTACACCATTAAGGGTTTTCCTTTTTCTCGTATAATGCGAATTGCATTTTTGTAACAAACGATCTCTGCTTTCACTTCTTTCAACCAGTCCATACCGATTATCACATCAAAACTCCCTAACTCTACTGGTATCAAATCAATCTTAAATGTTTCGCTAACCAGTTTAATTTCTCGATTCCGACATATATTATCTGCTGAAATTAATTTACCATTTGCTAATTCGAGTAAAAATTTACTATCCAAAGGCGTCAATGGACAACTTAATTTAGCACAAAAATCTCTACTCATATAGCTTCTATCCGCACCCGAATCAAATAAAACGTAAGCAGATTTATTGTCAATAAGAAACGTACCCGTAACAAGCTCCGGGTCTTCCTGTGCCTCTGCCGCATTAATATTGAAAACTCTTCCGCGGCCTTGTCCATTCGTGTTCTCCTGGTTCGGGCAATTTCTAATAATGTGGCCCGGTTTTCCACATTTATAACAAACTACATTGGCATAACTTGCTCCGACACTACTTGCTCCGCCATTACTCGTTCCGACACCATTTGTTCCTTTCGTTCTATTAACCCCTGGTCCGTAGACCTCACACTTCGCCGCGCTATGACCATTTCTTTTACACTTGTTGCAAAATTTGGTGCAGAACCCCGAGTGATACTTTTCACACCTTTGGCATAGCTGCTTCTGATTGTTGTTGTTGTTGCGGTTATTATTGTTGTTGGGATGATTGTTGTAGTTGCTGTTGTTGTTGTTGTTGTTGTTGGGCCATTTGTTGTAGTTGCGATTGATGTTGCGATTGTTGGGATAATTGTTGCGATTATTGTTGTAATTGCTGTTGTTGTTGTATTGGTGATTCTTATCACCGTTTTCCTCCCACTTTCTTTTGACTTGCTTCACATTGGCCTCTTCAGCAGTCTGTTCTTTAATTCTTTCTTCAATCTGGTTCACTAGTTTGTGAGCCATTCTACATGCCTGTTGTATGGAGGCGGGCTCGTGTGAACTTATATCTTCTTGGATTCTTTCCGGTAATCCTTTCACAAACGCGTCGATCTTCTCTTCCTCATCTTCGAATGCTCCCGGACACAATAGGCACAATTCTGTGAATCGTCTTTCGTACGTGGTAATATCAAATCCTTGGGTTCGTAACCCTCTAAGTTCTGTCTTGAGCTTATTGACCTCGATTCTGGGACGGTACTTCTCGTTCATCAAGTGCTTGAATGCTGACCACGGTAGTGCGTACGCATCATCTTGTCCCACTTGCTCTAGATAGGTATTCCACCATGTTAATGCAGAACCTGTGAAGGTATGCGTAGCGTACTTCACTTTGTCCTCTTCAGTACACTTACTTATGGCAAACACCGATTCGACCTTCTCGGTCCACCATTTCAATCCGATCGGTCCTTCGGTTCCATCAAATTCCAAAGTGTAACGACCCGTCCTAATCCTCCTGGACGTAGTCATCAACATTTGGTCCCATTGCGATGATCGACTCCAAGTAATGTCCTTAAAATGAGCAAATGCACAGCGGAAGACTTAATTCGTACCTGAGAATAACATGCTTTAAAATGTCAACATAAAGTTGGTGAGATATATAGGTTTAATGCTAGCAGCGTTATAACTATGGACCACAAGATTTCAGGTTTATACATAATACACTCCTCGTGTATGGAAAAGACGTTGAGCACTTGGTAACCATACTTAACATTTAAATCACAGCAGCATACTCTTAAATAAACCCTACACTGTACCAAGTGTAGTAACGAAACGAAGTACTGTGCAACCGTTTAAAACTGGTCGTCCAGCCCGGTTGGGGTTGTCAGGCCCGATAGATCTATCAACAGGATTCGCGTTTACGCTCCTCACGTAAATATTAGCTACCAAGTATAAAGAGATATGCCATGGTACAACTCAACGTAGAATTTATATTTTTGATCACTTGCGTCCATAACGTAAATCATTTATAAAAAACAGCGCATGTATTCTCAGCCCAAAATATTTAGAGTTAAAAGGGAACTATATACTCACCTAATGTATTTTGTAGTAAAAATACATATAACATCACTGAACAAGTGTAGGGTTGGCCTCGGATTCACGAACCTTCTAAAGCTTTTCTAAAAAAAATAAGTGGCTCCGAACGAACTCGAACCTAAGACCTTTCGGTTTCCTATCACACCTCTAACCATTGAACCGTCCATTACATTATTGTAACAACTCTTACGTCTAATCATTTAACCCCCGTAAGCTTATCATAATCATATTCGTTTCATATAATTGTCGTCAGTATCATGATCCTCTCATCATTTTTGCTTTATAATGGTCTCATCATCATAATAATAAGAATACTAAGATTGTGGGCTAGTGCAATATATCCATATATATTTTGAGACCCAATATAAAACCCATTTATCAATTAGGAGACTCATGAGGGATTGAGTTCCATTTTTCAGTTTGTGTTCGTTTGGAAATAAAAGAAACCGAATTGGACTTCTTAACTCGGCACCTTCTTGAAACAGAAATGCGGACCCACGTGGAAATTTGAGGATGCGGTTTTGTTGGTCATATTGGAACGGTTTTAAAAATATATAATGCATTGGATACTTTCACTTGGATACCCATATCTATGTTACACCCTTTTTATTTTTCAAACCAATAAAAATAGGACATCATCATCCTTTTGATGTCACCTTGTCCCCTTGATTGGAATATGCTCATAATTTATAAAAACCATCTTACCATACTAGATACAGAATTTCTCGTATACCTTTAATACTTGTTTTATATTATTGTGGTGGTTTTTGGGTGGGTTTGCATAGAAACAGAAGTTAACGTAGCAGCAATCAAGGATGGGTGTTTGTGGCAGTTTGATCAAATAACAGGAACAAATAAAATATATATGTGGTGGTAGCATTATTTGAAATGGTGTGGCGGTTTTGGTGGTTTGTGCCAATGGTTGAATATGGTAGTGAGGTTCAAAGAAGGTGATG
Source organism: Rutidosis leptorrhynchoides (assembly GCF_046630445.1). NCBI lineage: Eukaryota > Viridiplantae > Streptophyta > Magnoliopsida > Asterales > Asteraceae > Rutidosis > Rutidosis leptorrhynchoides. The sequence goes on from NC_092339.1 coordinate 313,068,058, forward strand.
ATGGAGAAGAGTGATCAAGGTGATGTTGGTGTGTGGTTGCAGTAAGGGTTTGTTAGGCTGAGGTGGTTCAACGGTTTGAAGTGGGTGGTTCTGTTGGTGGTGTATGGTGTCGGTTTTGGAAGGCTGGAAAACAGTAATAAGGTGTAAAAATTCTCGAACAAGAAAAGAAGGCGGAAACACTGTAGTTGTCTTCATGAATATAGCCAAGTGTGATGGAGATCGAACCCATATAACTGAAGTAAAGGAGTCGAGAAACAAGAACAGAAGTGGGTTGCGGGTTTGGTTCGTAATAGATACAAGAAGAAAATAAAACAAACAAAGGTTTCTAGTTTCCTGTTCTTGACCTTCGAAACAGAAACAGATTACATAAGGGCATCAATAGTAACTTCGTAGTAGCAGCAAGTACAAGCTCGAACCATAAATGTTTCAATTTTTGATGGTTGGAAGTTGAGAAGGAGAAAGAAAAGTATATAAGGAGATATAAAGGTGACGGGTTATGGTTGTCTCCAAAGGTGATGGTGGGTTGATCGAACTAGAATAGGAACCGTAATTAGATGATGGTGACAAGTGATTGATGTTTGATGATGGTTTGAAGATGGTGAAGACTGCAACAGTAGGTTTCGTGTGGTTTAGTTAGTGGGTGTTATTCTTAATGTGTGTAGGAAAACAGAAAATAAAAGTGGTGAAAGGTGACGGTTCCAGTTGAAGAGGGTAGTTGTGGCGATGGGATTGTTGGTCGTGGAGGGTGGATAGTGGTGAAGGATGCCGGTTTCAAAGGTGATCCGATTGTGGTGGCTCGAGTAGACGAAGGATTTTGGTGATGAAGAAGATAACTCACGGTTGTTGCTTGGTTGGAAAAAAAAGATGATATGGAAATATGGTTTCAATTATGCCTAAATATCTCTATATGATATATGTATATATAACATATGTGTAAACCCATAAACATTAATAATGTTAATTGACACTATACATTCACGGATATGATTAATAACAGAAATAATATTATAATCAAATCACTATTTCAATTTGCAATTTGAAAGAAACGTATAACAACTTTTGATCCTTCTATTCATTCATGGACGAAATAATAATTTAATAATAATATAATAATAATAATTACTAAAATGCAAAGGAATTCAATCACTCAATCAAGCACAGATCTTAAATTGGATAGCCAATAGTTACAGTTTAGTCGACATAAATTCGAATTAAACTTTTCTAAATAATAATCGAAACGTCCAACGAGTAATACAATTATATTTGATATACTCTCTTTCTCTATATATATAGATTTATAACAATTTAATTATATATATTATTATTTTAAGTTATTATATATACACATATATCTATTTACAAATAGTGGTTCGTGAATCGTCAGGAATAGTCAAAGGTCAATTGAATATATGGATATCGTTTCAAAATTTTCTAGACTCAGAATTGCCGATCTTGCTTATCGTGTCTGAAACATATATAGATTAGGGTTTAAATTTGGTCGGAAATTTCCGGGTCGTTACAGTACCCACCCGTTAAAGAAATTTCGTCCCCGAAATTTGATAGAGGTTGTCATAAATAACAATAGGAATGTTTTCATGACGAATATGAGGTAATAATAGAGTTTTATCATTATTGGAAGATATGGATAAAACGATTCGATCATGTGAAGCGTACGAGTGGAGCTATCACAAAAGAGTGATATGAGTAAATAATATATTCATTTCAACTGATGAGGTAGTTACTATTGACTTTCGGGATTTATGGGATTTAAAGAAAATCTTACGTAATAAGATTTGGTTCTTCGACGATTTAGGAAACAGGATCTCCTTTGATTTAATGCGATAATCTGTTTCGATTTCTTTGTCGGATATTTCACTATAAATCCACCTCCTTCCCTTTCTTACTTCCATACCTCACATCTCTTACTCTTCCTCCTCTAATTCATACCTTAAGGTATCCTTTAAAATGCTTCATCCCGTTCTGATTTTTGTTATACTTCTAACTTTCATATCTTTCATTCTTCTCTTTCATCTACCGCTAGAAGAATCTATTCACTTTTATGATTTTATTGGAATTATAATGTTTCTAATTCTCCCGTGTCTTTACGTCGCCATACGTATTGATATACACGGTTTGTAGTTTCTGGATGGTTATTGGGTTTGATATCTTTCCTTATATTTCGATGCTCCTGCTTCTATTTTCCATAATCATTGGCATCCATAGTTAATACTCTCTCCTATTTGCTGTGATCTATACCCCAATTTCTATTTTGGGACTTTGTCCCTTCGTTTCTTCTTCCCGTCCTTGAGTCAAGCGATCAATAGTTCGGAATTCGTAGGTATAAAATTCAGAATGAACATAGTTAATGCTCCAAGAAAGGAATGGTAATGGCACGATTTTGATTTGTCAAATTACCAGAATATCCAGGAAAATAGAACTATCAATATGATTTGTTCTTAATACGTTTCGGAATTGGATAGAATGTAAAAGCCGTGTAACATGGCACATGATGACGGTACTGTGAATCATCACATTCCATTAGAAACTCAACATGACTTACTGTAATATAATGAAGTTGATCAAGTTTCATTATATTATACTAATTCATGTATCAGTTCCCAACACTACTTCAAAAACATTCATATTTTAAACTCGGAGGTTTCAGAATTTAGAAACTAACACAGTTTCTTTTATATTGTAACGTAGATATTATGGAGAAATAAATATTCTCAGATAAGAATACTTATGAAAATATCTTCAGAAATATTGAGGATATTTATAATGAAAGGCACGATGATATCGTAAATCTTCTATCATTGATGGATAACGAGGAAGATTTGTCTGCGAAGGTTTAGAATGAGGAGTAAGGTGTTGCTAACGATTTCAACAGGTACGGAATCTTTTGGATCCTTTGAAGTCAGATTTAGTTTTCACGATTTGTTCACGGCCTTCTTCATACTTTGCTCAAACCTTTTTCCATTTCTCAACCTTCTCTTTTCGGAGCTTTACCAATACACTGTATTGTATCATCAAACTTTTGACCGTTAAAGTCATTTACAGTTTTTGCTGCTTCATCAGCTTTTCAAGAACTACTTCATAGTTCAGGGTGTTTTTCAGAAACTTCACATTCGAAGTATGAATTTCTTAGGGATAAACGTTATAGGTATAACTGGAGAAGTGCTACGAGATTTTCAAAATACTAATTGCGGATTCTGCCGAAGAGATAACAAGCTGCTGGTACATCTGCTGATGATGTCGTGGAATATAAAAGGTTCTCCGGTGGTAACGGCAAAGGAACAAGGTATAAATATCGAAGTTATAATAAGAGTAGTTTTACTGAGATGTCGAAGTGGAGCTGTGACATAATTGACTACTTTGGAAAGGATTTTTAAGTTTGTTTTGCTATTAAATGGCAAAGGATTCAACACAGGTACGTGTTAACCTATGAATTTGGATTCGAGGGTTTTCAGGTGCGTAAATCTTTTCTTCTGTAGACGAGGTGCGGCGGGTTCGACTTCTCGATCGAGATGTTTTCAAGAATCATGAAAATATTTGAATACGAATTGTAACCGTCAAGATACGAATGAGGTTTAAGATAAAATCAAGTGGCAAGCTTGAAGAATTGTTTAGTTTCATATGTTTTAATCCGCATTTTAACTCATTTTAATTGTCCAAAGTTAGCAGTCCAATAGTCCGATTGTCCAATGGTCCAATATATTCATATATAATTTAATATATAATATTCGAATTAAATAATACGTATCGTGACCCGTGTACCGGTCTCAGTGTCGATCACAACTCAAAGTATATATATATTTTGGAATCAACTCCGACCCTGTATAGCCAACTCCCACCTTCACATATAGAGTGTCTATGGTTGTTCCGAAATATATATATAGATGGGTCGATATGATAAGTCGAAACCTTGTATACGTGTCCCGTTATTTAAAGTGCGTAAAAGTAAATAACAGAAATTAAATGACGATAAATAAAATTGCGAGATTGTAAATTGCGATAATGTAAATTGCGATAAAATGTAATCAGTTAGTTGGGAACAGTTAGCTAGGAACAGTTAGCGTGGAACCTTAATAATATTTCAATTAGTTAATCCGTTTGTTTCTAACAAATTTTATTATATCCAATGTTTTCTTCATTATGCCACTTGTTGGGTTTTGATAGGTCAAAATCCAAATATGAAATTTGAATGGAAATGGTTATTCTGTGGTGAACGGATACCTATATCAGTGGTTGCAAGTAGGATAGCAAATGACCGTTGAATCAGATCCGGAGAATGTACAATGTAACTTATTAATGTGAATTTTAAATATTCCTTGGGTACTACCCACCCGTTAAAATGTTTTCATCACTAACAGTTTGTACGAAAGAATTTTTAATTACGATCTTTATGAAAATATACTTGCATATATATTTTCTTCAGATGTAGTTATGGATTCAATGAGTCAATAAGATTTTATACTCATTTGATTTATTGTTAGCACTTGATTACATGATCTCTAAAACTTTAGAGATTACATAATTGCCACGTCGGACGAAGGTAAATGAGGTAGGACAATACGTAGAACGAAATTAATCGATGTAGAACGATATGTAGAACGGTGTTTATACTCGAGGTATAGGTTGTGACGTTAGGGTTTATGACGCGGTTGTGGTTTGGGGATGTTAAGAGTACTGTCGACGTTGATGATGGTGATACTGATTATGCTGCTGATGCTGCTGCTGGTGTTCGTAACCTTCGCACCAGGTTCTCCAAAGTCGTCACACGAGCGCGTAGTTCGTTAACTTCTTCTAGTACACCGGGATGATTGGTGGTTGGAGCGAGTGAATGAACAAGATTCGTGATATGGGATATTATGTAATTGTGACGAGATAATCTAGAAATGAAAGAGAAAATGGGTTCTCGAACAGGTTTGCCGGTAAGTGCTTCAGGTTCATCGCCAAGAAAGTAATTTGGTGGATGGAAGGGATCTTCGTCGTGAAATAATTTTCGAATATAGGATGATATTCTAATTTCATAGAATATCTGTATATATAGTACTAAAGATTCCGTAGTCTACGAAGGAATTTACGACATGTGTCAGGCAATTCTATAGTAACAGGTACGCTAAGATATGAATTTTGTCTATACACTATCAATGCAGTAAATGCAGTAAGACGTGTCTAGACTTATGAATGATAAGCAGGTAATTCCCTAAAGATGATAAGCAGATGGTTTCCGACTCGAAATGATAAGCAAAACTTTTTGACAGGTAGACACGGTCAAAGTCCAGACTCACTAATGTATCCTAACAACTACCAGTTAGACACACTAATGCAAGGCCTGGTTCGCTAAGACCAATGCTCTGATACCACCTGTAACGACCCGTCCTAATCCTCCTGGACGTAGTCATCAACATTTGGTCCCATTGCGATGATCGACTCCAAGTAATGTCCTTAAAATGAGCAAATGCACAGCGGAAGACTTAATTCGTACCTGAGAATAACATGCTTTAAAATGTCAACATAAAGTTGGTGAGATATATAGGTTTAATGCTAGCAGCGTTATAACTATGGACCACAAGATTTCAGGTTTATACATAATACACTCCTCGTGTATGGAAAAGACGTTGAGCACTTGGTAACCATACTTAACATTTAAATCACAGCAGCATACTCTTAAATAAACCCTACACTGTACCAAGTGTAGTAACGAAACGAAGTACTGTGCAACCGTTTAAAACTGGTCGTCCAGCCCGGTTGGGGTTGTCAGGCCCGATAGATCTATCAACAGGATTCGCGTTTACGCTCCTCACGTAAATATTAGCTACCAAGTATAAAGAGATATGCCATGGTACAACTCAACGTAGAATTTATATTTTTGATCACTTGCGTCCATAACGTAAATCATTTATAAAAAACAGCGCATGTATTCTCAGCCCAAAATATTTAGAGTTAAAAGGGAACTATATACTCACCTAATGTATTTTGTAGTAAAAATACATATAACATCACTGAACAAGTGTAGGGTTGGCCTCGGATTCACGAACCTTCTAAAGCTTTTCTAAAAAAAATAAGTGGCTCCGAACGAACTCGAACCTAAGACCTTTCGGTTTCCTATCACACCTCTAACCATTGAATCGTCCATTACATTATTGTAACAACTCTTACGTCTAATCATTTAACCCCCGTAAGCTTATCATAATCATATTCGTTTCATATAATTGTCGTCAGTATCATGATCCTCTCATCATTTTTGCTTTATAACGGTCTCATCATCATAATAATAAGAATACTAAGATTGTGGGCTAGTGCAATATATCCATATATATTTTGAGACCCAATATAAAACCCATTTATCAATTAGGAGACTCATGAGGGATTGAGTTCCATTTTTCAGTTTGTGTTCGTTTGGAAATAAAAGAAACCGAATTGGACTTCTTAACTCGGCACCTTCTTGAAACAGAAATGCGGACCCACGTGGAAATTTGAGGATGCGGTTTTGTTGGTCATATTGGAACGGTTTTAAAAATATATAATGCATTGGATACTTTCACTTGGATACCCATATCTATGTTACACCCTTTTTATTTTTCAAACCAATAAAAATAGGACATCATCATCCTTTTGATGTCACCTTGTCCCCTTGATTGGAATATGCTCATAATTTATAAAAACCATCTTACCATACTAGATACAGAATTTCTCGTATACCTTTAATACTTGTTTTATATTATTGTGGTGGTTTTTGGGTGGGTTTGCATAGAAACAGAAGTTAACGTAGCAGCAATCAAGGATGGGTGTTTGTGGCGGTTTGATCAAATAACAGGAACAAATAAAATATATATGTGGTGGTAGCATTATTTGAAATGGTGTGGCGGTTTTGGTGGTTTGTGCCGATGGTTGAATATGGTAGTGAGGTTCAAAGAAGGTGATGATGGAGAAGAGTGATCAAGGTGATGTTGGTGTGTGGTTGCAGCAAGGGTTTGTTAGGCTGAGGTGGTTCAACGGTTTGAAGTGGGTGGTTCTGTTGGTGGTGTATGGTGTCGGTTTTGGAAGGCTGGAAAACAGTAATAAGGTGTAAAAATTCTCGAACAAGAAAATAAGGCGGAAACACTGTAGTTGTCTTCATGAATATAGCCAAGTGTGATGGAGATCGAACCCATATAACTGAAGTAAAGGAGTCGAGAAACAAGAACAGAAGTGGGTTGCGGGTTTGGTTCGTAATAGATACAAGAAGAAAATAAAACAAACAAAGGTTTCTAGTTTCCTGTTCTTGACCTTCGAAACAGAAACAGATTACATAAGGGCATCAATAGTAACTTCGTAGTAGCAGCAAGTACAAGCTCGAACCATAAATGTTTCAATTTTTGATGGTTGGAAGTTGAGAAGGAGAAAGAAAAGTATATAAGGAGATATAAAGGTGACGGGTTATGGTTGTCTCCAAAGGTGATAGTGGGTTGATCGAACTAGAATAGGAACCGTAATTAGATGATGGTGACAAGTGATTGATGTTTGATGATGGTTTGAAGATGGTGAAGACTGCAACAGTAGGTTTCGTGTGGTTTAGTTAGTGGGTGTTATTCTTAATGTGTGTAGGAAAACAGAAAATAAAAGTGGTGAAAGGTGACGGTTCCAGTTGAAGAGGGTAGTTGTGGCGATGGGATTGTTGGTCGTGGAGGGTGGATAGTGGTGAAGGATGCCGGTTTTAAAGGTGAGCCGATTGTGGTGGCTCGAGTAGACGAAGGATTTTGGTGATGAAGAAGATAACTCACGGTTGTTGCTTGGTTGGAAAAAAAAAGATGATATGGAAATATGGTTTCAATTATGCCTAAATATCTCTATATGATATATGTATATATAACATATGTGTAAACCCATAAACATTAATAATGTTAATTGACACTATACATTCACGGATATGATTAATAACAGAAATAATATTATAATCAAATCACTATTTCAATTTGCAATTTGAAAGAAACGTATAACAACTTTTGATCCTTCTATTCATTCACGGACGAAATAATAATTTAATAATAATATAATAATAATAATTACTAAAATGCAAAGGAATTCAATCACTCAATCAAGCACAGATCTTAAATTGGATAGCCAATAGTTACAGTTTAGTCGACATAAATTCGAATTAAACTTTTCTAAATAATAATCGAAACGTCCAACGAGTAATACAATTATATTTGATATACTCTCTTTCTCTATATATATAGATTTATAACAATTTAATTATATCGTATATTATTATTTTAAGTTATTATATATACACATATATCTATTTACAAATAGTGGTTCGTGAATCGTCAGGAATAGTCAAAGGTCAATTGAATATATGGATATCGTTTCAAAATTTTCTAGACTCAGAATTGCCGATCTTGCTTATCGTGTCTGAAACATATAGAGATTAGGGTTTAAATTTGGTCGGAAATTTCCGGGTCGTTACACAAAGGTTTGCAGGCAGTGAATTCTTTGTAGGTGCATCCTACACGATTTCCTGTACTGCCAGATCCAAGGTTATTGTTGGTATGTAGCGCAGCCTGTACTGCGGCTATGTTTGAAGCTAGAAAAGTACGGAATTCCTCTTCATTCATATTCACGGTGTGTCGAGTAGTCGGTGCCATTTCCTTCAAAATAGTCAAATGGAACAAGTTAATCATACAGAATATTAAGAGTAGTTAATAGTATTTCGTAGCATAATATGAACTCATTTATAAAAGCTTTTTCTTCATATTAGCATTTTATAAGTTTAAATTCGGGTAGTACCTACCCGTTAAGTTCATACTTAGTAGCTAATATACAATTCAACCACTACAATTCTATATGAAAAACTGATTGTAATAATATTTCGCGTTCACACTTTTATACAATATTTTACAAACTTACAATATCGCTTATTTTACATAAAGCATGAAATATAGCACACAATAACTTTGATACAAGATAGTTGTGAAGATAATTCTAGCTAGTACACAAGTCGTTCAGCAAAGGCAATAAAGACACGTAATTCATACGTCCAGAAACAAGTCATGCATTCTGGTTTTACTAGGACTACTTCCCATCCTTGGTCTTGTGGAACATAACCGTTATGGCCGTTGATAAGACAGCGTGTTGTAACGTCATCAAAGGGACGAGGGTTACGTAATGTCCAACAGTCCCGTAATAATCTAAAAACCTCATTTCTTACCCCAATTACCGACTCCGTCACTTGTGGAAATATTTTGTTTAATAGTTGTAGCCCGATGTTCTTGTTCTCACTTTGGTGAGAAGCGAACATTACTAATCCGTAAGCATAACATGCTTCTTTATGTTGCATGTTAGCCGCTTTTTCTAAATCACGAAGTCCAATATTCGGATATATTGAGTCAAAATAATTTCTTAACCCGTTGCGTAAAATAGCATTTGGGTTCCCCGCAATATATGCGTCAAAGTAAACACATCGTAACTTATGGGTTTCCCAATGTGATATCCCCCATCTTTCAAACGAAAGTCTCTTATAAACCAAGACATTCTTGGAACGTTCTTCGAATGTCTTACAAACTGATCTCGCCTTAAATAGTTGTGCCGAGGAATTCTGGCCGACTCTAGACAAGATTTCATCAATCATGTCTCCGGGTAGGTCTCTTAAAATATTGGGTTGTCTATCTATTTTGTGTTTTTAAACTGTAAAATAGACAAGAGTTAGATTCATAAAAAAATACTTATTAATACAAGCAATTTTTACATATATCATAAAGCATAAGAACACTATATTACATATATTACACCACACGAATACAACTATCTTATTCCGACTCGCTCGTTTCTTCTTCTTCGGTTTTGGTTCGTTTTGCCAAGTTTCTAGGGATATATGATGTTCCCCTAATACGAGCCGTCGTTGTCCACATTGGTTTAGAAAAACCTGGTGGTTTAGAGGTTCTCGGGTCATTGTTACAACTTAAGGACTTCGGGGGTTGACGATACATATAAAGTTCATCGGGGTTGGAATTAGATTTCTCTATTTTTATGCCCTTTCCCTTATTATTTTCTTTTGCCTTTTTAAATTCAGTTGGGGTAATTTCTATAACATCATCGGAATTCTCGTCAGAATCCGATTCATCGGAGAATTGGTAATCCTCCCAATATTTTGCTTCCTTGGCGGAAACACCATTGACCATAATTAACCTTGGTCGGTTGGTTGAGTATTTTCTTTTACTTAACCGTTTTATTATTTCCCCCACCGGTTCTACTTCTTCATCCAGTTCCGATTCTTCTTCCGGTTCCGATTCTTCTTCCGGTTCCGACTCTTCTTCCGGTTCCGACTCTTCTTCCGGTTCCTCTTCGGGAACTTGTGAATCAGTCCACGAATCATTCCAATTTACATTTGACTCTTCATTATTATTAGGTGAGTCAATGGGACTTGTTCTAGAGGTAGACATCTATCACATAATATCAAACGCGTTAAGAGATTAATATATCACATAATATTCACATGTTAAAAATATATAGTTTCCAACAAAATTTGTTAAGCAATCATTTTTCAAGTAAACACGGTCGAAGTCCAGACTTACTAATGCATCCTAACAAACTTGATAAGACACACTAATGCAAAATTCTGGTTCTCTAAGACCAACGCTCTGATACCAACTGAAATGTCCCGTTCTTATTGATTAAAAACGTTCCATATTAATTGATTTCGTTGCGAGGTTTTGACCTCTATATGAGACATTTTTCAAAGACTGCATTCATTTTTAAAACAAACCATAACCTTTATTTCATAGATAAAGGTTTTAAAAAGCTTTACGTAGATTATCAAATAATGATAATCTAAAATATCCTGTTTACACACGACCATTACATAATGGTTTACAATACAAATATGTTACAACAAAATAAGTTTCTTGAATGCAGTTTTTACACAATATCATACAAGCATGGACTCCAAATCTCGTCCTTATTTAAGTATGCGACAGCGGAAGCTCTTAATAATCACCTGAGAATAAACATGCTTTAAACGTCAACAAAAATGTTGGTGAGTTATAGGTTTAACCTATATATATCAAATCGTAACAATAGACCACAAGATTTCATATTTCAATACACATTCCATACATAGAGATAAAAATCATTCATATGGTGAACACCTGGTAACCGACATTAACAAGATGCATATATAAGAATATCCCCATCATTCCGGGACACCCTTCGGATATGATATAAATTTCGAAGTACTAAAGCATCCGGTACTTTGGATGGGATTTGTTAGGCCCAATAGATCTATCTTTAGGATTCGCGTCAATTAGGGTGTCTGTTCCCTAATTCTTAGATTACCAGACTTAATAAAAAGGGGCATATTCGATTTCGATAATTCAACCATAGAATGTAGTTTCACGTACTTGTGTCTATTTTGTAAATCATTTATAAAACCTGCATGTATTCTCATCCCAAAAATATTAGATTTTAAAAGTGGGACTATAACTCACTTTCACAGATTTTTACTTCGTCGGGAAGTAAGACTTGGCCACTGGTTGATTCACGAACCTATAACAATATATACATATATATCAAAGTATGTTCAAAATATATTTACAACACTTTTAATATATTTTGATGTTTTAAGTTTATTAAGTCAGCTGTCCTCGTTAGTAACCTACAACTAGTTGTCCACAGTTAGATGTACAGAAATAAATCGATAAATATTATCTTGAATCAATCCACGACCCAGTGTATACGTATCTCAGTATTGATCACAACTCAAACTATATATATTTTGGAATCAACCTCAACCCTGTATAGCTAACTCCAACATTCACATATAGAGTGTCTATGGTTGTTCCGAAATATATATAGATGTGTCGACATGATAGGTCGAAACATTGTATACGTGTCTATGGTATCTCAAGATTACATAATATACAATACAAGTTGATTAAGTTATGGTTGGAATAGATTTGTTACCAATTTTCACGTAGCTAAAATGAGAAAAATTATCCAATCTTGTTTTACCCATAACTTCTTCATTTTAAATCCGTTTTGAGTGAATCAAATTGCTATGGTTTCATATTGAACTCTATTTTATGAATATAAACAGAAAAAGTATAGGTTTATAGTCGGAAAAATAAGTTACAAGTCGTTTTTGTAAAGGTAGTCATTTCAGTCGAAAGAACGACGTCTAGATGACCATTTTAGAAAACATACTTCCACTTTGAGTTTAACCATAATTTTTGGATATAGTTTCATGTTCATAATAAAAATCATTTTCTCAGAATAACAGCTTTTAAATCAAAGTTTATCATAGTTTTTAATTAACTAACCCAAAACAGCCCGCGGTGTTACTACGACGGCGTAAATCCGGTTTTACGGTGTTTTTCGTGTTTCCAGGTTTTAAATCATTAAGTTAGCATATCATATAGATATAGAACATGTGTTTAGTTGATTTTAAAAGTCAAGTTAGAAGGATTAACTTTTGTTTGCGAACAAGTTTAGAATTAACTAAACTATGTTCTAGTGATTACAAGTTTAAACCTTCGAATAAGATAGCTTTATATGTATGAATCGAATGATGTTATGAACATCATTACTACCTTAAGTTCCTTGGATAAACCTACTGGAAAAGAGAAAAATGGATCTAGCTTCAACGGATCCTTGGATGGCTCGAAGTTCTTGAAGCAGAATCATGACACGAAAACAAGTTCAAGTAAGATCATCACTTGAAATAAGATTGTTATAGTTATAGAAATTGAACCAAAGTTTGAATATGATTATTACCTTGTATTAGAATGATAACCTACTGTAAGAAACAAAGATTTCTTGAGGTTGGATGATCACCTTACAAGATTGGAAGTGAGCTAGCAAACTTGAAAGTATTCTTGATTTTATGTAACTAGAACTTGTAAAATATATGAAGAACACTTAGAACTTGAAGATAGAACTTGAGAGAGATTAATTAGATGAAGAAAATTGAAGAATGAAAGTGTTTGTAGGTGTTTTTGGTCGTTGGTGTATGGATTAGATATAAAGGATATGTAATTTTGTTTTCATGTAAATAAGTCATGAATGATTACTCATATTTTTGTAATTTTATGAGATATTTCATGCTAGTTGCCAAATGATGGTTCTCACATGTGTTAGGTGACTCACATGGGCTGCTAAGAGCTGATCATTGGAGTGTATATACCAATAGTACATACATCTAAAAGCTGTGTATTGTACGAGTACGAATACGGGTGCATACGAGTAGAATTGTTGATGAAACTGAACGAGGATGTAATTGTAAGCATTTTTGTTAAGTAGAAGTATTTTGATAAGTGTATTGAAGTCTTTCAAAAGTGTATAAATACATATTAAAACACTACATGTATATACATTTTAACTGAGTCGTTAAGTCATCGTTAGTCGTTACATGTAAGTGTTGTTTTGAAACCTTTAGGTTAACGATCTTGTTAAATGTTGTTAACCCAATATTTATAATATCAAATGAGATTTTAAATTATTATATTATCATGATATTATCATGTATGAATATCTCTTAATATGATATATATCCATTAAATGTCTTTACAACGATAATCGTTACATATATGTCTCGTTTAAAAAATCATTAAGTTAGTAGTCTTGTTTTTACATATGTAGTTCATTGTTAATATACTTAATGATATGTTTACTTATCATAGTATCATGTTAACTATATATATATATATATATATATATATATATATATATATATATATATATATATATATATATATATATATATATATATCCATATATATGTCATCATATAGTTTTTACAAGTTTTAACGTTTGTGAATCACCGGTCAACTTGGGTGGTCAATTGTCTATATGAAACATATTTCAATTAATCAAGTCTTAACAAGTTTGATTGCTTAACATGTTGGAAACATTTAATCATGTAAATATCAATCTCAATTAATATATATAAACATGGAAAAGTTCGGGTCACTACAAAGGCGTGGTCGGGTGCCTTCCTTACCATGCCTCCTGATCCTGATTTGTTTGTAATGTCGCGCCGCGACCCATTCCTCCACGCCGCGACCTTTAACTTGGTCTGGTCACTTTTCGCATACAAGAACTTTAACGCACGAACATGTCTCAATTCCTTCATACACCTATCGTACATACGCGATACACCTATAAATCATGTACGGGGAAAAACGGGGTGTTACAATTACTCCACTAATCATTCATATCGGTGACGTTTCGTATGACACTTCGATAAACGTTCGCCGTCAAAACAAAATACCTAGGATCGATCCATACGCCTCCTATCAAAATACAAATAACAAAGAACTCGTACCACCACCGGGTAATCAAAAGGAGACGCCGTAGATATAACAAATACACCGCTACGGTCGATGCCACGTTACCGGTGTCACAATAACGCGCTCATGGGACCTCCATGAATAGGTTACTCTTAGGCACATTTTACGAAAATGTTTTAACCGATTTATTAATTATAAATTTCAAATACCATTTAAAGTGATTAATAGTCTTTAAAATATATTTAAGAAGAATTAACGAAATCACTTAAATATTTTACGCTTGATCTAATTCTTAAAATGTTCAAACGGACTTAACGGGAGATGTAAAGCCACATGGAATGAGGGACACTCGATATGAATCACCGTACCACTCGCCACACTCACACATGTTCTTTATCGAAATGTTTACGACATTTTTCGGGGCTGTTTCGAGGCACGGTTTTGACACAATTTCCAAAGACCAAATTATTTTAATTTCCTCAATTAACAAATATAATTAGCAACCTCGTTAGTACATCCAAATGAGGAAACATAACACAATCTATAGACTAACAAATATAATGAATTTCCAAATAAGTATGTCATACCAATAATTTTTATACACAATTCGAAACAAAGTTTTGAGAGGAAAGATTTACCGAAGCGATCCTAAAACCACCTAGAATATCTGTACCTTATGATGAATGACGAAATTCCAAGGACAACAAAATACCACCAAAAGATGCGATCACCGAGCCAAATCTAATGAATACGCATGTATGAGTACAAAACACATTCAAATAGGGAGTATGTAATATCCTTTATTAATAGTATTACCGTATAATTCTTATGTTTTTATTTCTATCCAAATAGTTTCATATTCAAATTTCTAGTTTTAGTATATTACGTCTTATAAGAATTTAGTGGTCAATATTGATAGTGGCACCAGTGGCGAACCTATGCAGAAAGTAATGGGGTCATGTGACCCCAACGAAATCAAATATATAATAGGGTGTTGTAAATAATAATACAAGTTCATTGGTAGTTTACTGGTTATGAGACTATTACTTGAATTCCGAGACGAAGGTAAGTCCTTTGTATGCATCTTTTTTTTTATTATTATTTTCTTAAAATGAGTTATATATTTGATTATCTGATAATGTTTTTCTTTTAACTCTAAAAGCCCATTTGAGTTACTACTCTAGTCTAACTAATATCAATTGTTCGAGCAATGTTCAATATGAATTAATTACGTAGTACTAAATTTGTGTATCTGACTCATTTTACACATATGTACTATATAGTTCAGGGTTATTAAATGATAATTTTGGCATTCTCCAATTATCCTTTTGTAACTTGTTTATACTCTAGGGTGGTGTAATGTATAATTATCAAAATTCTTTCCATCTTGTTTATAATTTTCGATGTACAGAAAGTGAAAACCAGAGTATCATTTTTCCTATTTTAATTCTCCCATTTTGTCATCATTTTGGCCATTAATCTTATTTTTACTTTTCAAGTGGACATTAAAATAAGTTAGATACATTGTGACAACCCGGAAATTTCCAACCAAATTTAAACTTTAATCTTTATATGTTTCCGACACGATAAGCAATATTTGTTAAGTTAAATTGCAAGAATTTTAAACTATGTTCATACATTCATTCAACCTCGACCAAGTTCCAACGATTCACGAACCATTAAACGAATATGATTATATATGTATATGTGTATATATATTATAACTTGAAACGTAAACAAAATATTAGATTAAATACTTTATATGATTGTATCTGTTTCAAAATATTTATCAATGGAATTAGAAGATAAGATCAAATGATTGAATTATCAGATATATTGAATTATGATTACAAGTCTCTGTTGAAAGGCCCACGTTGATTTGAGAAATCTTTCCATTTTAACAATATTCGAAAAATGGTAAAGTGATTTATAAATAAGAACAAATTGTCAATCATTGAGAACTAGACAAAGGATAGTGGAAGATTGAATCTCATAAAGACTCGATTGATCTATTTAGTTTCAAACGTACAAAAACGTTTTCAGTTTAAAAAGAACTTTATTATTAAAACGTATATAACTTTTATAAATATCTAGAACCACTTTTGACAACTCATTACTTAACTAGTATGATAAAGATAACGATAACGATATTTATATTTTATTTTATTAAATATATATAACGATTTAAATTAATATTATATATATTTATACGCGTATTATACGTACACAGTTTTATACTTTTACTATACTTAAACTTTACCTTTACTTTAACTTTAATAATTCACTTTAATAATTCATACTTTAATAATTCACTTTAATAATTCATACTTTAATAATTCACTTTAATAATTCATACTTTAATAATTCACTTTAATAATTCAAAAATCTATTATAAATAGAATTCAATAGGTTTTATTATTTCATAGAAACTTGAAAATATTTTACTCTAAACTCTCTCAATCGATTTACATATATATATTTACTCCGTATTATTTCAAGATATTATTAGTATACATAAAATATTACGACGGAGTGCTGTCCGAGTGATTTCGAAATTGTTTTTTGACTAGGATATGATTAAGGAAATTATGGGTTATAGCTATGGAGGTGATTGAGTATGGTTCATGGGTATGCTTGTGAGGTCAATATAGTGTTTATCACTTCCGTTGCGTCTATGTACCTTTCCTGCAATATTGAATCTCAATATTGATACGTGAGTACTCATAATTTAACTTTTACATACTAATAGTGTATCCCTGACTAGTGCTCGAGTATTTAGGATTATGCATGCTTGTACTTTTGATATTGCCCTTAGACAGGTTAGGTTGAATATTGAATTATTTACACTTGCAGTTGAGATAAGGTATAAGATATGCATGTCCTTGGAAAGCTAGCGAAAAATTAAGAACTTTTCCTTTAGATATCGAATGGTTTCGATGAACGGATTAGAAGTTATAATCAATTGAATTTTCGATATTTTTATTAAAAATGATTATTATTATCGTCATTTTTATCGTCGTTCGAGTTTTATCTTATTATTATCATTAAAAATTGTTATTTTTTTTATTACTATCGTTATTATCGTTAAAGTTATAATTAGTATTATTATTATTATCCAATTATTATTATTATTATTATTTTTATTATTATTATTATTATTATTATTAGTATTATTATTATTATTATTATTATTATTATCATTATTAATATATATATATCATTATTTAAAAATGGTTATTGTTATTGTTATTATTATTATTACTATATTATCATTAAGATAATTATTAGTATTATCGTTAATAATGTTATAGTAACTATCATTATTAATATTAGTGTAATTAAAATAAATATTTGTAACACCTAATTATTTTGATTACTATTATTATCATTATTATGAACACGATATAAAAGACGATTAAAAGCTATTAAACGAAACGATTAGGAAATAATGAGTAAGAGTATCATGATGAAATTAAAATATTATAAGATATTGATTTAGATAAAATTATCGTTCTTATTATTTTTATCATTACTATTATTATTAAAAGTATCGTTAGTATTAAAACTATCATTTTAACAAAAATTATCATTTTAATAGAAATGTCATTGTTACTATAAAATATCATTATTATTATTATTTTAAATAGAATTATTATTTTAAAGATAATATTAAAAATTATCGTAAATATTAAAGTTATCATAATTAGAATTATCGTTTTATCATAATGTCATCTTAGTAATTATAAATATTGATATTTTTATAATAATAATTATTATTACAAAATAATACAACTTTTACTTACTATCATTATAGATATTATTTTATCAAATAAATCAGTATTGTTATCTCATCGTATTGTTGGTCAAAACTAAAACTGAAGTGCTACTGGTGATGTGAGCAAAAGAAGTAAACAATTGTAATTAGTTAGATATACATATCAATTTTTTGACGAAACGTGATTTATAGTATCTGTAGCCTATCAATTAAAAGAAATTAGCAACAATAAAAAAATTACAGTAAACTAATATATACAGATAACTAATAGTGATCACATTACGTATTCTCACCTTATAATAGCTTTATACCGTTGAATAGAATTAGATGATTAGCATGTATCGATTATGGTAGTTAATATCATAGTACGTAGCTCGGAAAAGAAAAAAAAGCAAGCATGAACAATTGCCGCTAAATAAATTAGGGCATAAAGACGTATCACATTAAGATTGGATAAATTGGTAAATATGATGAGTTTATATGTTTAAAATGAGCTCATATGATATAATCGTATTTAAGTGGGTAAATATGCTATTATTAAAGTTAAGAAGGGTATATATGATAAAAACCATAACTAATAAATAAAATATTTAATTAATGTTAATGACATCATCAAGATGACTTAGATTTTTTTTTTTTTTTCTTAACAAATGAATTAATCTAATAATGACATCATCATTATAGAAATTTAATAAAAAATAAATAAATAAATAAATAGTAAATAAATAAAAAGGGATTAATTAAGTTTTAATTTAATAGTAAATAGTAAAAAATAAAATATATATGGATTTATTGAAATCAGCAGTGTCTCCGTTTATTAATTTTGTGACGTGATAAGTATCAGAAAACTTAAAATGACATACACAGTATCCGTCTTTTTCTTTAAACCCTAGCAATTCAATTTCAAAAAGATTAGGGCTTTATTGACTGAAGATTGCAAAACAACCAATAATCAGCTAAATTGAACTGGGTATGTAAAATCTTTCTTATTCATTTTTCATTATGCGCTCAAAGATTCATTTCAGTTTTTTCAATTTGGGACTTTTTGTGCCAAATTGATGAACATCCTGTAATACTCCTTATCTGTTTGCTTACTGTATAGCTTACTTTATAAAATCAAAGGGATACTGAACTGTGACCTATCTGCAGGTATTTTACATTTCTATATTTTTAGTTCCTTTTTATATATTTATTTAATTTATATATTTATTTATTGTAACACTGTTTTTTCTTTTAAGTTGTAGTAGGTGATGTTATTTCTCTATGTTTAAGATGTTGATGACCTGTTTGATATAATGTTGATGACTAGTGTGGTATAATTTTGTTTTAAACTTTTCTTTTTTCACGAAAATTTGCGAGAAGAAACATTTTCGTCAGCAAGAATCAGCTGCTTTGGATAAAAAAAAAGTGGCCAATTTGATTGCTTTTTCTCAAATTATTGAATATTTCCACCCAATATATTGGTGCAATCTGACCATTTTGCTAGAGGAAATGCAAATACATAAATAGTTGAAGTTTAGAACATTGGAATATGAAATAAACCTAAACGAACCTTGTTTATTGTCTGCGTAAAATCATGTCATTTGTAGCCTTTCTTTTAGTACAATGGTTCCAAATAAACACTTGGGGTGTGTTTGTTTACCACTTAATTGAATCGTCCAGCGCTGAATGTTTGAGTTGTTCGGAACGCGTTTGTTTGTGACCTTTGAACTTGTTCAGATTAACACTTACTCTATAAATGCTGTCAAGGTTGCAATTTTATAGCTATTAGTAAGTTATTGAGATGATAATAACTGAAAAGGCATGTGTCAAATGAAGTTTGTGACTAAAACTATTTGTGAATATTGAATTCTATAATGCGTTGTTCTTCTCTTTACTTTTTTTTTTTAATTTCCAAATTAATGATTTGTTATTGCTCTTTGTAGATATCTGCGATGAGCTATGCTTGCGTCACTAGACTCAATTTTATTCACCATAAACCGAGGCCTTATTATCTTCCCAAAAGAAACAAGTTCCAGGTCAACTTTTCCAGACCGTTTGCAACTTGCGCGTCAACATCATCACCTTCTCTAGTCCACGATCCCCAATGGTTGACTTTGACTAGTCAACTGACTCCATCAGGTGCGCCTGCGCAACGTTCTGAGGAATGGTTTGCCCTTAGAAAGGACCGGCTGACCACTAGCACCTTCAGCACAGCTCTCGGGTTATGGAAAGGCAAACGAAGGTACGAACTTTGGCACGAAAAAGTCTTCCCTTTAGATATAAAGTCAACCGTTTCGGTTGCTTCAAAACACGCCATGGAATGGGGTGTTCTTAAAGAGTCAACCGCCGTAGAAAAATACAAAACCATAACGGGTCGTGAAGTAACTTCATTAGGATTCGCAACCCATTCAGAAGATAAATTCGATTGGATAGGTGCATCCCCAGACGGGCTTATCGGTAATTTCCCAAATCCCGGGATTTTAGAAGTCAAATGTCCGTTCAACAAAGGAAAACCCGAGTCCGCTACGCCTTGGACCACATTGCCGTTTTATTATATGCCACAAATTCAGGGTCAAATGGAAGTTATGAATCGCGATTGGGTCGATTTGTATTGTTGGACGACTAGTGGAAGCACTATATTTCGTGTTTGTAGAGATGAAGAATATTGGAAGTTAATGCACGAGGTTTTACGAGAATTTTGGTGGGAAAATGTGGTCCCGGCGAGAGAAGCTTTTTTGATTGAGGGTGAGGAGGAAGCTAAAAAGTATGAACCAACGTCGACGCATAAGCTAACGGGATTAGTGATTCACAAGAGCTTAAAGTTAGCAAGCGAATCGAAGCTTTTGTGTAAAGAGGTTGCAGGACATGTTGAATTTATGAGCTAACAATCTTTAGCACATAACTTGTTCGTATAGTAACCGTATGTTCACTTCTAGGTGTTTTATTCTATTTAACATCATTTCATTTATGCTGATTCTTGATTGCACTATTTTTATCCTATATGGTTAGCCAAGATCAATAATGCGGTATGCATTATCGAATTAAACTGATAGTTTGAAGTATTTTTTCCATAAAAGCTGCAAACTTTGTGATGGGAGCAAATAAAAAGAAAGCCATGGTTTTTCAGATCAACTGTAAGTTACAAATATTCACAAGTGTAATGAAAAGATTTTGTTTTCGAAGAGATCGTCACATAAAGATGCTTATTTTATACGCGTAAAAGATAACGATACATCAAAAAATTGTGATAACTCAAAGTTTTGTTTTCGGAGAGATTGTCACTTAAAGATGATTACTAACTTACGACTATGCCATTAGATAACAGACTACACCATTAGATAACAGATGCTGAATCACTTAAGCCTTTGACAAACTCAACACACCGAGCATCATCATCATCACGTAGCCATGTAAACAGACAGTCTCACTTGACCCATCAGAAACGTCAAGATCTAATCTTGTGTTGTAGCTCATGTGGTAGCGGTCTGTCTCTCTTAGCGAGAGGTCAGGAGTTCGACCCAAGGTTGCATTCCGCTCATCACGTTGCAGGGGCAGGGGGAGGGTCTTTTACCGCTCATGCCCTCGGATTGGGCCGGGTTTCATCCTGGGTAGCAATTGGGGGCAGGTTATGCAACTGCGGGAGATGAACGCTAGGTGGTTAAGTCCCCTGAGTGATCCCGTCTGCTGTTAAAAAAAAAAAAATTAAAAAAAAAAAATAAATAGAAACGTTAAGATCTATTTCTTGAACCTTTTGGCAACTTGGTAGTTCCGATAGAAAACTGGAGCAAAGATAATCTAAAAACGTTTCTTCCTATTCACTATTGTGTACACAACGTCAACATCGATCACACCGAGGTATGCAGATTATACAAGCCCTACATAACTCACCACGTTGATCTTTCACTTGACAACTTTCAGCTGGACAGTCGTAAACAAGCCTCACATTTTGACATCTTGGGCATAGTTCAACATCTGTATCACGATCATCATCCTCAGATGGTCGATATAAGTTTCCACGCTGATAATAGTGTGATATGTAATTGTTTTTCTGCATGTCGTCATCAGATAGTAACAAAAACTTCAAATCTTTGAAATGCTCGTGTGACATGCCGTAGAATCCACTAGTTCTCAACTGTTTGATACCTGAGGTACCATCACTTGAAAGTCTTCAAGATTTTCAAGATGCCCTCGATACTGAGTCTTGTGCATCCTGGAATAGACAACAATATGAAAAACAGTACAAAAGGTCAATATATGGCACCAAAAGAATCAAAAAATGTCATCATGGGTACAAAGGATGAGAAAGAAGTGATATAATCAATTCAACAACTAAAGGAAAAATTAACCCCATCAATTAAAGCATCTATACTTTCTCTAAGAATGAAGTTAAAGTTTTGAGGTTTTCTTAAATTTTTGAGGTTTTCTCTGTCCGGGTTACTCGGGAGGATGTTGGACAGAGTCCAAATTAATTGACAAACATTTAAAAGTTTGATTTTGCATGTTGTTAGCAAAGTCATATTTGCTAGTTACATTTACATGGAAATTTCAAAGAAAAAGAAAAGTTTGATTTTTTGCTTTGAAAAAGTCATACGGTGGCTATAACTTATTTATTTGTTTTCATATGGATGACTAAGCTTATGGTTGGTGAAATTTCAAGTATAAATAGGTGATAGATGAAAAGGAGGGAAGATTATCCAAGAAAGGATCAAGTGATCCAGAGAGAGAGGATCAAGTATCACAAATGAGAGAAAAACATAGTTGATAGGGTTTATCAACGGAGCGTGTTTATTTGTGAGGATATCACAAAGTAGATAGGGAGTTGATCAGTAACATCAACGGGAACCTTTCTTTGTGAGGTTGAGAGTTTTATTCTTGTAAGGAGTGTAAAAGAGTGTACGAGAAACTTAGATTTTATACTAAAATCTAAGGGGTTTGGGTTTAACTCATAGTGTATTTTTTCCTTGTACCGGGTCCTTTTATATTATAAGAATAAAGGAGACTCCTGGGGTGGATGTAGGCAGGGTTTGCCGAACCACGTTAAATCCTCGTGTTATCAGTTACTTTATTTGCTTTCTATTATTTCTCGCAAGTTTGTCTCAAACAAATTATATCCTCGCTTCCGCTGGTGTGAGTGTGCTAGGCAAGTTGTCATAACAAGTGGTATCAGAGCATCCAGGTGTTTCGGATAAGTTTTTTGTTTTGTTTGGAGATGGCGAGAAACGGCCGTATGCAATTTAAGGTGGAGCCATTTGAGATGGCGGATGACGATTGGTATATTATTGAACACATAGATGTGTTTAATGGTCTGGTTAATCAACTTGAATAAGTTAAGGTTTAAAGGAGGAAGAAGATAAGACCCTTATTCTTCTTGCCTCTCTTCCCAGTTCGCAGGATAAGAGACGAAGATCCGATGACCGTTTTGAGCATGGGTTTGCTATGGTTGGTCATTGAAGGGGAAGGTTTGCCGAGAAGAGATCTAGCGATAACAGTAGGTCTAGATCAGAAGACGGTGTGAAGGGTATGCAGTGCTTCAAATGTCATGAGTGGGGTGACTACGGACGGACTGTCCACTCTGGAAGAATGGTGAAGGTAAATCTGGGGGTTCATCGACTGTGGTAGCAGTTATTGTACCGGTGGGAGATGTTTTCACAATCTCCAAAAGTTCTACTTCTGCTCAAGATGAATGGATTTTAGAATCTGTTTGTACGATGCATGTGTGTTCCAAGAAAGCTTATTTTGATAAGCTAATATTAAAGAAAGCGGGGGTGCTGACTTTAGGTGATGGTTCAACATGTGATGTTGAGGGTGTTGGCATGGTGAAATTAAAATTGTTTCACGGAGCTGCTTACGCTCTTGGTGGTGTGGCGTACACACCAAAGATGTGCAACAATCTAATTTCCTTATGCGTGTTGAATTCTCAAGGATACGGATATTGGGCCGTAGGTGGAGTTATGAAAATCACACGTAGCGTGAAGGTCCTGATGAAGCGAGAGAAGTATGAGGGTTTATATCGTCTGGTGGCGAGTACAAAATGTACTCGTGTCTCGAAGGTTTAGAAAGTGTCCACGCGGGAAACATGTCGGGAACATGTTGGGACATGTGTGACCAAGGTAGACGATGGTGAGAAGGAAAATCCTACTGTGGTGGGAGAGGTGATTCGAGACTCCTCTCCGCAACTAGGTAAGTTGACAGGGTTAGCTGCACATGATTATTGGCCGTTTTATTTGAATCGGGGTTCAGGAACGAGGTGATTCATGGTGTGTGTAGCGGGGATAACTGAGGCCAAAAGTGGAAATACTAGGTGTTAGTATTTTCGGTGACGAAGAAGTTAAATGTTCGTCAAGGTGGAGATTGTTGCACAGAGTCCAAATTAATTGACAAACATTTAAAAGTTTGATTTTGCATGTTGTTAGCAAAGTCAAACTTGCTAGTTACATTTACATGGAAATTTCAAAGAAAAAGAAAAGTTTGATTTTTTGCTTTGAAAAAGTCATACGGTGGCTATAACTTATTTATTTGTTTTCATATGGATGACTAAGCTTATGGTTGGTGAAATTTCAAGTATAAATAGGTGATAGATGCAAAGAAGGGAAGATTATCCAAGAAAGGATCAAGTGATCCAGAGAGAGGGGATCAAGTATCACAAATGAGAGAAAAACATAGTTGATAGGGTTTATCAACGGAGTGTGTTTATTTGTGAGGATATCACAAAGTAGATAGGGAGTTGATCAGTAACATCAACGGGAACCTTTCTTTGTGAGGTTGAGAATTTTATTCTTGTAAGGAGTGTAAAAGAGTGTACGAGAAACTTAGATTTCATACTAAAATCTAAGGGGCTTGGGTTTGGGTTTAACTCATAGTGTATTTTTTCCTTGTACCGGGTTCTTTTATATTATAAGTATAAAGGAGACTCTTGGGGTGGATGTAGGCAGGGTTTGCCGAACCACGTTAAATCGTCGTGTTATCAGTTACTTTATTTGCTTTCTATTATTTCTCGCAAGTTTGTCTCAAACAAATTATATACTCGCTTCCACTGGTGTGGGTGTGCTAGACAAGTTGTCATAACAGAGGACGAGTATTTTTAACTATGATGTACGTGGCTTAACCGGAATAGTCCGTGACTATTTTACAAACCATCCCGGGCCACTCCAAGATTTGAATTAGTGACCTCTCGCAAGGAGTTCAGGGTATGGTTTGCTTTATGTAAGAATGTGGTTGACAAAACTTCAAGCCGGGTTTATGTAAGAATGCACAAAAACATAACATACAATAGTCGGTTAAAGTGGTCAAGCATATCATGCCGAAAATGTTAAATTTGACTGCAAAATGTGGAAAATTGGACCTACTAATCAACATAACCAACCATATATGCTAAAGGATGCCACGATATAACTCGTACGCATACATAGTCATGACCTAAAGTATCATACTCTGCTCATTTCAAATATCATCGACAGAACTAACACTAGTAAAGAACTTAGATGTTATACTTTTATCTACTCATTTTAGATTCAAACATCCGGAAAATATTATCAATCGAACCACATAATCAATTAAATTTAACACTACAAGGTGTGCATCATTTATAAGCCTTCTGTTCAAGTACTCATATATTTGTTAGATGTGAAGAAGAAATTAAACAAAGAAAGTGAGGCCATCATGGGATAGCATAGGTGATTTGAAGTTACACAATTGGTAACATTTAAGTGGTTCAAACGTGCGATGATTGTACAACACGTGAAAATATTGTTCCAAGCTAACTTTGTTTTTTGGTACACGAGGGTCACGTGTGGTGACACCAGATGGAAGATTAAAAGCTGATGGAATTAATATATAATTATAGGACTTCGAATTGTGTTTAGATTCTTATTTATTTAGCACTGTTAGTGCATAAACGTTAGTCCTAAGTTCATTATAACTTATTCGTATAAGATGAAATGTGGTGAGTAATAGAATACGTGTTCGTATGCAATAAAAGTTAATTTACTCACTGTTGGTGCAACCGCATGGATGCAACATGCATCCGTACGGGTACAGCGTGCAACTGCAAGGTTGCATCTTGCAACAGCACGATTGTGAGTGCAGACTATATTTATAGTTGATTTCGGGTTCATTGTTAAGGTTACGAATTCTAAACATTCCCTAGCTGTGTTTTCGATCTCCAGAGGTTCTAGCACTCGGTTATTACGATCTTTAAGATCTACAAGTCTAATAACATCACAAGATCATTGTTTGCTAAGTGTTTTTGATATAAAACTCAATATCGAGTTATTCCGCACTCGATATTGAAGATTAGATCGATTAATACCGTTTAATTGTTCCTACAAGTGGTATCAGAGCTATTGGTATCATTAATCGATCGGTTTTTGTGTCAATTTCGTGTTTAAAGTTTTGGGTTTTTGGTGTTTTTGAAAGAATTCACCAAAACTTAAAATTTTGACGTTAAAATTTGTGTTTTTGTTAATTGATTGTGTTAAACAGGTCAAAATCATTGTTTTGAACGTAAAACAATAAGTCTTTTTGATCCAGATTGAGTGCCAGATCGATCAAACCCCTAAACCCTAATTTTGGTGCAGTTTTCTGCCCAGAATTCGCCAAGAACACAACCGTATTGATTCACTACCCGGATGCAACAACCGTACGGATACACCACTGCATCCGCTTGATGTCTAAACCGTTTCGTACAACCGTGAACCCTTGCATCCGTGTTGTGCAACCGTCTCAATCCCTGCAACCGTACAGATACATCTTGCATCCATACTATTTTCATCCGGTTACACCTGCATCTGTGTAACTCTTCATCCGTGTTTAGCAACCATGTTATCCCTGCATCCATGTAGTTTTAGTGCAGCCGTGTACTGCAACCGTACGGATACAATGTCAGACACTACTGAATCTTCTGGAACACAATCATCTTTAGTCGGGGCTTCCTCGTCTGGTCTCCACAAACTTTTACAGACTGAGAATGAAATAGGGAGAACATATAGGGTTCCTAGGCTTGAATCTTTAGACGACTATGCTGAGTGGAAACCTAGGTTCCTCATTTCGCTTTATGGAATCGATACGCGAATGTATAATTGTTTAAAAATTGAATACAAGTTCCCTGAAAAAGATCCCGGTGAACCAAAGACACCTATGGAACTTACTGCTGCTGAGAGAGAGAGGACTATAGCCTAGAATGCAAGGCTTTCAGTCATCTTACTCAGGCTCTCTAAAAGGTTAGTTTTTCATCAGTGTGAGACACATACAACCACGTATGGTGTCTGGAATGCTATAGAGAGTGGTGTTGAGAGGAGTGATGAATAGAAAAAGAGTAAAGGTAAAGTTTTAAAGAAAGAGTGGAAACAGTTTGCAGTACAGCAAGATGAGATTTTTGAGGCTGCTGTTGCTAGATTCCCTTATCTGTTGATAGAATTAAAGAGGTTTGATATTACCTTCACAAACAAGAAGATTGTGCAATGCTTTCGTAAGGGTTTGCATGTTAAGTGGGATCCGATTGTTCAACAAATTGAGACTACTTGTGTTATAGCGGATAATTCTTTTAGTAACCGTGTTACTAAGTTACAGGCTAAGGAACTTGACTTGCAGGAACGTTTGAAGAGACTAGAGTTAGCTCAAAACCCAGCTTCTTACAAAGCTCATGCTATAGGATCAAACAAGAAACATGCACCTCTTCAGACTACGTTCACAACTAACAGTCAGAAATTGACTTCTAGTTATGTTACTCCTGCTCCTCAAAGTGTTCTACATCGTACCACCTCAAGAAAAGACGAGAGTTCTGAGATTCTCAAAAAGTATAACATTCGTTTGCAAAAAATTCAAGGGGTAGAAGAGGACATGGCGTTAGTGACGATGGTTGTGAATTCCTATAACGATTTACTGAATGGTCATATCGGGATAGTCACTTGGAAGCTGAAGACTATGAACAGATTGATGACAATGAAATGGAGAAAATGGACATCCTCTGGGCTATGGGTAGTGTCATTCAGAGAGCTAAGAGGTACTTACAGAACACTCTCTGAGAAGATGTTGGGTGTTAACAAGAACACCAAATTTGGCTTTGACATGAACAAGGTGAGATGTCACAAATGCAATGAGTTGGGACATTTCAAGAGAAACTGCAGTATGCCAAAGCAGCGAGGTTTTCACAATCTATTTTATAATCAAAATAAGGAATGAAAGAATAAGGTCAACATTCCTATTGCTGACGAGTCATCCAAAGCCTTAGCTGCAACATATGAAGATGAGGTGTATGACTGGTCAATTGATGTGACCGATGCTTATGATCATCATGCTAACATTGTGAGAGTTCAGATGATAGAAGAGGAAGTTGAGAAAGAGAAGGCTGAAAGAGAAAATATGGGATGTATTGGTAGAGATAAGTTCTGCAAGTTCCTTCGGTGCAAAATGGAACATCGAATTGAGCAAGCATGCTACCGGGCAAACTTTTTACGTCGAGGGATTGTGAACAAAAGAGTAACTGAGAAGTTTAAGTGGGAAATGCACAATCATGGAGACATGTGGACTGATAGGGAGTCATCATCCTCAGACGAGAAATCCTATAAATTGTGCGAGAATGAAGATTTGCTATCAGGAAGTAATGTGGTTAATGTTGATGGTAAGGGTGATAAGGTTGCTGATGAGGTTGATGGTAATAGTCTTGGAAGCTTAGAAATTGGGTCGGACAGTTCCAGTTTAGAATCTGAGTCAGATTCTGAATCAGAATCTGGGCCAGATGGTGTAAAGGGCAGACGTCTCTATGCTTTCATGGTGGGTTCCACTAACAAATCAAAGGTATGTTCTGAATCTAGTCCTGTTTGTGACAATTGTGGTCGTTTGGAAGAGAAACTTAAAGATCTTAGTGAATCTGTCTCTGTCTGTAATAAGTGTTCTGAACTTGAAGAGCAGGTTAAACAATTGACTAACATTTGCCTCAACTGTAATAATTGTGCTGCCTTAGAACAAGAAAATGATTTTCTTAAGAAAAATAATGAGACACTTAAGAGATAGTATGAGGATAACATGTTTTATGGAAATAGAGAGAAAGAGTTTAGGGAAATCATTAAAACTCTAGAGGATCAGGTGAGAGATCTAAAATCTAATGTGATGCTAAATACTCAAACAATCATGAAGTATATCGCTGAGATTGATGCCCTTAAGAGAGAAAAAGAATCCTTACGGATTAGGTATGAAACAGAAAGAGATAAGGTGTTTATCTTTAAGAGATTTGCTTTTGTGTTAGAGTATTGTCAGACAGACGCGGGAAAGAGAACTAGGTTTGGCTATAAGCAGTGTCCTCCCCCATTTGAACATGACTATAGCTTCTCACCACCTGAGAAACAATTCGGAGAGGACTACCTCAAACCCCTACCGACGGTGACTGAACAAGATAATGGTAAAAGGGTAGATAGTACTAAGACTCCTAAAGTAGTTGTAGGAGAGAGCAAAAAGGAAGATAAGTCAAAGGAAGATGGTAATGGAAAACTAAATCCCAAGCCAGTTATTATTCTGAAAAACTCGACTAATAAGAGACTAATCAGGATTAGGAATAGATCTTCAATTAATGGTTAATCTTCACATTCATTGATATTCCTGTGTCAAGGATCCTATCAATTGGTTTCAGAGACTAACCTTCAACGAAACGAAGAAGATCCTAATGAATATTGATGAATGTTTTCCCTCCACCTTCAAACCTTCAAACACCAAACACATACATCTTCAACATATCTTCAACCAAATCTTCAAATCTTCATCATCTTCATCATGAAGATATAAAAAATCTTCAAATTTTTTCAAAATTTTCAAAATTTTTTCGAACATAACCTTTTATCATTTACTGAATCAAATCAAAACACAAACACAATCAATTGAGATTCAACCGAAACCTAATCTAAACCGAAACATATTCAAATCACTTAAACTTTTCACTTATCCAAAGCACAAATATTACAACATCATTTCTCTGATTTCAATTTATTCATTATCAGATTATTAAATGAATATAAACACAACTCATATATATCTCATTCAGCTACAGTAGTCGATGCTTATGTTCATGAATATAAAAATTAAGTGATTCTTCACTTAATGATCAAACATCAAATCTATCATATATTCATGATCCTTGAACATCAACTAAACCGAGTGAATCAATACAGCAGCTGATTATCATCAAATTCTTCACGAATTTGATCGAGTTCTTCTTAGACCGAATACATAACCGATTTGAGTTCCGGACTACTTCGTAACAATTTGAGCAAATGTAAAAGTGCAGATCTCTTGAGATTCATCTCATGAAACTATACGCAAAGTTTTAGATCTCAATTCGAAGTACCGAATTCGAATTTTGGAGTCAACGCTTCAGAGTGCAAAGTCAACACTCTCGTTCATCATCAAATTCGAACAATCTAAGTTGTTACAGGTATGACTGATGATTTTCGAGCATTGTTGGAAGGATTTCAAGCACTTTTCATATAGGAATCGTTCTATGAACGTGACCGAAACTCAAATTCAATTTTATGTTCATCTTCAAGTTCAAGCTCACTGTTCTTCCCTTCAAATAGATTATTGTTGCTATTTTGAAATTAAATCTTCAATGATGATGATATTCGTTGCTATGGGATGAATATTTGATTAATTTCAGGTATCAATTGCATCAAAATTGATTTGCTGATGTTTGGACTCAATTGTTCTTCGTGTTATAGAACAGATTCGGTATACATGCTTTTGAATCAAATTCGGTATATGAGAGATTCGGTATGAGGGGGTTACAGGACTCGATATTGAAATTGGTATCTAATTCGGTATATGGTTTTGATGATGGTAGTTTGAATACCGAATCACACATTCGGTTGTTCATGGTCACGAATTCAGATTCGGTTAATCTATTTTACATTTGGATATGTGTACACACAGCTCCTTACTTGTTATTGGGCTGGTACTATTTTGTTTGGGCCACTCTAATTCGAATATCACTAAAGTAATTGGGCCAACAGAATCTACTTAGTCCAATAGTCATAAGAATCAGCCCACTTACTGAATCTGATGCAATTTAACAATTTTAGTCCCTGACAGGTTACAGTTTCTTGCAAGGGCAGTCCAAATACCGAATCTAACCGCATTTTTGACAGTTTTGGCCCCTAAAGCTTATCATAATTTTTAGGCCTAGTCCTTTACCGAATTTGGATCTCCAAAGCATATTTTTTCGATATTGTGGGGGAGATATGTATATTGTTGATGTGCGTGTGACTTCAATACACGTACGATATTGGACTCGGACTTCAAAGAGACAAAGTTAAAGCGTTACTTGTTTAACGAGTGAGCAAAGGAAAACCAAAGAGACTTCCACATCCTTGGAGGAGTGTTGGAGACGTTAGGAACTTCGAAGGAGCCAACAATCAAAGCCAACTATATTGATACAGGCAATATATGAATAAATGATGCTATCATAGATGTAATGAGTACACACTTGATTGGTCGTATGCCCCATACATTCCGGGGGGTGTTTCTCAAGTTTTTCGAGCTTACTAATCAAGTCAAGTGTTTAGGAGGAGGGGGGAGCTAAGTGATTTCTAAGATCTTTCTTCATTGAGGTTTAGTCAAAAGCTGGGACTTTAGCAATTTTCTGATAATCGTGCTAAGTTAGAAGATGCTTGTTTCAAGATCGTTCTTAGTTCACGTAGGAAAGCCCAAGTACTTTGAAGGGGGAGATTCTAAGAATTCAGGGTATTATTCATCAACATGAAGTGATGCAATGATGAATGTATACCTTACGCATTCCGCTGTGCAAACTCAAAGACCGTTTAAAGAACAATGACGTCAAGTTTTGAAGATTTCAAGATCTTCATCAACGGCCATACATCATTCGGGGGGAGTTAGTTAGCAATAGTTGATTCTTTCCTTGTAATGTTGTATGTTTTACTAGGGAGTTAGTTTTTGGAAACCCGTCTCACTCCTGGAGGGAGATTGTTAGAACCCCGAGAAGGAGTAAAATGTGTTTCCCTAGCCTTATGGAGGATCCTTTATATAAGGGCTATATAAAGGATCCAAGGCTCCTTAGAAACACTAAGTTTAGCCATTGTTATGTAGAGATTTCAAGAGAGCCGTTGAAGTCAATCTTGACCGATTGACTTTCTCTCTCAATCTTAATGGTTAATCTTCACATTCATTGATATTCATGTGTCAAGGGTCCTATCAGGAGGACCAGTTTCTTTTGTAGGTGATCAAGGAGGTTTTATTACTGCTCAAGGAATGATTTCAAATTCCTCGGTCAGTTTTGATAAAGTGAAATATGTTAAGGAAAAGAAGAATAACCTGCTGTCAGTTTTGCAGGTTTGTGATAAAAGGAATAAAGTTTTATTCGATGAGAAGCGGTGTTATATAATGAGAAAAGAGTATAAAGTTTTAAAAGATATGATTCTTATGACGGCACCAAGAAGTCAAGACCTATATATTCTGGATATGTCAAAGGCCTATGTCAAAGCAGCTACAGGACAACAAGCGTTCATGTCCAAAGCTATTGAACCTGTCTTATGGCATAAACGGATGGTCATTTAAGCTTCAGGAAGATGAACCACTTAGTTCACAATAATCTGGTTAAAGGAGTTAATGTAAAAGGGTTCCATATACCTGAAGGCTGCCTGCCGTGTAAGAAAGGGAAGCAAACCAAGAAGCCTCAGCAAGTAAAGAAGCATCATTCCATTGATACTCCGCTTGAGCTTCTTCATATAGATCTTTTCGGTCCAATCAACAAGAAGAGTATCACTGGAAATTCTTATTGTTTAGTGGTAATTGATGAATACTCGCGTTTTACATGGGTAGTGATGCTGAAAAGTAAAGCTGAGACTTTTGGCCAAATCAAGCTGCTGATCACGAGACTTGAAACACTTTACAAGTTGAAGGTAAGAAGAATCCGCACAGATAACGGGATCGAATTTAAAAATCGGAAGATGTAAGACTTCTGTAATGAAAGAGGTATTCAACAATAGTTCAGTTCACCTTATACTCCGCAAATGAATGGTGTAGCTGAAAGAAAGAATAGAACTTTAAGTGAGACTGCCAAAACGATGTCGGCTAACTCAGAATTACCTGTTACATTTTGGAGTGAAGCGGTTTCCAATGCGTGTTATACAATGAATAGGGTTCTTGTTGTCAAACGACACAGCAAGACATGTTATGAACTGCTACTTAAAAGGAATCTAAACATCAAACATATTGAACTGTTTGGTGCTCTTTGTACCATTATGATTCGGGATACAGGTGGTAAATTCAACCCGAAAGTAGTTACATGAATATTTTTGGGTTATGGAAATGCGTGTAAAAGGGATATAATCTGAATTCTCGATATGTTGTAGAACGTACTGAAAGTGATATTCAAAGACATGCTCCTATTCCAGCTGGCAAAGGGTATTCATGGCAATTTGATTATGATGATTTGATTAATTCATTCTATCTTCCCGAGGAGAACTCTGAGGACGGGGAGATTGCTGCACAAATGATGTATAATATGCAGATCTCTTCTGAACGCGTATCTAATGTGCGTGTCTAATCTAATATTCCAATTGAAACTGAGGCTAGTGCTCCTGAACTTGGGCCGAATAATGATGAATAAGATTATGATGATTCTATCATACATTTAGAGGAGACTGTGTTACATTCTGAGAGGGAGGAAGTAATTGAAGAAGTAGTGACTGAGGAACCTGTTCAGACAACTACTGAAGAATCTACCGAGACTGAGAAATTAAGACGGTCTAGTAGAACGGTATCTCTCCCTAAATGTTTTGATGATTATGTGCTTGACCCTGCAGGAATTTCCGGTGCTGCAGGAGATGGATCTTCTACCTCAGACGAACGAGTCACACCCTCTGTAAATGTTATGACTGCTTTTTATACTCATTTGAATCGGACCGGAAAAATCTTCAGGAATGCGCACTCCTGCTTTGTGTCGCCAGTTGAACCTGAAGACGTCAAAGAAGTATTGCAGTATGATGAGTGGGTTACAGCTATCCAGGAAGAACTGCTGCAGTTCAATCATTTGGGTGTTTAGTAGTTAGTGATTTCGCCGAAAGGCTGTAAACCGTATGGACTGAAGTGAGTTTTGAAAAATAAGAAAGATGATCAAGGTATTGTGATCCAGAGCAAAGTAAGATTGGTTGTTAGAGGTTATCAGCAGATTCCAGAAATTGATTATAATGAGGTTTATGCTCCGGTTGCTAGACTGGAGGCTATTCGTATGTGTTTTGGCATTTGCTTATTTTAAAGGTTTTAAGGTATATCAGATGGATGTTAAGAGTGCATTCTTGTATGGTACTCTTCAAGAGATGGTGTATGTGACTCAGCCACCGGGTTTCGTTGATCTACATCATCCAGAGAAGGTGTATCTCTTAGAGAAAGCGTTATATGGTCTTCACCAAGCCCCGAGAGCTTGGTATGCTACTTTGTCAAACTACATGATAGAGAAAGGTTTCAGGAGAGGAGTCTTCGATCAGACTCTGTTTATCAAGGAAAAGGGCGACGACATTATGTTGGTACAGGTTTATGTGGACGATATCATCATTGGGTCTACAGATCAGAAAATGGTAGATGAATTTCAAGATGTTATGCATAAAATATTCAAGATGAGTTCACTGGGTACCATTAGTTTCTTTTTAGGACTACAGTTTGATCTAATGGAAAAAGGCATCTTTATACATCAAACAAAGTATGCAGCTGACATCTTGAGCTGGTTCAAGATGGAAGATGAACGAGTTGCTAAGAATCCTCTATCGGTGAATCACGGGATTACGCCGGAAAATCAGGGGAGAAAGTCAAGGAGACCCTATATCGTGCTAATATTGGTTCCTTAATGTGTCTTACGACATCACGCCCCGATAACATGTTCGCGACTTGCTTATATGCTCGTTTTCAAGCGAATCCAAATGTGAATCATATGTTAGCTGTAAACAGGGTCATACGGTATCTCAATGGGACTCCTAGTTTGGACTTATGGTATCCACAGAAGGATGGGTTTGAATTAACAGCTTATAGTGATTCTGACTATGGAGGATATAAAAGAGATTTCAAATCTACCTCTAGTGGTTGTCAGTTTCTAGGTAGCAGGTTAGTAAGTTGGCAGTGTAAGAAACAAACTTTTATTGCACAATTAACATGTGAAGCTGAATATATTACTGCTGCAAGATGTACCTGTCAGGTTGTCTGGATTCAGCAACAACAACGTGATTACAGTTTGCATATTTCTAACACTCCTATTTATGTTGATAATATTGCTGCCATTGCTGTGACTAAGAACTCCGTTAACCATTCCAAGACCAAACACATAGGGATCAAGTACCATTTTATTAGGGACTGCTATGAAAAGAAATTAATTGATGTCCTACAAATAGGTACCATAACCCAACGTGCTGATTTGTTTACTAAGGCTTTCGACCGACCGCGTTTCCTATTTCTATTAAATGTGCTAGGTGTGAAGGATAGGGCAGAGGTCGTGTCCGATAAGGAGTTGTTAAAGTAACCATCCATCCTGTAACATTTGTACATTTGCATCTGCATGTTGCATTATTTTTCATGTTTAGCTAATTTATTTTCTGTTTTGCATGATAATTTTATTTTATGTTTTGCATGATCATTTTATTTTTTGCTTTGCATGATCAATTTATTGTGTGTTTTGCATATTTCTTATGGATCAATTCGATTCTATTAGAAAAACTAAAAAGTTTTTGTTTTAATATATTAGTGGAGAAAATGGCATCACCAGAAAATACTACAAAAATGATAAATTGAAAAACCATAAAAAGCTAAAACTCATGAGAATGAGTAGTCGTTATGCAAAAAGGGAAATGATTGTATTACTGAACTTGCATGTTTATCGTTTTGCGTATAAAGTAAGTAATTAGTTAATGATAAGTTGATAGTTTTAGAAGATTGAGCTTTGGAATGAGATGATCACACAAATACAAAGTAAATAATCTGTACAAGAAAATCATGGAAAGGTTTACAGCGGTTAAGGGTAGTCACCTAACTATCACTGAGAATGTACTGAGAAATAATCGTTCAGGAACTCAACAGACGGCTGAGGTCTCCCCTACTACGATTTATACTCAAGTGAAGGATTGTCAAGTGATGTGTTTTATGTGTATACGAAACGGTTATCAGTTTTATATTATTTACTACAGGAAATTACCTAAAATTAAACTAAAACATAATAGACAAGTATACCTATCATATAGTAATATAGCTAAGGTAAAGTACGAGATATCGTTCCAAGGACACTTTTATTAGGTGTTTACTATGGTAAATTAGGTCTATAAGTTAAAGTTAGTAATATATAGTAAGTTTAGTATTTTTGGGGGGATTTACCGTTTAACGACCAGTTTGTCACTTTGATTATCTAGTTAGGAAACTAGCGAATTTAATAAATTACTTTAACGGTAAAATGGTAAATAAAAATTACAGTGCGGTAAAAAGTAAATAAAAAGTAAATAAAAAGTAAATATGATAGAAATTAACTACGCGAGGTAAAAAGATATATTAAAAGGGATTATGCTTATCTAACTTCCGTAATCGTGATGTTTAATATTTTTCTATTTTAAACCTGGGTTAATTTTTTTTATACCAGAAACATTTAATAGATCCACCTGGAGTTATCCAGTATAGATAAATAGCCAAAATTACAAGACGCAAGTCTCCTTGTCACCTCGAATCCTCGTGACTATTATTAAATATTTCTACTAATTAATGACCTATAATGTGGCTCGGTTATCACGTCTGCCACAGCTATACCAGTCCTCACCGTATATAACCCACCCCTATATCATCTAGTTTATTTAAAATTAATCCATTCTCGTCTCCGAGCAACGCACAATTATTCATATATATTATTAGTCCATTTATCATCTCCGATCAAACGCATATGATTAACAATCTATATTTCAAATTGTAAATACAAGTATTAAATTAACGAACTCTCATTCTGTTAAACAAATACAAAATCCATTAATGATAAATATTCCAATTTTTGCAAGAATCGTTCATTTATATAAACATTAATTATGATATAAATTATAATTAACCCAAACCGTTGATTATAAATAAAATATCACGACTACTTTGTTCAGATAAGCATAATATTTATTTAGCTACTAAACATAAATAAAGTAGAAGAACTTACAAACAAAAGCATTTTCATTAATTTTAAACGGTATAAACTTGAGATAAAACACCCGTGCAATAATAAATTACAGTACGCGTACTACCAAATCTCCAACTAAGAATTACCCACTAAGTAAATATGGAACTAGAACTTGAAATACAAATATTGAAAGTGATTGGAAATTTAAATTGTAAACTAAATTGCTCCATAGAGCTTGTGAATGTATCTGTGAATTATGTTATGCCTCTCTGTAACTCCCTCTCTCTTACTCTTAAGTGTCTCTGCACTCCCCCCTTTTACTCTCTGATTGAGAGAGTATTTTATTACCCAACAGCCTCCACACTTGTCTGCCACTTTCTATCCATTATTTATTTTATTATTATTTTATTAATCAATGAATGTGCAGCAGACTCCAGCTAGCTTTCCTGGTCAACTGGTCAGCTTATACATTTTGCATGTTCTCTTGTACACTTGCTGGGTCTTGTTTAAAGGCTTAAAATCTTTGTACCTTGCATCTCTTAACTTGTACTTTTTCACTTGTGCATTAAGATCTTGAATATCTTGGAGTATCACTTGTACCTTGATGACTAGTTTTCCCTGCAGCTTTAACCTCTTGTACACTTCACTTCTTCACTTGTACATCTTCAAATATGCATTAAGAACTTGTACCTAATTGATTTAAACTTGTACATTTTGCGTTTTCTTGATAAATCCTTCGTTCGGTGCTTCGTATTCACTTTTATTTATTTATACAATTACAACTAAAAATATAGCTAAAACCTAAATAAAAACTTAATATTTCGAATGATATTGCGACTAATTGTATGTTGGATTTGAGCAATATCATCAAGTAAGTTCACAAGGTGAGTTTACTCTATTTAGAATGTATACTAGTTTCTATTTACCCTTAATGTTTGGGTCGACACGCTCCTAGTAGGCCAGTCAGGTATCCAAAAGGGATGTTCTCACTATGAACGGGTTAAAAAGTGCAATTTTGTATCACAGACAATTATTGATTCGAGAATGTGACGACAATGGAAGGAGACTACTTCAACACCAAAGGTTAAGGCTGCAGTGTGATTTATCTTCACTTCAAAATTTTGGTGGACTATTATCAAAGTTATTATTTGATTATATTTCCTGTTATTTATTATTTGTCTGAAAGAGTTAAAGCACAACATCAGAAAATCCAAAAAAAAAAAAAAAAAAAATTATCTTGGGCTATGTAGTTTATGTTTGTAAATAAAGATGGTGCACCACATACACAATCAAGTTTCAAGAATTAAAGTGTATACATCAAACGTATTCTATGTCTGAGATAATAGAGGTGATCAAACGTATTCCCTGAAAAACTGATTATTTCACCTTCTCGCGAAAATACGTATTTATGTTTCAATAACTGTTAAATCATGTCTTAGTTGTGTATCATTGATAGCAAGTTGATTTGTTTATAATTCCTTCTTGTAATGTTCACAATGCCATTAGTATCGCTGTTAACATTTTCATTTGCATATAGATAGAGTGCATCATCATATGAAAAATACAAAAAGATTTTAGTGTGTTTTAGCATTTTTGCATCTAAAATACAAAAAGGTATTGCTAGACAGTTGGTGGTTACTTCTTAAACTCTGTATGTGTGGATTAGGGGGAGTTAGTAAGTTTGATAGATCCGTAATTATCCTAAAAGTCAATGATCGGGTATTAGGTTACTTGATTCATTCATTATTTTGGAACGGGATATTGTAAAGTTGGTGAGCCTAAGAAGGTATTTGTGAACGATCGAGATGATTAAGAAGATTGGTGTTTTTTATAGCGAGTGAAATCCTGGACTTCAAAGTTTGTATTTTTAATTGTGGAAATGCATATGTACTGTTACACATTGCAACCGCATGGATACAACATGTAACCGCACGGTTACAAGAGAATTGAGGGTTTTTGAACTTAAGATGCATCCGTACGGGTACACTTTGCACCCGCACGGTTGCAATATTTTTGGCCGGTTACGCCCTTGCAACCGCACGGTTGCAAGGTGGGTATAAATACCCAAGAATAGATCCGTGTATACTCATGCTTTCATATTGTTGAGTTTTAAATTTCATCAAAAATTACTAAGTGCTAAGGGGAGTTTTTGCTGTTTGTTTTCGTATTCTACTTGCAGTTGTGATTCGTTTCATCATAACAGGTATCAATTTTGAATCCTAAATCTTGAGTTATTAATCTTTTTAGGTTTTCAAAGACTAAAGATCAATAAAACAAAGGTAGTTTAATGATGTTATAACATTAATCTTTGGTTGAAACTTGTTTATCGGAGGTGCAATAAACTTTATCAATCAACTTTTCAATGATCAAAACAAGTTTGATGAGATTTTGGGTTTTAAAACCCTAACAGCTACGAAGAACACAACTGTACAGTTGCACCCTACAACCGTACGGTTGGAAGTGCATCTGGGTTATTTTATGTGCAATCGCACGGTTACACTGAATTTTCAAAATTTTTAATTAAATCGTGTATCCGTGTAGGTTGACAGTGCACCCGTACGGTCACAATTGTAACCATGTTTAATCATAGTGGAACTGTACGGATGCATATCAGAAACCATAATTTTTAAAAGTTGTGTTTAAAAGCTTGTATTTGTGAAATCTAACGTACTTTTATAGATCAAACATGTATGGAACTCATGTGTCTGCTGTTCCTACTGCTGAGGGTATGGGGTCTGGTTCTGGTAGACGAACTCAAAGGGCTGCTTCTGAGAAGCGAAATAAGTCGAAACTTGTGACTAAGTCAAGGTCTAATAAGGCCTCTGAGCACAACAACGAGCTCTAGGTTGGCGGTAACAACAACATGTTGGCCAATCTGAACAAGTCTGAGGATTTAGCTGATTATCATGGTATGATGGACTTTCTGCTACCTTCGAGGATCTACAAGGCCATTTCTTTCGATGTGCCCTCATATAAGTTGCATCAGCGTGAGTTCTGGAAGAACGCGACTTTGTTTAAAACCATGGATGGTGACCGTAGGGTTGATGTGATTGAGAGTGTGGTTCAAGAGAAGCCCGTGGTTGTTACTGAAGGGCATATCAGGAGGTTGTGGGGTTTCAATGATACTCCTGAGATGAGAAGTAAGCTGAACATTGGGACTTGTTAAAGGCTATTTAAAAAGGTGCAAGTATACTGGGGAGATTACAATATCTAAGGTTCTGAAGTCGGGGTTCTGTCCGGCGTTTAAGTATTTGGCTCATGTGATTCTTCAATGCTTGAGCTCTAGGAGGGAAGGTCATGACGAGCTGAACACAGTCATACAATCTCTCATGGTTGCTCTAATTCTAAATATGCCATTCTATTTATTTGGCATGATATTTGACTATATGGTTGAGAATATGAAGTACAAGTCGGATCCATATCTGCTCTATCCTCGATTCCTCCAGCTTATCATCGATTCTCAACACAATGAGTTGGTGAAGGATCCTGAGGATCTGATTAAACTGAACATCATGACAGATGAAGTTGTGAGACGGTAGCATCTAGCCGGCCTAGTATTTGATTTTCGTCACGGGACCATACTTACCAAACTTCTACTCAATCATATCCCTAGTACATGTCTTCCCAAGGTGACCAATTAAAATGGTGTCTCCGTCGTGACATTGACCGTCAGAAAAGGGAATTTCGGCATCCCATTGTAAGCCGGAAAAGTTATCTCGTCAATCGTCGGAGCATTAGGAGGAAGGTAACCGGTCGGAGTAACATTATCATTGACAAGCCTAAGCAAATCAGTGAATGACGGAGGAATTGAAGCATTAAATTTTCGTAGAAACTAGAGGTTCCGGCATCATCACCTTGAGGAAGAGAAGGTTATTTTAGTGAGGATTTGGAGAGGGAAATGGAAGGAACGGGATTCGGGGTAAGGAATTCATTTAAGGATAAAGAGTAGTTGAGGATGAATATAATATAAATGAAGGATTAAAGGGTGAAATACCTGACCGGAAAAAGTGGGTGGAGGTGTTTGAGTGGTGGTTGTAAGGTGGTTCGCGGTGGTGTTTCAAAAGGGGAAGGAAATTTCAAATTAAAGTAGATGACACAAATGCAGAGGTAGAGAGCATCTTATTTTTTCTCTTTTTCCAAAATAGCTTAGTTAAAAATACTGAGTTAATGCATGTTAACGGAAATTCTTAGACTGTCGTCACTGGCGAAAATATGTGAAAGAGGGGGGGGGGGGGGGGGGGGTTTCCTGCCCCAGTTGATTTGTAATTTTTGGTGGAAAAGTTTTGAATTTTTCGATTTTTTCCTAGTGGATTTTTTTTTGCTCCAAAGCCTCCATATTTTGTCCTAATTCCTCCATATTTTGCTCCAAAATCTTCGTATTTTACCCAAAAACCTTGAAATTTAATCCAAATACCACCATATTTTACCCCAAAACCTCCATATTTTGCCCCAAAAATATTGCTACGGCTTTAAATTTTTTTTTACCCTTAGTGAAAAGAATTTCTGCTTCCGTTATTGAATGTCGACAACAATATATCCTTCTACTCCATATTATTATAAAAAGAGTGCCTACGGTCTATTTTTATGTGTTTGTATAGATAAATCAACTTTAAACCGGCCAAACAAAGCTGTTTCGTTAATCAAAGATAATCATATAATTATACTTTGTAACTTATTTGATATTATTGCTTCACTAAACTCTGCACATTTGCGCCTTTAAAATAATGTTAGTCTGAAGACTTAATTATAAGGAGTTTGTTATAATTCAGTAGGCTTATAACTACCTTTAGTGGTTTGATTCTTGATGTTATAATTCAGTAGGCTTATAACTACCTTTAGTGATTTGATTCTTGATTTAGAATACTAATAATGAAGTGTAAGAACAAAGATGATAATGGAGAGAAAGAAAGAAACACTTTGTAAGTGTGAGAAATGGTGCAAGTTTAATGCTTGCATTCATGAGTATTTATAGCCTAAAATCTCAATATAAAAATACATACTTTGTGTACCAAAATTGACTATATGTATACACCAAAATTGACTATCCATATCTATATTATTATTATTATTATTATAACACTCCCCCTTGGATAGCAATTTTATTTTGTTGAAGATCAACTATAAATTACTGCCTCGTTAAAAACCTTGCTAAAGAAAACCCAGTGGGAAAAAACTTTAGCTAAGGGAAAAAGAGTGCAGCATGGAGTTGACTCCCCCTCAAGTAGACATCGCTTCAGCTGTTACATCTTTTGAACATGTCTCATGCCAATGTTATGAACGTGTGTTCTGAAAATAGCAGTTGGAAGTGCTTTCGTGAAAAGATCAGCAGAGTTTTTGCTAGATTGCACATATCTCATTTCAATCTGGTTGTCCTTAATGAGATTTTGAGTGTATGAGAAGAATCTAGGTGGTATGTGTTTTGTTCGGTCACTTTTGATATACCCTTCTTTCATCTGTGCTATGCAAGCTGCATTATCTTCATAGATAGTTGTTGGACTTTTATCGCGTTCTAGTCCACAAGAATCAGTAATGAGTTGTGTCATTGATCTCAACCAAAAACATTCTCGAGTAGCTTCATGTAATGCAATCACTTCGGCATGATTTGACGATGTAGCAACAAGTGTTTGTTTTTGAGAACGCCATGATATTGCAGTACCTCCATTTAGGAATACATATCCAGTTTGAGATTTAGCTTTATGTGGATCAGATAAATAACCTGCATCTGCATA
This sequence comes from Rutidosis leptorrhynchoides, assembly GCF_046630445.1. Classification (NCBI taxonomy): domain Eukaryota; kingdom Viridiplantae; phylum Streptophyta; class Magnoliopsida; order Asterales; family Asteraceae; genus Rutidosis; species Rutidosis leptorrhynchoides. Next base: position 313,110,940 of record NC_092339.1, read on the forward strand.
ACCAACCAAATCTTGTTTTGATTCGTTAGAATAAAATAATCCTAAATCAGTAGTTCCTCGAAGGTATCGAAATATGTGTTTGATCCCATTCCAGTGTCTTTTGGTAGGAGCAGAGCTGAACCTTGCCAACAAATTAACTGCAAAAGAAATGTCAGGTCTTGTACAATTTGTAAGATACATAAGAGCTCCAATTGCACTAAGATATGGTACTTCTGGTCCAAGAATGTCTTCTTGATCTTCACATGGACGAAATGGATCAGCTTCAACATTGAGTGATCTAACAACCATTGGAGTACTTAATGGTTTTGCCTTGTCCATATTGAAACGTTTCAAAATCTTTTCAGTATATGTTGTTTGATGTACAAGTAAACCATTAGGCATATGCTCAATTTGTAAACCAAGGCAATACTTGGTTTTTCCGAGATCTTTCATTTCAAATTCTTTCTTTAGAAGTTGAATGGCTTCATGGATCTCTTTATTTGTACCTATGATGTTAAGATCATCAACATAAACAGCTATGATCACATATCCGGATGTTGTTTTCTTAATGAAAACACAAGGGCAAGTAAGATTATTTGTATACCCTTTGCTTATCAAGTAATCACTTAATCGGTTATACCACATACGTCCCGATTGTTTTAACCCATATAAAGATCTTTGTAATTTAATCGAATACATTCTTTGGGTTTTGCATTTGATGCTTCTGGTACCTTAAATCCTTCAGGTATCTTCATATATATATCACTATCAAGTGATCCATATAGATAAGCAGTCACAACATCCATGAGATGCATTTCTAAATTTTTAGAAACTGCCAGACTGATTAAGTACCTAAAAGTAATTGCATCCATAACAGGAGAATAAGTTTCTTCATAATCAATTCCCGGTCTTTGAGAAAAACCTTGAGCTACAAGTCTAGCTTTATACCTTGTAACTTCATTTTTCTCATTTCTTTTTCGGACAAAAATCCATCTGTATCCTACAGGTTTCACATCTTTAGGAGTGAGAATGATGGATCCGAAAACTTTTCTTTTATTGAGTGATTCTAATTCAGCTCGTATTGCTTCTTTCCATTGAGCCCAATCATGTCTATTTTGACATTCAACCATAGATGTTGGTTCTGGATCATCATCATTATTCATGATGTCATATACAACATTAAATGAAAATTTCTCATCAAGATTTTTCATTTCATTTCGGTTCCATAATATTTTTGAATATGCATAATTGATTGCAATTTCTGTATTGACATCATCAATCTCCTCTGCAGTAGGAGTACTGATTTGTGGTTCTTTTTGAACACTTTCTTTTACTTCATTATCAGCTGATTTTCTTTTTCGAGGATTTTTATCCTTTGAACCGATTGGTCTTCCACGTTTCTGACGTGGCAAAGATTCATGAGTGACGTTATTGCCAGCTTTTGGAATTTCAATTCGAGCTGGAGTATTTACTGCTGGTATATATGATTTTGTCACCGTTTTTGTATCTGTAAATGCATCAGGCAATTGATTTGCAAGTTCTTGTATATGCATTATCTTTTGAACTTCTGTCTCGCATTCTTTTGTGCGAGGATCAAGATACTTTAATTGAGGTTCACACCATGAAACATCATTTTCTTTATTTTTCATTTCTCCCCCTAATCTAGGGAACAATGTTTCATTAAAATGACAATCAGCAAAACGTGCTGTAAAAACGTCACCTGTCATAGGTTCAATATACCTTAATATTGAAGATGTTTCATATCCAACATATATTCCCAACCTCCTTTGAGGACCCATTTTTGTACGTTGTGGTGTCGCAATTGGAACATACACTGCACAACCAAATGTTCTAAGATGGGAAATATTTGGCTCTTGACCAAAAGCAAGTTGTAGGGGGAATATTTATGACTTGCACTTGGTCTGATGCGAATCAATGCAGCAGCATGTAAAATTGCATGACCCCATATAGATACAGGGAGTTTTGTTCTCATTATCAATGGTCTAGCGATTAACTGTAAACGTTTAATCAATGACTCGGCTAAACCATTTTGTGTATGCACATGAGCAACAGAATGTTCAACAACAATTCCTATAGACATGCAATAGTCATTAAATGCTTGAGATGTAAATTCACCAGCATTATCAAGTCTCACCCTTTTAATGGTGTAATCAGGAAAATGAGCTCTCAATTTAATAATTTGGGCAAGAAATTTTGCAAATGCCACATTACGGCTTGATAACAGACAAACATGAGACCATCTGCTAGATGCGTCTATTAGAACCATGAAATATCTAAATGGTCCACATGGTGGATGAATTGGTCCACATATATCACCTTGAATTCTTTCAAGAAACATTGGTGATTCTTTCTCAACCTTAAGTGGTGAGGGTCTAGTTATCAATTTTCCAAGAGAGCAAGATGTACATGGAACCATTGTATCATGATGGATTTTTCTATCCTTTAATGGATGTCCATGAGTACATTCAATAATCCTTTTCATCATTGTTGATCCTGGATGGCCTAATCTGTTATGCCATAAACTGAATACACCAGGATCAATATATTTTTCGTTAACTACCATATGTATTTCTGGTACATTTATATGTGTATAATGTAATCCAGAACTAAGTCTTGGCAGTTTTTCAACCACATGACTCTTGTCAGTGATACTTAAATATTTCTCATTTTCTGTTGTCACTGACTGATAATCATACCCGTTAAGGTATATGTCGGAGAAACTCAATAAATTTCTGCTTGACTTGGGAGAAAATAAGGCATCATTTATTAAAAATTTTGTACCATTTGGTAGTATGAAATTTGCCTTTCCTATCCCTTTTATCAAGTTAGCAGGTCCTGATATTGTATGTATAGTTCCTTCCGTTGGTTTTAGATCAATAAAATATTTCTCGGATTTAAGTATAGTGTGTGTAGTTCCACTGTCTGCTATACAGAGATCTCCACCACTTGATTGATGTTGTATTCCAGCAAAATTCATATTGAACTTCATATATAAGAAATAAATAGTGAGTACATTAATATTACACAATATTTTAAACGCAAATAGATAGTACTGAAACATTTAGCAAACATAATGACAAAGACAGACGATATTAAATCGTTTATTTTTCAAAAAACACACAACTTAAACATTCAAGAAATCTTCATATAAATCAGATGGTTTCTCAGTGACTGTTGGATCAATATTATCCACAAAATTTACTTCCTTTTCTTTACCTTTCAGCGAATCCTGATACATCTTAACAAGATGTTTAGATGTTCGGCAAGTATTAGCCCAGTGGCCCATTCTACCACATCTGTAGCAAGATTCTTCAGAATTTTTAGAAGAATTTTCTTCAACATCTTGTTTAATGGGCTTGTTTTGTGGTTGATATTTATATTTTCGTGGATTACTATTTCTTTGACCACCACGGCCACGACCACGACCACGTCCACGCCCATTACCATTACCATAAGGATGGTTTCTACCATAGTTATGGCTTTTGGCATGATGATGGTGATGGTTATTATAACCACGACCTTGCCCGCGTCCTTGTCCCTGTTTATAATTATTTGCAGTATTTGCTTCAGGGATTGCAAGTGTACCAGTAGGACGGGATTGCTGATTTTTCATTAATAGCTCATCATTTTGCTCTGCAACTAAGAGATATGAATTAAGTTCAGGATATGTTTTGAACTTTAGCATTCTCAAATTTCTTTGCACTGTGATGTTTGCAGCATTCATTGTGGAGAAAGTTTTCTCCATCATGTCTGCATCACTAATTTCATGTCCACAGAATTTAAGTTGTGAACATGTATTATACAGAGCTGAGCTGTATTCATTTACTTTCTTAAAGTCTTGGAACCTTAATGTTCTCCATTGTTCCATTGCAGCTGGAAGTAAAATTTCTCTTTGATTATTGAATCTGCTTTTGAGACCTTCCCATAAAACATGGGGATCTTCTACAGTCACATAATTATTTTGTAAGCATTCATCAATATGTTGATGAATAAAGCAACATGCCGTAGCTTGTTCTTTTTCAGAACAAGTGTTGTTTTCATTTATGGTTTCAAGAATGCCCATTGATTTAAGATGCATTTTTACTTTTATAACCCATGGCATGTAGTTGTTTCCAGTTGATTCTAAAGGAGTAAATTTAAGCTTTTCCAGATTCGACATTTTCTATTATCAAAAATTAAAACAAACATCATGATAAATTAGAGTCAATTTATATTCATAAGTATATAAACATTAAACATAAATTTAATATAACATAAATGATAAGTAGGTGACAGTGTCGACCATGTGTAAGCAATCATAAATAAATGTTATATAACAAAAATATAAATATTAGTAAACATAAATGAAAATTTGGCGACAGTGTCGACCATATATTTTTTCAGGTGGTATAACCGACCTATATCATTCTGGTGGTATAACCGACCATATATCATTTTGGTGGTATAACCGACCATATATCATTTTGGTGGTATAACCGACCATATATCATTTTGGTGGCAGAGCCAACCATATTTAGTATTAAGATTATCGTGCTGATAACGTGTTATAATTCAGTAGGCTTATAACTACCTTTAGTGGTTTGATTCTTGATGTTATAATTCAGTAGGCTTATAACTACCTTTAGTGATTTGATTCTTGATTTAGAATACTAATAATGAAGTGTAAGAACAAAGATGATAATGGAGAGAAAGAAAGAAACACTTTGTAAGTGTGAGAAATGGTGCAAGTTTAATGCTTGCATTCATGAGTATTTATAGCCTAAAATCTCAATATAAAAATACATACTTTGTGTACCAAAATTGACTATATGTATACACCAAAATTGACTATCCATATCTATATTATTATTATTATTATTATAACAGAGTTAAATTATTTTGATATCAGGTACGACTAAGATGGCCTCAGCGTAGGCTTTAACCATGTATATGCATGTAAACGTGTCACAATTAATAATTCTTGGTGTGTTTAAGTATCCCTATAACCCTATAGGTTTGTACTCACTACAAGCGTATTTTTTTTTTTTTACGGCGAGGAAAGGATATATATATATATATATATATATATATATATATATATATATATATATATATATATATATATAACCTTCATCAAAAAGATGAGAATTTCAACAAACTACAAAGCAAGAGGCTTTTGAGCCCAAACAATTGACGAAAACCGAATTGAAAAAAATACAACATACGACAAAATTATCAAAACCAAGAGTCCTTGAAGCACTATCCCACCGAGCCCTCTTGAAAAACTGAACCCACGAGCTCTGGAGCCGCTAAGCCCACAAGCCAACATGAAACTTGAAACAAATGACAGCCCAAAAAAGAAAGGGATAATAGCCCAATCAAGACCCGATAAGAAGGGATTATCACCAAAATGCCCAAATATTTTTTACCCCTTGCACCAGAGCCCAAAAAAAAAAAAAAAATTGACAAAATGCCCTCGCAAGGCGCAAGGTTCCTTGCGACCTTGGTTCCTTGCGTCCTTGCGTATTCTTCTAAAAAAATCACGGTTAAATGACATGTTTAAACCCGTCACTCCACACTTTCATCCGACTTCGCAAACACGCAAATAAACAGTAACACAGGCGATTCGCAAAAACGCAAGCACAAACGCAAACCCTCTTCATCGCTTCCATTACTACTACCAGATTCTCCTCCATCATCTCCACCACCACCGAACCCCTCTTGCCACCACCGTGACCTCTTATTCTAGCCTACAAGCGTTTACACGAAGTATTAGGGTTTTCACGCAAAATAAATCGGGTTTTCACGAGGTAATCAAGCTAATAATCAAGGAATCAACCTCTCTACGATGGCGAGCACCCAGGTTAGTGATTACTTTGTTATTTATGTGTGTTTTATCGGTTTATTTTGGGTTCGATGCGAATTGTATAAATGTGCACACATACTGCTAGATGAAATGTCTCTTCGAGGTGTATTTATGTTTAATGAAGTGCAATCGTTGTTTTATGACATGCAACTGTATTTTAGGTTATATGGTGATATTGCTATAAATATACATATACTTCGTCGCAATATCAATCCAAAATGTTATGATTTTTATGTGTATTCGAGTAGTTTTCGGTTTGTAATTGGTTAAAATGTCCAAAGCGTCGAATGAAATGCTATTATGGATTTTTAATGATATAAAGATCAAAATGAAGATAAAATGAAGATTTCTAATGAGCAACAAAAGACTACAACATCGCGCCTCAAGACTACAAGTCAAAATGATCGAAATCACGAAATCAGCGCGCCTGCACGAAAAAAATCATAACTAAATCATATGGACTCGAAAAAAGGCGAATCAGGTGTCCAGACGTCCGTAACTCAAAAATCTACAACTTCCAAGAATTACCCTTACGCGAAACGTGTGGAACTACGCGAAACGCGTAATCTTTTGACCAGATTCAGTTTCAACTTGCAAATGGGGCGGCTGCTTTATGTTTAAAAATGAATTCTTTTTCTAAGTGGTGCAGAAAGTTGACACAAGTTGACTCTTTTTACCTAATACTATGGCTATAATACGGAGTACTAGTTGAACACAAGAGAAGACATCACATATCAAAGACACAATTATTATACAACACATACAACAATTACTATATCAATTACTATTGTCATTTTATTACTCTGTATAATTAGTTTCAAATATTAAGGAGGTATTGTTCGTGATTAAGGGTGTTATTGTACGCGTGAAAAGGGTGTTATTATTGTAATTTTCTACCATTTGAAGTTAATGAAAGTGAAGAATTTTTAGTAAGTTTACTCTGTTAAAATTATCGTTGTTATTATGTTTGCATATCTATATTTTTATGTTTACCTTAGTGTAATGAATAGCTAAATTATCTTAGTGTTTGCTTAGATGTAGAGCCCCTAGTGAAATGGATTGTTATCATTTGTAAAAGTTAAAATGTAACTTTAGTATTTTTAATATTGAGCCTAGTTAAAAGAACCATTATTGTGTAATTAGGTATTTAACCCTTGCCACTTAATTTATTAAATTTAAATAACGAAAGTGGTTTTTATTTACATAAATTAAGCTTCAACATTAAAAAATGATCTAGACGAATTTATGAATAAGTTATTAACACCAATTTAGAAATAAACTTCGGTGGTTTGGGTAATATCAATAATTATATGATAGTGAAATTATAAAAAGGGAAACCGTTATGATTTGGGTATTGGCGAAAGTCAAAACTAGGCTAGGTCTCAATTTAAATACTTAGGGAATAGTAGCTATCTAAAAAAGAATCCGATGAAAATTAGATTTCATTTAGTTAGTCGTAACCTTATATTTATTCGAAAGAAAAATATAAAGTTTATTACTAAAACATTTTAATAGGACTTAAAATTCAAAACAATCCATGGACCTAGGGGTGACACATTTAAGTAAATACTCCCATTTATCCCATTTATATTTTTTATAAAAGTATTATTATTATTATTTACGAATTATTATTATAAAATATAAAAGATTACATAAAAATACTTAAAATTCGTACCAGAAATTATTTATACCATACGCGAAACGTGTATGATTACACGAAACGCGTAAGCCTGTTTATCAAACTGTACGATCAGATCTACACAATTCGTGTAAGGTTTAAGATATACGCGATACGCGTATAAATACGCGAAACGCGTAGATAGTAATCCGGCTACAGTACCAGTTAGGGCAAAATTAGGGTTTTAGTTATTTAATTATTTATATTTAGGTTATTACTATATAATTTGTATTAGTTATTATAAAATACTTTAATACATGTTAAATCCTAATAATTAGTGTTAATTATAATACTTTATAATTAGAAAAGAGTTTACAATTAGTTAATCATTTTAATTTCTTTTAATTTGTATTAATCTTATTAAACATGTCATTTAGTTAATTTAAATAAGTCTATATTATAATTGCTCAAAATAAAATTCTAAACATATAGTTTTATTAAAAGTTACTATTTTACTAATTACTATTTAGTAATAAAATACTCGCATTATATTTAGTATAATTTCATTTAGTTCCTTTGTAAGTTATTTATTGTAATCTTGTAATTTTATCTATGAATTAAATTAGTTTAAGTTATTTTCTTTTACTGTTATATTATAAATTCCTAATCCAAAACCCCCTTTAATTAAGTTTGACATCAAAGACTATTAAAAACCATTAAACACTCCATCTCCCTGTGGAACGAATCGGATTTACCGATAAACTAAACTACACGGATAGGACTAGTTGCCTATATATGTGTGAAATCAACCTGAATTCAATAAAATACCACATATACAATAAATCAGTTCGTGTAACAAAACTACTCAAATCCGTTCAAAATAAAGGTTACGTTTCGCAACATCAACTTTTTGGCGCCGCTGCCGGGGAGTTGGCAGTTAAATAAATAGATAATTTTTCTGATTCGTAGTAGTAGTTGGATTTGTACGTGGACCGGGTTGTTGGATCACCAATTTTATTGGTCAATAGAAGGATCCTGCCCCTCTGCTGCATCTTTTGGCCATTCGAAACGTGGGCAAAATCAGAAGGAAAATCTGTTTGTTTAAGGGTTTTTATCATTGTTTTTATGTTATTCGATCCTCTCGAGGAAACTCATTTCCAAGAAAGTTCAAAGTTTATGAATAAATCCTTTAGTTCTTTGTACAATTCCCCAATTGTATGATCCGTTCAGAAAATACTAAACTCGTTAAACTTAATCCGGAACCACAAAGAATTAATAAAAGTCAAAAACAACAAAAAGAAGTACTAGTAATTTTAAAACACCGAAAAACACTAAAAAAGAAACAAGTAAGTAACACTAGAAAAGCTTTTGGTGTTATGATCTCATAATAGAAATTAATGCATGAACTTACGTTCCTCCAACGCTGAATTAACTCCTTCACATCCTGAACCCGAAAGAAAATTCCACGAACGCTTAAGAGCTCAAGAAGTAGAATCTCTTGCTAAAAATTTAGAGTCACTTTCCTTAGAATCCGACTCTGAACCAATAATTCAACCAATCATAGAGCCGATTATTAAAGAAGAAGAAGAAATGGCTGATACAAATCAAACGATGGAAGCATTAATGAAGGCAACAAGAAAAGGTCAAGGCCACGCAATTATCCAACCCACGATGAGTGATGGCTTTGAAATAAAAGGTCAATTTTTACACATGGTAACTAACACATGCCAATTCGGTGGAGCTCCAAATGAGGATGCTAACGAGCATCTTCGTAAGTTTGTAAGCATTTGCAAACTATTCAAAATTAAGGATGTCACCGATGATGTCGCATGTTTAAAAATCTTTTCATGGTCATTAAAGGATGAAGCTAGAGATTGGCTAGACTCATTACCTGAAGGCTATATTGAAGACTGGAATGATATGATGGACAAATTTTTGTCAGAATTCTTTCCTGCTTCAAAAGCAGCAAAATTACAAAGTGACATAAATCACTTTAAACAAAAGCCTAATGAAACTCTTTATGAAGCTTGGACCCGATTCAATAAAATGCTTCGAATATGTCCTCAACACGGGTTGAGTACATTCCAAAAAGTCTGTGTATTTTATAAAGGAGTCAATGTGGCAACTAGAAAAGATATAGATGTTGCAGCCGGAGGTTCGGTCATGAAGAAAACTCCTGAAGACGCTCACACAATCATTGCTGATTTAGCTTCCCATTCTCATAATTGGCATCAAGAAATAGAATTTTCTAGATCATCAAATGTTGCTAGTATTGAAAGCAATGATGAAATTGCTTCTTTAAAAGTTCAAATAGCAAATCAAGCACGGCAAATCGAGAAAGTAACCAAGGAAATGCATGCTATCAGAGTAGGATGTGAACTGTGCCAAGGTCCCCATATTACTAGAGATTGTGATCAAAGTACAATGGAAGAGCAAGCAAATTTCTTAGGTTACTTACGAAAAGGTGAAATGAACTTCAGTGACTTTCCAGCTATAGAAGCAAACAACCGAAAATATCCTCCTATAAATAGCTATCAAGTAGGAGGACCTTCAGGATCAAATAATAATAACTATCAAAATAACAATAACTATCAAGGAGGAAATCCAGGTTACCAAAACAACCGGAATTTCCCAAATCAAAGTCAAAGAAATCCGCCACCAGGTTATAATAACCGAAATCAACCTCAACGAAATTATCAAAATAATTTCCAACACAATCAACATCCACAACCACTAGCACTCATGCAACCGCAACCATTAGCAATTATGCAACCTCAACCTGAGAGGAAATCTGGTTTAGAAGATCTCTTGAGAGATTTTATGGTTAAGCATGAGCAAAATGCGGAACTTCAAACTCAGCAAATCCGAAATCAACAAGCCACGATTCAGATTTTAGAAAGAGATGTTGGAAGGATCTCACAGTTACTAGCAGAGAGAACACCAAGTGCAAGTAATCCTCCGGTTATACTAAAGAAGAAGGATCCTCAAGCTCCAGCATATTCACAAGTGAATGCTATTTATAGTTTCTGTGAGGATGAAGCAAGTTTCAAAACACCGGAGCATAGTCCTATTTTTACTCTTGGGTGTGAAGATGATGATGAAGAGTGTGATGAGTTTATATTTTCTGATTTATCCAAGATGGATGATTACACTCCTTATCAAGAGATTGATGGTATTCGAGTTGAAAGTGTGAAGAGTATAACATGTGAAGATAAAGGGATCCGAGTTGGTGCAATAACTCCCGAGTATGGTGACTATTTGATGAGGTTGATGTCGGGAAATCATGTGGAAGTAAAGAAAATGGAAATCACCGAGCCTTCCGAGTTTAGGGTTGATGATGATTTGAAGAAGATCAAGGAAGAAGCGGAAGATACGGTGAAGCAAGCACCTAAAGTGGAAGACTATAAAGAACCCATTCCTTACCCGCAAGCACTTGCATCCGAAAAACCAAAGGAGAATCATTGTAAGCCTTTAAATACGGATAATATTTGCGTAGATGTACCTTTGGTTGATGTTATTGCAGGTATGCCAAACTATGGGAAATTCTTGAATGATTTGATGGCAAAAGAAGGAGTGTGTGAGCAAGCATCATCCGCATTCCTTGAAGCAGAATGTGCTGCTATTATGAAGAAGAATGAATTGCCACCTAAGTTAGGTGATCCCGGACCATTCATAGTACCTTGTAAGCTTAATGAATCTAAAACTCTTAGATCATTAGCTGACTCAGGTGCAAGTATAAATCTCATGCCTTATTCCATTTACTCGCATTTGAACTTAGGTGAACTTAAACCGACCAATTCAGGCATTAGATTCATTGATCAGTCGGTTAATAAACCTATAGGGATTGCTGAAAACTTAGTAGTAAAAACAAGTGAACTTGAGTTTCTAGCTGACTTTGTAGTTGTAGACATGAAAGAAGATAAGTTTGTACCTATTATTTTAGGTAGACCATTCTTAGCAACTGCAAGTGCTTTAACAGATTGGAAAACAGGAAAACTAGTTTTGAAGGATAGAGGCAAGAGTGCAACCTATCAAACTGAGTTTAGTATGAACCCACCACCCACACCGATAGTTTCAGTGAATATTGTTGACAATGTCAAACCCATTAGTCAACAAGTTAAGTGTGGGGAGGGTGATGAAGAGAAACTAGATAGTAAACCGCCCAATGATAGTGTTGTTGAGAAAACCATGAAAAAGTTATATGGTAGGGTTAGAAATGCTATGTCGAAAAAAGATGAACATTTGAGAGAGAGATTGGTGTCAAACTTATCGAAATTTGAGAAAGATAAGTTAAAAAATTTAGTTAAAGAGTCAAGATTTTCGGACTCTTGGTTATTGTCAAAAATTAATGGCGAGAATGGTTGCGGTAATGGTTCTATTGGAGTAAAGAAGGGTGATGTTTATCACCCCGACGTTAGTTAAAATTGGGGTGGAGTCGCGTGAACGACTCGCTAATAAACTTCACAAATTGTAAATAGTCCCATTCGTGTGTCTCGTTTTTTTTTAGGTCTACTAAAAATATACGCTTTTTATCAATAACCGTAAAAATATATAACTTATAAACTTTGTCGTGGGTAATGATAGATGTAACAACCGAAATTTATCTCTACCTAGTCGATAGGAAACAAAGTTTTAAGTTTGAAAATTAGTTGATTTAAGGGTATACAACAAAAATAGAGTGTATTTTAATTCATTTAATTTTTATTTTTCATGTACTTGTTTTTAAAATTAAAAACGTTAATCTTTTTAACACAAAAATAGAGTGTTTTATTTTATTTTAATTTTGTTTTCGAAAAATTTTAAAACTTTAACTTTTAATGAATTGAATTTTATAAATTGAAATTAAAAAAATTTATAAACGGATTAAGATCAGGTGTAACAACCGAATTTCCGTTACAAATATAAATTTATAAAAGATATTTTAAAAATTTTTGATCAATTATAAGTTAAAAAAAAAAAAAAAAAAAATTGGTGTGTTTTAATATTTTCTTTTGCTTTTATTTATATATACAAAAATTTTAAGTGTGGGGTAAAATTTTTGTACTCTTGAAGTACAACCCCATCTTTTGTGTGATTAACAATTTTTATTGACGGGTACTTACGATGATGAGATATTCGACATAACGAAACACGAAAGTATTATAGTGATAAAAAGGAATTGGATATGTTCATACAATAAGCATTTTACAATGTCCAAATCGGTTAACAAAGGAAATTCCAAATACTTTACACTTTTTGTCCTCTCAAATTTATACATTATTATATGATTTTATGTAATGAGGGCATTACATAATCTTAAGTGTGGGGTGGGAATATATAAATTCTCGAGAACTTATAATTTGGTGATTTTTATCAAAGTTTATAAAATTTTTAAACAAATGTATCTAATCAATTTTTAAAGTAATTACGAGCGATTAAAGCATAGGTGTCAAAAACCGAAATTATCGTCTCAATACATTAAAAACGCATAAGGATATTTGTTTAAAACCTATAAAAGAAAACCAATTATAACAAGAATTTATAAAACCTTATGTTGAGAACCATTTATCACATGTTTCTATGAAGTTATTGCAGATATCATTGCTTTGGAACGTATAAACCTGAATACTCCATTATTACGAGTAATAGTGGATGAATCAAGTCCATCCCGTAAGGAAGTAAAGTCTTCCAAATTGACACACTTGCTAACTTATGTTAGAAGATGTAGTCCAGAACAGCTGTAGGTTGACAAAAAATCTTGAAAAGTCATCCCTAAGATCGGTTGGAAATCCACCTAACCTCAGCATCAAACAGGGTTTTTGGTGGTCAGACTTATCCTAACCATGAGAAGGATATGTTTCGTACAATGGGGGGGCACAATGCAAATTAGCTTTTAAGACTAATGAATCTAATCCCCAGATGGATGATCTCCGTAAAGATCAAATGCATCTATGTTTGACCGCGGTCAACATACATATGCCATAACAAATTGAGGTGTGCAAACTCATGGTTCACCGATGATATTTGGACACGATATAATTTTGTTCTAAAACTTATGCTATTTTATGAATTATATTGTGTAAAACTATTTTTTGGACATTCGGCTTCAAGTTCCATGATACTACAATCATGGGGGCGAATAGCTTGCTAATCGCCGACTGAGACTTCGGTTTTCAGTTACCCTCAAACGGAATTTGAGGTTAAAACCGGAAAACGTGTCTAGTGTAAAAACTAGCATGACATTTTATAAAATCATAAAACGTTTTCACAAGGTCCAATTTTCCCTAAGGATCCAAATTTTTAAACCTTAATCACGAGTTTCAACTTTGTTTCTGTTGTCAGAATTTCATTTCGTGTGGTGTGCGTGTGATTCAATAAAAATTGTGTAGTGTTTCCAAACTATTCTATATAGCGTGTGTTTCATTTCGTGTAGTGTGTGTTGTGTGATTTAATATTCGATATGGAAAAATATGTAGTATTCCGAGTCTATTAAAAAGATGTTATTGCTTGAGGACAAGCAACGTTCAAGTGTGGGGTAATTTGATATTGCTATAAATATACATATACTTCGTCGCAATATCAATCCAAAATGTTATGATTTTTATGTGTATTCGAGTAGTTTTCGGTTTGTAATTGGTTAAAATGTCCAAAGCGTCGAATGAAATGCTATTATGGATTTTTAATGATATAAGATCAAAATGAAGATAAAATGAAGATTTCTAATGAGCAACAAAAGACTACAACATCGCGCCTCAAGACTACAAGTCAAAATAATCGAAATCACGAAATCAGCGCGCCTGCACGAAAAAAATCATAACTAAATCATACGGACTCGAAAAAAGGCGAATCAGGTGTCCAGACGTCCGTAACTCAAAAATCTACAACTTCCAAGAATTACCCTTACGCAAAACGTGTGGAACTACGTGAAACGCGTAATCTTTCGACCAGATTCATTTTCAACTTGCAAATGGGGTGGCTGCTTTATGTTTAAAAATGAATTCTTTTTCTAAGTGGTGCAGAAAGTTGACACAAGTTGACTCTTTTTACCAAATACTATGGCTATAATACGGAGTACTAGTTGAACACAAGAGAAGACATCACATATCAAAGAGACAATTATTATACAACACATACAACAATTACTATATCAATTACTATTGTCATTTTATTACTCTGTATAATTAGTTTCAAATATTAAGGAGGTATTGTTCGTGATTAAGGGTGTTATTGTACGCGTGAAAAGGGTGTTATTATTGTAATTTTCTACCATTTGAAGTTAATGAAAGTGAAGAATTTTTAGTAAGTTTACTCTGTTAAAATTATCGTTGTTATTATGTTTGCATATCTATATTTTTATGTTTACCTTAGTGTAATGAATAGCTAAATTATCTTAGTGTTTGCTTAGATGTAGAGCCCCTAGTGAAATGGATTGTTATCATTTGTAAAAGTTAAAATGTAACTTTAGTATTTTTAATATTGAGCCTAGTTAAAAGAACCATTATTGTGTAATTAGGTATTTAACCCTTGCCACTTAATTTATTAAATTTAAATAACGAAAGTTGTTTTTATTTACATAAATTAAGCTTCAACATTAAAAAATGATCTAGACGAATTTATGGATAAGTTATTAATACCAATTTAGAAATAAACTTCGGTGGTTTGGGTAATATCAATAATTATATGATAGTGAAATTATAAAAAGGGAAACCGTTATGATTTGGGTATTGGCGAAAGTCAAAACTAGGCTAGGTCTCAATTTAAATACTTAGGAAATAGTAGCTATCTAAAAAAGAATCCGATGAAAATTAGATTTCATTTAGTTAGTCGTAACCTTATATTTATTCGAAAGAAAAATATAAAGTTTATTACTAAAACATTTTAATAGGACTTAAAATTCAAAACAATCCATGGACCTAGGGGTGACACATTTAAGTAAATACTCCCATTTATCCCATTTATATTTTTTATAAAAGTATTATTATTATTATTTACGAATTATTATTATAAAATATAAAAGATTACATAAAAATACTTAAAATTCGTACTAGACATTATTTATACCATACGCGAAACGTGTATGATTACACAAAACGCGTAAGCCTGTTTATCAAACTGTACGATCAGATCTACACAATTCGTGTAAGGTTTAAGATATACGCGATACGCGTATAAATACGCGAAACGCGTAGATAGTAATCCGGCTACAGTACCAGTTAGGGCAAAATTAGGGTTTTAGTTATTTAATTATTTATATTTAGGTTATTACTATATAATTTGTATTAGTTATTATAAAATACTTTAATACATGTTAAATCCTAATAATTAGTGTTAATTATAATACTTTATAATTAGAAAAGAGTTTACAATTAGTTAATCATTTTAATTTCTTTTAATTTGTATTAATCTTATTAAACATGTCATTTAGTTAATTTAAATAAGTCTATATTATAATTGATCAAAACAAAATTCTAAACATATAGTTTTATTAAAAGTTACTATTTTACTAATTACTATTTAGTAATAAAATACTCGCATCATAGTTAGTATAATTTCATTTAGTTCCTTTGTAAGTTATTTATTGTAATCTTGTAATTTTATCTATGAATTAAATTAGTTTAAGTTATTTTCTTTTACTGTTATATTATAAATTCCTAATCCAAAACCCCCTTTAATTAAGTTTGACATCAAAGACTATTAAAAACCATTAAACACTCCATCTCCCTGTGGAACGAATCGGATTTACCGATAAACTAAACTACACGGATAGGACTAGTTGCCTATATATGTGTGAAATCAACCTGAATTCAATAAAATACCACATATACAATAAATCAGTTCGTGTAACAAAACTACTCAAATCCGTTCAAAATAAAGGTTACGTTTCGCAACATCATATGGTCGAGTGAAACATACATAAACTGCTCGTAAAATTATGGAAATTAATCAGACGCAAGGCCTAGTTTGCGTGCTTGCGTACGCATCGTTAAGGACGCAAGGTTATATTTGCGTCCTTGCGTGTCTCCAGAAACATGTCTTTGCGTCCTTGCGTTGGTCTATTAAACGGACGCAAGTTTTATCTTGCGTCCTTGCGTCCTTGTACTTTCTGCTGATTATAAAGTTACTTATGCAGGGATTTGTGGAAGGAAAGTTAACGATGAAGAATAAGTTGAGCGTTATAGGGGATGTGAAGAAGTTCATGACTGAGAATCAAATTAAAAAGTTTAAAGAAACGTGTTTTGGTCCATGGTTAGATCTAGAATACTTTGGTAATGATCCTGGGCTTGTACATTGCATGCTTCAACGGAAGAGTGTGCGGCCGGAAAGACTGGATAATGTTAAGTACCCCGATGAGCATGAGGATATATGGTTTCATTTTCAGAACAATTTTTCAATTAGATTTGGTCGCCGTGAATTTTGTCTTGTGACGGGTTTTTTGTTTAGTAGCCGGACGGACATGGCACATTACATCCCGAAGAATTATGACGTCCAGACCGCACCTATTAGACGACGTTTATTTAAGGGTTTTAAAGATTCTCAAAATGTTTTGATTAGTGATGTTGAAAAGATGCTTTTAAAATCTGATCACCGCCGTATTAGTGAGGATGATGTGGTGCGATTAGCAATTATCTTGATTGTAGAGAGAGGTTTTATGGGTAAACAAGGGATCCATGTTGTGGATAAAAAGTTTTTATGGCTAGTCGAAGAGTTATCGCGTGTTAATCAGTACCCATGGGGGTCTCGTATTTGGGAGCCAACTTACGAAGCGATTAGTGAAGGCTTTGTTATTCGTGAAAGCCAATTAGAGAGTGGAAAGGCGTACACTTTAGCGGGATTTATGTGGGCTTTCAAGGTAAATGGTTGAATATTTGTTATTTAATGTTAATATTTAAGATGTAACATAAATTAAATTAATTGTTTTATTATTTGTAGATTTGGATTCTTGAGTCTTACCGTCGTACCATTAAACCGTTTGCAAAAAAGACTGACAAGAATGGAGTACCGAGGGCTCTTTTTTGGAAGCGTTCATCTGCCGAGTCATTTGGAATGTCTGAATACCTTAAACTCCTACATATTCAGGTTAGTTACATTTTTAAAATGTTAGCCTATCCTAAATTGTTCATAGTTTATCTGTTATCTGTTCACAGACAGGTTCTGGTATGGACGCAAGGTATACCTTGCGTCCTTGCGTTTATTTTTATGTAGATGCAAGGTGGACCTTGCGTCCTTGCGTGTGGTTTTGTTCATCAACGCAAGCGTTGTTTGCGTCCTTGCGTACACGGACGCAAGCTTTTCTTTGCGTCTTTGCGTATTGGTTTCTGCTAATATTCTTATTTGATAATTAAATAATTAATAATTAATTGTAGGATGAGTGTCCCAAGAAAAAGAGACCTTTTCGTGGTCTGCAGCCAACTGAAACAGAGCAGAGTTGTCAATGGTGGATTCAGAGTGACGTGTACTTTAGAGGAGGAAAGGTACCAGAAGATGAGATTGAGGTTGAGGTCCAGGATGATGAAGTTGATAAAGATGATCCAGTTGTTGATGGGTCTGAGCAGACACACCACAAGCATTCAACAGAAGATGTTCATACAGAGGGCCTTCACGATGTACACAATTTACATCGTATGTTAGAGTTGTTGACAAAGCGGGTGGACAAACAAGAGAAAGAGTTAATTGATTGCAAAAAACTTGTTATGCAACACGAAGAAATTTTATCGCAACAACAACAACAACAACAATATCAGGTACATTGAATTGAATTGATTTATGTTGATTTATTTATTATTATTTTGGTATTAATTGAATTGATTTATTGATTTATTTATTACTTATGTTATTTATTGTGTTTAGGATGATGATATGTGTTTCAATCAATCTTTGTCTGATAATGAGACTGAAAGGCCGTCTCCAATGCACATTCGACGTGGAATCAGAGAAAGAAAGCCAACTGGTGTATTAAGGTCCCCATTCACAACACCTGGGTACAGAAAACCCATTGAGAAGGTACAGCCCAGCAAATTAAAAAAGTTGTATGTTAAATTATTGCAATAAACAATGGCTATTTAATGTTGTTTTCTGTTACTGTCTCGGATGCAAGACATGCCTTGCGTCCTTGCGTGTCGCTTGGCTTCTAGGCACGCAAGGTTGTACTTGCGTCCTTGCGTGGGCTTGTCGCAAGGTTGAGTTTGTGTCTTTGCGTATTGTTGTTTACTAAGTTAGCATTTGTATTTTACTCAGTTGTCAAAAGATGTGATTGAGAAAGTGGAAAGCATGAATGCTGTAAAGTTAGGGACTGAAGAAGATCAAGGTCAACAACAAATTAATGAGGATGTGGTACCCATGGACACAGATGCAGCAGCAGAGGTGAGTTTGTCTGGCGCAAACAAACATTTGCGTCCTTGCGTCTGTTATCTTTTAGGCGCAAGGTTGTTCTTGAGTCCTTGCGTGTGGTGTATTCCACACACGCAAGATTATATTTGCGTCCTTGCGTCTATTTGAATTAATTTATATTAACCTTGTTTCCCATAATTATTGTAGGTTAGTGTTGATAAGCAGCCTGTTAAAGTGACTAAGAGAAAAAGAAAGGAACAAGACTGGGCTACTTAGGAAGAAATTTGGGGGATGATTGACAGGTTTATAAATGATCAAGGAACTCTCCAACTGAAAGGACCCGTTCATATACATTATAAACGATTCACAATAGTTGATTACATTGCGAGGTATTTGACCTCTATATGATACATTTTACAAACATTGCATTCGTTTTTAAAAGACAAACTTTCTTTACATCGAAAATTGACAGGCATGCATACCATTTCATAATATCCACTATCCAACTATAAATTAATTTAATAATAATCTTTGATGAACTCAATGAATCGAATGCAACGTTCTTCGAAATATGCTATGAAAGACTCCAAGTAATATCTTTAAAATGAGCAAATGCACAGCGGAAGATTTCTTTAACACCTGAGAATAAACATGCTTTAAAGTGTCAACCAAAAGGTTGGTGAGTTCATTAGTTTATCATAATCATTTATTTCTATCATTTTAATAGACCACAAGAATTTCATTTCCAGTTCTCATAAATATACGTCCCATGCATAGAGACAAAAATAATCATTCATATGGTGAACACCTGGTAACCGACATTAACTAGATACATATAAGAATATCCCCTATCATTCCGGGATCCTCCTTCGGACATGATATAAATTTCGAAGTACTAAAACATCCGGTACTTTGGATGGGGTTTGTTAGGCCCAATAGATCTATCTTTAGAGTTCGCGTCAATTAGGGTGTCTGTTCCCTAATTCTTAGATTACCAGACTTAATAAAAAGGGGCATATTCGATTTCGATAACGCAACCATATAATGTAGTTTCGATTACTTGTATCTATTTCGTAAAAATAGTTATAAAAATGTATTCTCAGCCCAAAAATATAAAGGGTAAAAAGGCAAATGAAACTCACGCATATAAATATTGTAAAACAGTTAATAAAGCATTTGCATGTATTCTCAGCCCAAAAACGTAATGAGTAAAAAGGGAGCAAATGAAACTCACCATACTGTATTTCGTAGTAAAAATACATATAACGTCATTGAACAAGTGCAAGGTTGGCCTCGGATTCACGAACCAAAATTAATTATATATAGTTATGTGTTGGTCAATATTTTTCTAACAATTAGGTCAAGTCATAGTGTACCACAATTAGGGATGGCAATGGCCACCCGATCCGGTGGATATCCACCCGATCCACCCGCTTCATGATGGATATGGACGAATCTAAATGGATATGGATACGGATATGGATGAACATAAATGGATATTGATATGGACATGGATGAAAAGTTTCATCCATGGATATATCCATTACCACTCGAAATACATATACAAATAAGTAAATAAAGATATATGCTTACATATTTACTATTATAAATTCATTTACCGTTAGATTTATATTTTGTTTTCAACCTTATAATAAAATAACTATAATATATTACAATAAAACACGCATATCCAATAAAATAAACTTACAAATTTCATATTTAATTTTTATAGTTCATGTTTTATAGTAAAATTTAACAAATTTTGTTATATCTTCGACAAAGATTACACATTCTTATGGATAGATTTTAATTATGTCTTGTTATATTAATTTCTGCTATACTACGTTTTTTATTTTAATCGCATATTAGAAAATATCATAACATTTTTTTAAATATCCATTGGATATCCAGTAACCCGCTTAATCCATTGGATATGGATATGGATGGATGACCTAAAACTAAACGGATATGGATATGGATATGGATGAACGAAAACTAAATGGATATGGATATGGATACGGCATCACCCGCTCCATATCCGATCCATTGCCATTCCTAACCACAATCCTAATGCTCGAGACTAATATGCAAAAGTCAACAAAAGTAAATTTGACTCAAAATAATTTCCAAAAATCTATACATGATTAATATATAGTTTAAATATCGTCGTTTTATATTTTTAAATATTTTTAAAAGATTTATTAGAGTAAATAATATAATTTATTTATTAATAAATAAAATTTTATATTAAATTTATATAATAAAATATACTTTTATATATATATTAAGTAATAAAATTTATAGGGTTCATTTAATATCATAAAGATAATATGATAGGTATTATTAAAGTAAGTTATTACACGTAGTAAAATATGTTTGTAACACATATTTATTTGATAAAATAATATCTATAATGATAGTAAGTAAAAGTTGTATTATTTTGTAATAATAATTATTATTGTAAATATATCAATATTTATAATTACTAAGATAACATTATGATAAAACGATAATTTTAATTATGATAACTTTAATATTTACGATAATTTTTAATATTATCTTTAAAATAATAATTCTATTTAAAATAATAATAATAATGATATTTAATAGTAACAATGACATTTCTATTAAAATGATAATTTTTGTTAAAATGATAGTTTTAATACTAACGATACTTTTAATAATAATAGTAATGATAAAAATAATAAGAACTATAATTTTATCTAAATCAATATCTTATAATATTTTAATTTCATCATGATTCTCTTACTCATTATTTCCTAATCGTTTCGTTTAATAGCTTTTAATCGTCTTTTATATCGTGTTCATAATAATGATAATAATAATAATCAAAATAATTAGGTGTTACAAATATTTGTTTTAATTACACTAATATTAATAATGATAGTTACTATAACATTATTAACGATAATACTAATAATTATCTTAATGATAATATAGTAATAATAATAATAACAATAACAATAACCATTTTTAAATAATGATATATATATTAATAATGATAATAATAATAATACTAATAATAATAATAATAATAATAATAATAATAATAATAATAATAATAATAATTGGATAATAATAATAATACTAATTATAACTTTAACGATAATAACGATAGTAATAATAAAATTTTTTTTTTTAATGATAAATCCCTTTTATTGATAAAGATAATAATAATCATAATAATAAGATAAAACTAGAACGACGATAAAAATGACGATAATAATAATCATTTTTAATAAAAATATCGAAAATTCAATTGATTATAACTTCTAATCCGTTCATCGAAACCATTCGATATCTAAAGGAAAAGTTCTTAATTTTTCGCTAGCTTTCCAAGGACATGCATATCTTATAGCTTATCTCAACCTCAAGTGTAACTAATTCAAGATTCAACCTAACCTGTCTATGGGCAATATCAAAAGTACAAGCATGCATAATCCTAAATACTCGAGCACTAGTCAGGGATACACTATTAGTATGTAAAAGTTAAATTATGAGTACTCACGTATCAATATTGAGATTCAATATTGCAGGAAAGGTACGTAGACGCAACGGAAATGATAAACACTATATTGACCTCACGAGCATACCCATGAACCATACTCAATCACCTCTATAGATATAACCCATAATTTCCTTAATCCTATCCTACTCGAAAAACAATTTCAAAACGACTCGGACAGCACTCCGTCGTAATATTTTATGTATACTAATAATATCTTGAAATAATACGGAGTAAATATATATATGTAAATCGATTGAGAGAGTTTAGAGAAAAATATTTTCAAGTTTCTATGAAATAATGAAACCTATTGAATTCTATTTATAATAGATTTTTGAATTATTAACATGTGAATTATTAAAGTGAATTATTAAAGTATGAATTATTAAAGTGAATTATTAAAGTATGAATTATTAAAGTGAATTATTAAAGTTAAAGTAAAGTAAAAATAAAGTAAAGGTAAAGTTTAAGTATAGTAAAAGTATAAAACTATGTACGTATAATACGCGTATAAATATATATAATATTAATTTAAATCGTTATATATATTTAATAAAATAAAATATAAATATCGTTATCTTTATCATACTAGTTAAGTAATGAGTTGTCAAAAGTGGTTCTAGATATTTATAAAAGTTATATACGTTTTAATAATAAAGTTCTTTTTAAACTGAAAACGTTTTTGTACGTTTGAAACTAAATAGATCAATCGAGTCTTTATGAGATTCAATCTTCCACTATCCTTTGTCTAGTTCTCAATGATTAACAATTTGTTCTTATTTATAAATCACTTTACCATTTTCTGAATATTGTTAAAATGGAAAGATTTCTCAAATCAACGTGGGCCTTTCAACAGAGACTTGTAATCATAATTCAATATATCTGATAATTCAATCATTTGATCTTATCTTCTAATTCCATTGATAAACATTTTGAAACAGATAGAATCATATAAAGTATTTAATCTAATATTTTGTTTACGTTTTAAGTTATAATATATATACACATATACATATATAATCATATTCGTTTAATGGTTCGTGAATCGTTGGAACTTGGTCGAGGTTGAATGAATGTATGAACATAGTTTAAAATTCTTGAAATTTAACTTACCAAATATTGCTTATCGTGTCGGAAACATATAAAGATTAAAGTTTAAATTTGGTTGGAAATTTCCGGGTTGTCACAGTACCTACCCGTTAAAGAAATTTCATCCCAAAATTTGAGTGAAAAGGTCGTGAATGATAATAAGTATGTTTTCATGATGCATACAGGCTGAAAATTAGAGTTTTATCATCAGCGAATAATTTGGATAAATAATCCATTTATATGAAGAGTACGAATGAAGCTAACATAGAAGAGTGAAATGAGTAAGTGTAGATTCATCTTATCATTTGACGTAGATATGATTGATTCCCAGATTTCAAGGGATTTGAAGAAAATCTTCTTAATAAGACTTGACTCTCCGGTAATCAAGGGAATTAGGATCCGCTTTAAATGCGATCGTCCATTTTAATTGTTCTGTCGGAGATTTTCTTATAAATTCACCTCCTTCATTTCCTTACAACTCACACCTTCTGTTGATGCATTTTATGCAAGTCCCTAGACATCTACCCACGTCCATTGCAGGTACAACAATTTACAGGCCACCATGATTGCTCATTATTATCCTATCCGTGTTTGTATGTGGTTACAGGAACTGCAGGAACGAGATTTAGATGTTTGACTATGTTAGACTTAGTCAGACGTACGAGTGAAGCCTCACTAGTACGGCTGACAGGCTCATACGCACGGTTGATGCTGAGCTAAGTCACAATTACAACCTAAATGAGAAGACACGAGTGAGTGATCACCCGTACGGCTGATGAAGCCAACTCGTACGTGTGATGAATGAATCGTATGGGTGAGTCAACAACAGGGGTATATAAAGTCTTATGTTCTTCATTTTAGGTTAAGCCTCTCATTTGTTACACACACTCAGATCTAGTGAGCTCCTCCGATTCTCTCTCAGTCCAAATCACCCAGGTGGTGAATAATAGCTCTAGGTGTTGATCTAATCACACTTGATTTAGTAGTGGTTTGACTAAATTAATCAAAAAAAAAAACTTAACCTATTCACTAGAGGGTTTGATTCACTTATTCCGCCATTGTGTGAGTTAAATCTGTTGATTTCTAAGTTCCTAGTCATGTTTCATCACCTTCTATTCTTTCCCCCTCAACTCATATTTTAAAGTATTCATCAATATGCTCCATTCAGTTCTGATTCTCGATATACTTCTAACTTTCATATCGGTCATTCTTTTTTTTCATCTACCGCCAGAAGAATCTATTTACTTCTACTATACTCTTGGGTTTATAGTGTTTCTAGTTCTCCCGTGTCTTTATATTGCTATATGCATCGATATATATGGTTTATAATTTCTGGTTTGTCGTTGGGCTTTATATGTTCCCTTATATTTCAAAGTCTCTGCTTCTGTCTTCTATAATCATTATCATTCACAGTTAATGCTCTCTTTTATTTGCTGCAATTTATACCCTAATTTCTATTTCGGAGTTTTGTCCTTTTGTTTCTTCTTCTTGCGATTAAGCACCGCTTGTAATGGTCCAGAATTCACAGATATGAATTTCGGAATGAACATTGTTAATGTTCTAGGAAGGAAATTGTGATGGCACGATCTTGACTTGTCAAATTACTAGAATACCTTAGAAAATGCCGAATCATCAAGAAATATTTTCTTGATATTTTAGAGGTTAAATAGAATACAAGAGTCATATAACATGACACATGATGATGTTATGATCTGTGAATCATCACGTTCCATTTAGAAACTCAGCATGACTTACTGTAATATAATCACATTGATCAAGTGTCATTATATTATACTAATTCATGCTTCAGTTCCCAACACTACTTCAAAATATTCCTATTTTAAACTTGAATGTTTCAGAATTTAGAAACTAAAATAGTTTCTTTTATGATGTAATACAGATAGCGCGAAGAGGTAAATGATTTCAAATAAGAAAAATTAAGAAAATATCTTCAGAAATATGGAGGATATTTATAATGAAAGATATGATGATATTTTAGATTTTCTAATATCAGAGGATGATGAAGAATATTGTCCGCAGGGGTTTAGAGTCAGGAGCAAGGTATTCGTTAATGACTTCAGCAGGTACTGAATCATTTGGATCCTTTGAAGTCAGGTTCAGTCTTTGTAATTTGTCCACAGCCTCCTTCCTACTTTGCTCAATCCGTTTTCCAGTTCCAAAACTTCTCTTTTTCTGCGCTTTGCCAGCATACTTCATCATTATCATCCAGGTTTTACCGTTTAAAGTCGTTTATAGTTTTTGCTGCTTCATCAGTATTTTTTTTCCGGAGAACCAATTCGTAGATCGGAGTGTTTTTTCAGAAACTTCACATTCAAATTAAGTCCAGAAGATAGACGTTATATATACACATATAACTGTTGGCGTAGACATGCTGTGAGATTTCAAAATACTGATTGCTAATTCCCAATGATTCGTATGGCAATTCTCATTATAAGATGCGAATGAGTAAATGATGGGGTTTCAATGAATAATTATAATGACTTTTTGGAGAGGCTAAAGTCAAAGGGTAATGAAGTTGTTGGTACATCTGCTAATAATGTGGTGGAATGTAAAAGGTTCCCTGGTAACGATGGTGTATATCTCAAGATTATAATAAGGTTAGTCTGACTGAAAAGTCGAAGTTGACTTGCTGGAGCTGTGATAAAACTAGCTACTTTGAATAGGAGTCGCAAAGTTATTTTTGCTAATAAATGCCAAAGAATCTGACGCGGATACGTTGTTTAAACTTTTACTTTGGTTTCAAGAGTTTTTCGGGTACATAACTGTGGGTAACATGTGGTTGGATCATCATCTCGATTGCTCATCATTCGAAGTGTCTTCAGAAATTTTTGAAGGGTTTGAACACAGATTGTAATCGTTAACATACATTTGATGTTCTAACACAGTTTTGAAGTCAAAATATAGCTTGTGAAAGATGTAAGGATCTAAGAGTGATGATTTTGGTCATATCTCAAGTTGAATTTTGAGATTTCAAAATCAGAATATGTAATTAAATTTTGAATGAGTATGGTTGTTTTGATTTCTATAAAAGAATGTATATTGTTGTGAAAGTAGGGAGTATAATGGATGATTTGCTAAATCAGATTCGAAGAATGTAACATATTAATTGTGAATTTATATATCTCACAGGTATTACCTACCCGTTAAAAAAAATTTCACAATTAATATTTTGTACAAAAGAATTTTATTACAGTCTTTATGAAAATATATATATGTATATTTTCTTCAGATGTAACATAGATTTAATGAGTTAATGTTAAATTAAACTCATTTGATTTACGGTTGAAACTAGAATTGAATAATCCCTAAAGGCTTTAAAAAGTACATAACTTTTACGCAGTATTTCTTTAATGACATTGAAATTATGAATCAATACTTCGTTATTTGTTGATGTATGATGTTCGGTTCATGGAATTCTTGTGAATTTCGCAAAGTACGAATGATGTTATCTGAAAAGTTTCGGGTACATCGATGATGAAAGTGTAAAATCAAATATATACTTGATTTATTATGAATTGGAATTTGTTGAATTGCGACAGAGATTGTAGTTAACGCTGGTTAAGTTGCGGCCGAAGGACGTACATTATTGCATATTTGTAATATGAATTAACCGAGTAGTTAAGATTCACACACAATAGCTTAGCACGGAAAGATTTATTTCAATATATATATATATATATATATATATATATATATATATATATATATATATATATATATATATATATATATATATATATATATATATATATATATATATATATATAATATACATATAATTTCTTCAGAGGGAATGAGTTAATTCTTCATAACTCGTTGATACAATATACACGTTATTGATTCATAATGATGTCCACAGTGATTCTTGAACTGACGGAGTTTGTGATGTTATCTGTGTTATTGATTCGGATGCTGACTGTATAGACGATGCTGGTAACGCTGACGGTACTGTTGATGCTGTTGGTAAAGCAAGTTTAGCTTGTTAATCACACACCATTTTTGTCAGGGTTTCTACTCTTCCTTCTATCATTTTGGTTCGCTTAACTGATTTATGGTTAGGGCTAGATTAGATAATCTCTAAGACTTTAGAGATTACATAATCGCCGCGGAATGTTTCTCCAATGAAGTTATGAATTAATACTTCGTCAGTTATTGTTGTTGGTACTCCTTGGTATCTATGGTGCTTATGACGTTGATGCTCGTGGGACAGATTGTGAAGTTGAGGTTTACGATGCGGTTGTGGTTGGAGGTGGTAATGGTACTGTTGGCATTGATGATGGTGGTACTGGTTATGCTGCTGATGCTGCTGCTGGTGTTTGTAATCTCTGCACCATATTCTCCAAAGCCACTACCCGAGCGCGAAGCTCGTTGACTTCTTCTATTACCTCGAGGGTCCGGGAGCAGACACTGGGGCAGGTGCACTAGTACCAGCTCCGGAAGTAGAAGCGCCGGGATCACTAGTGGGTGTCGGGGCCGGTGTATCGGCAGTAGCAGCAGCAGGTGGTGTGGTGGAGTCTGAGTCTGAACTGTCCAAAACGCTAGCAGGTGGTACATCCGACATCTGAACAAGGAAAAATAAATTTTCCATGTCAGTAAGTCATAAGCAAGCACGTATTAGGCCAACAGTTTAAATCATGTATAATAATAAGTTGCATGGCAATAATAACGAATCGTACAGAAGTAGCATGCAATTGAAAGCAAGTAATAGCATGCAGTAGTGAAATCATGTAGTAGCATACGGCATATAGCAGTAAAAGTAAGCAGCAGCATGCAGTAAGTTTAGCGGAAATAAGTAAACTAGCAAGTTGTAGATTAGTCCTATTAGTGAATCCTACTCGGGTCGGTCTTAGACTCACTAATGCAACCTAATTCCCTACAACCTGGCTCTGATACCAAATGTGACGCCCCGTACCAAATCATCATGTACCGACCATCAACAACAGGATCATTACAAGGTTAAGTACTATATGCATTTTCAAAAAGAGTTTGCATTCATAATTAAAAGTGATGTCAAACCAACATCGAAAGTTTTACAATCCAAAAGTATGCTTCACTAAGTAGAAGCAATAAATAAGTGTATGTGACCACAAAGGTCGTTACAAGTCATAATTCAAAAGTACAAATGTTTGAATGCAAAGTAAAGTAGTTCATGCGTTGACAACTCTAAGCAGCGGGTGTCTACAGCACAAACTAGTACACAGCGGAAGCAACCTCAAGCACCCGAGAAATACATGCTTAAAAATGTCAACACAAAGGTTGGTGAGCTATAGTTTAAGTATAACAGTAATGTAAGTAGGCCACGAGATTTCAGTGCTACAACGAGCGTTTCGAAAGTATGTAAAAGTATATGCTAACCGTGGGCACTTGGTAACTAACTTAACTTTTATACCCCCTGAAAGTACACTTGGCAAGTGCGTATGTCTACGAAGTATTAAACACTCGTTAAATGCTAGCGCTACTAGCCCGAGTGGGGATGTCAAACCCTATGGATCCATATCTAAGATTCGCGTTCACGGTTCAAAAACCAATGATTAAACGTTACCGAGCTAAAGGGAATGTTTATGCCGTTGTATAACTCACACATATATAAGTGTAAGTACTCGTGCCTAGTATGTAAAACATAAAATCCGCATGTATTCTCAGTTCCCAAAATGAGTTAAAGTAAAAAGGGAATGCTATAACTCACAATGATAATGTAGTCGTAAAGTCGGTTCGGAAAAGGTGTGCAATTAATCGGTCCGAAGGTCCTCAACCTAAGGCAAATAGTACTAAGTCAGTAAATCGTCTTAATAGGTTTAAAAGTATGTAATTAAGGTCTTAAGGGTCATCATCATTCATCATTAAACAAAAGGCGTAAAGTAGGTTTCGTTTATGAAAGTAGTTTAAAACAAAGTCTGAATTCAGTCAGTCACCACAGCCTCTACCCTTACTGAATTAAGGTGAGACCAGTGGCCATGGCTCCGTCTATGAGTCCCTTAAGTGTGGTAAAAATTCCAGAAGCAGACTCGTCTTCGTTTAACCGTGGTGACGGTTTAAGTGCGAGTAGGTCAGAAATTTCTGCACAACGTTAAAGGACATAGTGACGATCGGAGGGCCATAAATCCTAAACCGTAACTCGGATTAAGACGAGTCCTATATGAAAAGTTATCTACACGAACTGAGATATCTGAAAATCAAGGTTACAGTAGCCCAGGTGCACTGGTCTGTTACAGAAACCAGAAGAACAGAAACTATAAACAGAAAGCAGAAAAATAAATGGACATAGTGACACTCGGAGGGCCATAGATTCTAAACCGTAACTCGGATTAAGGCGAGTCTTATATGAAAAGTTATCTACTCGAAAAGATCTATTTGAAAATCACAATCAAAACAGCCCAGGTCTACTGTTCTGATACAGAGACAGTAGGTCAGTAGGGTTTGGACAAAAACAGTAAGATAATGGGTTCCGGTGCTCGATGCTTATCACGGTTCTCATCCTTGATGCATATAGCTTCAAGTGTACAACTCATTGATGTGTTTGCATCATCTTGACCAAGATTTGACCATCATAACCCAAGTGCAAGTCTAAGACATGAAGCACAACTCACTTAAGAGTTGTATGAAGTTTGATGCACCAAAGTTACATCAAGGTCTTAGGTTTGACACTTTCATGAACTATAAGACTAATAATAAGTTACAAACTTGAAAATGAACTTATGAAATCAAGATCTTAAAATGTAGAACATAGTTCTTAGTTAGATCTTGAAGATCCAAGACTCAAAAGTCTAGATCTACCATGAGTGTACCAAGTTATAATTAAAAGTTTCATTTACATGTTCTTGAACTCTTAAAGTTAACTTTAAGTTCAAGATTAATGAGATCAAAGTTAACTAGTAACATTTGACCAAATACAACCAACAACATGAAATTAAAAGTGCAAGTAAAAGAAGTAACAAACTAATTTAAACAAGTAATTAGTTCATTGTTGTTCATACTTTAAAGATTCAAACCAAAGTTTGATCTTTAGAAAGTAAACTTTGAAGTTTACTTCATGAGCTTCAAGTATGTCTTTAATCAACACAAGAACTTTATAATCTTTGAACAAGTATTAAGTGAAGATCATAAACTAGAGAGTTTATGTCTTGTATGTTCTTGAAGATTCAAGATAAAAGAAGAATTAAACTAAGAAGTTTGATTCTTGTAAACTAGTAAGTAAATAATAACAAGTAACAAAGTAACAACAACTAATCACTACAACAATTAACAACAAAGAACAAAGATGATGATGATTTAAGGGTGCAAAGTGGCGGTTTTAATCAAGAAAGAAGAAGGAGAAGTTGTTCATAATACTTACAAGTAAAGAGAGAAAAAAAGAGAGAAAGTATTGCAAGTAGTGTGTGTTTGTTTGAATGAGAGAAATGAGAAATGAAGTAATGAGCAAAAGTGAACCAAAACACTCCATAAGGAGCATTTTGGCCGACGGTTTGGAGCTTGGGAGGGAGTAGGGATTTGTTTGTTGGTCTCTTACATGAAAAGCTTACAAAAGGTGGTTAATGAATGGGGTCTCATGGGGATAACAAGCTAACTAGATTCTTAATGGTTCAAACTAACTAGTTTCTCTCTAAGTAATACTTACACTTTGAAAGAGTGGGCTAACTAAGTCCACTTAAATGGTAGGGTGGGCTCATAAGCCCAAGTCATGAGTCCATTACACTAATTCAAAGCCCAAGTTCAATAATTCACAAGTTAAACCAATTAAAGCCCAAGTAACTAACTATTAGTATTAGTTACTTAAAATGATTAATAAAACTTAATCATGAATGTAAATAATATCTAAAAATATTATTCGTGAAGTTTCGTGTGTCACAAAGACGTTTCGGGCTCTTAAAAGTCAAGTACGGGCAATCAAGGCAACATGTAAATGTAATAACATACATTCGTATAATCACACGTATTAATAATAATAATTATTAATAAATAACGTTGGAAAAACTAGGGTCGTTACATTACCCACCTGTTAAAGAAAATTTCGTCCCGAAATTTAAGCTGAAGGTGATGGAGGAGTCGGGAAAAGGTGAGGATACTTCCGCATCATTTGATCCTCTCGTTCCCAAGTAAACTCAGGTCCTCGTTTGGCATTCCATCGTACTCGTACAATCGGAATCTTGTTGCATTTCAAAGTTTTGATCTCACGATCCATGATCTCAACAGGTTCTTCCACAAAGTGAAGTTTGTCATCAATTGTAAGTTCTTCCAGTGGTATGATAAGTTCTGGTGCAGCAAGACACTTCTTCAAGTTTGACACGTGGAAGGTAGGATGAACTGAGCTCAATTGTGCTGGTAGATCCAAACGGTATGCAACGGGTCCAACACGTTCCAAGATTTCAAAAGGACCAATGTATCGTGGGTTTAACTTTCCGCGCTTCCCAAAATGAATCACACCCTTCCAAGGTGCAACCTTCAACATAGCATGGTCACCGATGTTGAATTCAAAGTCCTTACGTTTACGATCAGCATAGCTCTTTTGGCGATCACGGGCTACCTTGAGTCTGTTTTATATCTGGGCAATCTTCTCTGATGTTTCATGGACTATCTCGGGTCCAGTGAGTTGCACTTCACCTAGCTCGGCCCAACAAAGAGGAGAACGGCACTTGCGACCATACAATGCTTCAAAAGGCGCGGCTTTAATACTCGAGTGATAACTGTTGTTGTACGAGAATTCGGCGAGTGGCAAATGCCTTTCCCAGGCCTTTCCAAAATCAATGACACATGCACGCAGCATGTCCTCCAAGGTCTGAATCGTTCGTTCACTTTGCCCGTCAGTCTGAGGATGATAAGCAGTGCTCATGTCGAGACGAGTTCCCATGGCTTCTTGCAAAGAACGCCAAAATCTAGAAGCAAAACGGGGATCGCGATCTGAGATGATCGATAAAGGTACACCATGTCGAGATACAACCTATTTGATGTATGATAACGCCAAAATTATACATGTTTATTGTCGTTATTTCGATCCAATGTTGTTCCATTTGTATGTAATTGTTATACGTATGTATTGTAATTCATGTACATTTGTAAAAAGTCCATTGTGAATGAATAAATGAAGACCAACAGCGAAAACAGAGTTAAAACAAAGATCGAATGCGTAAAACAGCTCGAAACCACTGAAACAGGTCCAAATGCGGCGCATCTCTCTTAGATGCGGCGTATCTTTACACCAAATAACTCCCGACAGTTTCAGATGCGGAGCATGAAGAATTCTGGGCCAAAATAGCAACAGATGCGGCGTATCCAAGCCAGATGCGGCGCATCTGTCCCAGATGCGGCGCATCTGACCCCCTGCCGACAGTCCTTAGTGCAGAATCGAGCTGGAATCTACTAAACGTAAAGAGATGCGGCGCATCCCAAAGAGATGCGGCGCATCTGGTCACTTTCTGGCCAAAATACCTAACTTTTGAGGCTATTTAATGAAGCAAATGGTTACTTACTTAGGAGACCTTCACTACTACGTTCTCCCCCAGTTTTAAGACGATTTTCAAGGTCCAAGGAAGGCTGCAAGTTAATCTCCACTCTTTCAACATCAATATTAAGCTAGGATCATTTATCGCAATTGGTACTATTGTTCTATATCTTTTTAACATGAATTCAACTTGTATTTACTGTTTCATTAGTTCTACTATGATTATGTTAGGCTAAAAGCCTTGTGTGTTTGCTTCAATGTAAGATTTATGGCTTGAGATTGTTCTATACTTTGATGTTATGCTAGTTATACATATGTTTGATTGATTTAATTATCTAGTTCAACCGTAAGAACCATTGGTATGCATGTTTAGATCATTACTTCAATTATATAGATTGCAACCTATTAATGTGAGTTAACTAGGAAAACAATCTATACTTCAATACATCTAGTAATCTAGACGATTAGATACATACACTTAAGTGATTTTGTTATGTGTTTAATTCGGTAATTGAATAAGTTCCAAAGCAACATAGTTATGAAATTACCTCAAGTGATTGTTGTAATTAAGGTTTCACGTGAGTTTAACCGGGTTGAATCTAGTTAGTTAATCAATCTAAATCACCATGTTCTTTCAAGAAATCCATTGTTGTAACTATCTTTATATTCTAGTTCAATTATACGAGTTATGACTTGATTTATGTGAATTTATCAAAGGCTATAATTTGTACTTCAACACCTAGTGATCTAGACACCTATATGTGAATATAGGATGGTAATTGGATGATATTTAGGTTTTACAATCATGTAGTTTACTTAGAGTGATCTTAGTAAGCTAGGTTTTATGTGAATTTAACCAAGAAAGAATCCTGTTGATTAAACATAGTTCTTAAGTTTATAGAGATTGTGAAATTGATATAAACTACTCTATTGTAACTATCGCATAACGGTTTTAATTATAAAAGAACAATCCCTGTCATCTATCAAGCATAGAAGTAAACACCGCATTCTCATTCTTGTTAATTATTATTTTTATTTACTGTTTCGTTAAACAAAAACACAACTTTAAATATAAACCCCCTTTTCAGAATAATTAATTGTGGTAAAATCATTTAAACAAACTTCTCCCTGTGGATCGAACTGGTCAATTTACTTGCTAGTTACTACATGATCGGGTTTTAGTTGCCTGTATTATGTGTTAATTATTAAGCATATTGTCTACATTTTAAAGGTTACGTCTTGACACATCAACTTTTTGGCGCCGCTGCCGGGGAACGGTTTTGTTAAAAGATTTTAATAAACTTTGAATTATTCGATCCTTTTGTAGGAATTCATTTCCTAGAAAAGTTACTTTTTATTGTAAGCTTGTATTTTTGCAATTGGTTTGTTTGTGGTGTTGTGATTGCAGGATAGGTATTAGTGCATGAATCTACGTTCTTCCAACTCTAATTTAATTCCTTCATATCCTGAACCTGAAAGAGAACTTCACGAACGCTTAAGAGCTCAAGAAGTAGAATCTCTTGCTCAAGGTTTAGAGTCACTTTCGTTAGATTCTAACTCTGAACCAATTGTTCAACCAATCATCGAGCCAGTCATTAAAGAAGAGGAAGAGATGACTGCTACAAATCAAACGATGGATGCTTTGATGAAGGCAACAAGGACAGGACAAGGCCACGCAATTGTTCAACCTACGATGACTGATGGTTTTGAAATAAAGGGGCAATTTCTCCACATGGTGACTAATACATGCCAATTCGGTGGGGCCCCAAATGAAGATGCTAACAAGCATCTTCGTAAGTTTGTAAGCATTTGCAAGCTTTTCAAAATCAAAGATGTCTCCGATGAAGTTGCATGACTAAAAATCTTTCCATGGTCCCTAAAGGATGATGCAAGAGATTGGCTAGACTCATTACCGGAAGGTTATATTGAAAACTGGAATGATATGATGGACAAATTTTTGTCAGAATTCTTCCCCGCTTCGAAAGCAGCAAAATTGCAAAATGACATAAATCACTTCAAGCAAAAGTCTAACGAGACTCTTTAATGAAGCTTGGACTCGATTTAATAAAATGCTTAGGGTATGTCCTCAACACGGGTTGAATACATTCCAAAAAGTCCAAATTTTCTATAAAGGAGTCAATGTGGCTACCCGGAAGGATATAGTTGTTGCAGCAGGAGGATCAATCATGAAAAAAACGCCCGAAGATGCTCACACGATAATTGCCGATATAGCAGCCCATTCTCATAATTGGAATCAGGAGATGGAATTCTCTAGATTGTCAACAGTTGCTAATGTCGAAAGCAACGATGAAATCGCTGCATTAAAAGTTCAATTAGCAAATCAAGCAAGGCAAATTGAGAAGGTAACCAAAGAAATGCACGCTATCAGGGTAGGGTGCGAGTTGTGCCAAGGTCCCCATCTCACGCGAGATTGCGACCAAACGACGATGGAAGAGCAAGCAAATTTCCTAGGTTACATGCGAAAAGGTGAGATGAATTTTGACGACTTTCCGGCAGTTGAAGCAAATAACCAGAAATATCCTCCTGTCAACAGTTATCAAATAGGAGGACCTTCAAATTCAAACAATAACTACCATGGAGGAAATGCAGGTTACCAAAATAACCGAATTTTCCAGAATCAAAATCAAAGAAATACACCACCGGGTTACAATCATCTAAACAATCGTAATCAACCCCCACGAAATTACCAAAATAATTTCCAACACAATCAACCACAAGCACAACCACAAGCACTTATACAACCACAACCTGAGAAGAAATCCGGTTTAGAAGATCTGTTGAGAGATTTTATGGTTAAACACGAACAAAATGCAGAAATTCAAACTCAGCAAATTCGCAATCAACAAGCTACGATTCAAAACTTAGAAAGAGATGTTGGAAGGATCTCACAGTTACTAGCAGAGAGACCACCTGGTGCTCTCCCCTCAAATACTCAAGTGAATCCTAGTACCAATCAAACAAGGAATGAGCATGTAAATGCTATAACCACTAGAAGCAGTTTAACTACTAACCCAGAGACCCTTAAGTCCCCGAAAGTTCCCTTGTCTCCTTCTGTTTTGCAGGTGCCTGTTGATGTAGATGAGCATGTTGAAAAAGAGCAAGAGAAAGGTGATCCACCGGAGGTCATATCGAAGAAAAGTGAAGAACCACCAGTGAAGGTGTACAAGGCACCTATTCCATACCCAAAAGCGTTGAAAAAAGACAGACTCGCGAGCCAATATCAGAAATTTGTGGATCTGATCAAGCAAATCAGCATTAACATGCCACTCGCGGAGGTTCTTAAGGGTATGCCCCATTACGGGAAGTTTTTGAAAGATCTCATATCCTCGAAAGGAAAATACCAAGAAGTATCTGCCACATTCCTCCATGAGGAGTGTTCGGCCATCTTGAAAAAGCAAAATGTACCTCCAAAATTGGGAGATCCGGGTAGTTTTATCATACCATGTATGATGGGTGATTCGGTAGTGTATGATGCGCTAGCCGACCTAGGTGCAAGTGTTAACCTAATGCCTTACTCGTTATACTTGAAACTTGACTTAGGAGATTTGAAACCAACCCGGATGGGTATTCGATTAGCAAACCAATCATTTGATACTCCCATAGGTATAGCCGAGGATATTCTTGTAAAAGTTGGCTCACTTGTCTTTCCCATCGACTTTGTTATTGTAGAAATGCAAGAGGACACAAAAGTTCCTATCATTTTAGGACGTCCTTTCCTTAACACTGCAGATGCTATCATTAATGTCCAAAAAGAACAATTAAGTCTAGGTGTGGGAGACGAGAGAATAGTTTGTAATATTGACAAAGCCATGAAAAGACCCACTTCCACCGATGACTCTTGTTTTCAAATTGATGTTATAAACTTTTGTGTTGAGAATGAATTACAGGAGCTACTTGAAATTGATACCTCGGGGTTTGCCCCGGTGAGTGAAAGTGAATATTTCAATATTGATGAGGATTTTGATGAGTTGATGAAAGTGGTCACGGATGATGAGACCATGAAAGAAGAATTTCCTAAGGAAGAAGAATCATTTGAAGATATCGGAAATAAAGATAGATTTCGAATAAAGAATTCCTTGGAAGAACCACCCGTACTAGAGCTTAAGGAGCTACCCAAACACTTGGAGTATGCTTACCTCGAAGGTACATCTCAATTGCCAGTAATTATTGCTTCACATCTTTCCGGTAACGAGAAGAAAAGGTTAATCTCTGTTTTGAAAACCCATAAAAAGGCTATAGCCTGGAAAACGACCGACATTCCAGGGATAAACCCGTCTTATTGTACACATAAAATTCTCCTTGAAAATGACTTCAAACCAGTAATACAAAGACAACACAGGCTAAATCCCAACATGAAAGAGGTTGTTAAAAAGGAGGTAGTCAAGCTTCTTGATGCCGGGTTAATCTACCCCATCTCCGATAGTCCTTGGGTTAGTCCAGTACAAGTAGTACCCAAAAAGGGGGGTATAACCGTTATTGTAAATGAAAAAGACGAACTCGTTCCAACTAGAACAGTTACCGGCTGGAGAGTCTGTATTGATTACAGGCGTCTCAATGATGCCACTAGAAAAGATCATTTCCCGTTACCTTTTATTGATCAAATGATTGAACGATTAGCGAGGAAATAATACTATTGCTTTCTAGATGGTTTCTCCGGTTACTTCCAAATTCCAATTGATCCCAACGACAAAGAAAAGACCACATTCACTTGTCCTTTTGGGACCTTTGCCTATCGCCGCATGCCATTTGGTTTATGCAATGCACCCGTAACCTTTCAAAGGTGCATGATGGCAATTTTTGATGATATGGTAGAGGATTGTATGGAAGTCTTCATGGATGACTTTTCCGTGTTTGGAGACTCCTTTGAATCGTGTCTTTTTAACCTTGAACGTATGCTTATCCGATGTGAGAAAGCAAATTTGGTCCTGAATTGGGAAAAATGCCACTTCATGGTGAAGGAGGGCATTGTACTTGGTCACAAAATATCTCGTGCGGGAATAGAGGTAGATAAAGCTAAAATTGAAGTTATCTCTAAGCTACCTATACCGACGAATGTCAAGGCAATTAGAAGCTTTCTTGGTCACGCGGGATTTTATAGGCGATTTATCAAAGATTTCTCTAAAATTGCCCGTCCAATGACCAAACTTCTTGAAAAGGATGCTCTATTTGACTTCGATTCCAATTGTGAGAATGCATTCTCCATTCTAAAGTCAAAACTCACACAAGCTCCCATTATCATGTCTCCGGATTGGAGTATGCCTTTTGAGTTAATGTGTGACGCGAGCGACTATGCCTTAGGGGCTGTCTTAGGACAACGACCCGATAATCATTTTCGTCCAATTTATTATGCGAGCAAAACGCTAACGGGAGCTCAAATTAATTACACCACCACGGAAAAAGAGCTCCTAGCGGTTGTTTATGCGTTTGATAAATTTCAGTCATATTTGGTGTTGTCCAAAACCATTGTTTACACGGATCATTCGGCTCTTAGGTACTTATTCTCGAAACTAGATGCAAAACATCATCTCATACGTTGGGTTCTTCTACTTCAAGAGTTTGACATTGAGATACGTGATAAGAAAGGAGCCGAGAATCTAGCCGCCAATCATTTATCCCGACTTGAAAACCCCGAATTAGAACAACTTGATGATACAATCATCAAAGACACATTTCCTGATGAATCTCTAATGAGGGTTGTCAAGGAATCTGAAATCCCATGGTTTGCCCATTTTGCAAACTATCTTACTTCAAGCATTCTTCAAAAAGGACTTTCTTATCAACAAAAGAAGAAATTCTTTGCGGATTTGAAGTCCTATTTCTGGGAACATCCCGACCTATTCCGTGTTGGTGCAGATCAAATGATTTGCCGTTGTGTGTACGGAAAAGAGGCTCAACAAATTCTCGAGCATTGCCATCAAGGGCCCACCGGCGGTCATTTCGGACCAAACCACACCGCAAGAAAAATCCTTGACTCGGGCTTTTATTGGCCCACGATCTTTAAAGATGCCCATAATTTTGTTCGGACTTGCAATGCATGCCAACGAACGGGTAACATCACGAAAAAGGATGAGATGCCTCAAACCGGCATCCAAGTTTGTGAAATCTTTGATATTTGGGGAATCGATTTCATGGGACCATTTCCATGTTCCCATAAGTGCAAATACATCCTAGTAGTCGTTGACTATGTATCTAAGTGGGCTGAAGCAAAAGCTTTACCTACGAATGATGCTAGGGTGGTGGTGAACTTCTTGAAAAATCTCTTCTCGCGCTTTGAAATCCCAAAAGCGCTCATATCCGATCGCGGAACTCATTTTGCCAACAACCTTCTTGAAAAGGTGTTGAAGAAGTATGGCGTAACTCAACGTTTCTCTACTCCGTACCAACCGCAAACGAGTGGTCAAGTGGAGAACACAAATCATGCCTTGAAACGCATAGTTGAGAAGACGGTTGATAACAACCCTAAGATTTGGCAACGCAAGTTAGATGATGCGTTGTGGGCCTTTAGGACTGTTTTTAAAACACCAATCGGTACCACACCATTTAGACTTGTATACGGTAAAGCATGCCATCTTCCGGTTGAAGTGGAACATAGAGCGTACTGGGCATTAAAACTTTGTAATTTAGAGATGGAAAAGGCTGGTGAAAACCGATTCATGCCATTGCATGAATTGGAAGAGTTGAGGTTAGAAGCGTACGAGAATTCGAGCTCGTATAAGGAGAAAACGAAAAGGTGGCATGATGCCCGATTGAAAGAAGTGAAAGAGTTTAAAACCGGTGATAAGGTTTTGGTTTTTAACTCACGGTTTAAATTTTCTCCCGGAAAGTTGAAGTCCCGATGGACGGGACCTTATTTGGTGAAACAAGCATTCCCATCGGGATATGTTGAGTTGTTTGGAAATGGAAATACCTTCAAGGTGAATGGTCATCGCTTGAAACTCTATTTCGATGGAGTGGACACCACGGTTCGAGATGACATCACCCTATTCCCCAACGCTAATTAGCTTGGGACGGAGTCGCGTGAACGACTCGTTAAACTTCACAACATGTATATAGTCCCACTCATGTACGTATTTTAATAAATTTGAGTGTTTTGAGTGATTTCTAAGTTATTATACGAACCAAGTTGTTTAGGGACCTTCCGAAATGTTTAAAACGCGAAAAAACGTCAAAAGCTGGTGCAACAGGGGCAGATGCGCCGCATCTGTGATGGATGCGCCGCATCTGCAGACAAGAAAAATCCCGTGAATTTTGAATGCGCCGAGAAAGGGTCATGCGCCGCGTTTGGACCATCTGATGCGCTGCATCTGCTTCAGATGCGCCGCATCTGAGCCAGATGCACCGCATCTGCTACAGATGCGCCGCATCTGTGTCTGTATGTTGGATTCTGCCCATTTTTTTTGCACAAATACGGGAGTTTATCATTTTTTCTCATTTTTTCACCTACTACTCCAAATCCCATCTCATTCTCTCTCAAAATTTCAATCTCTACTCACTAATTGAACAGATTAATCCCATCTTTGAGCATCAAATCCGAATATCAACATGAGAAAGGTAAGATTAATCCTAAACACTTCATGATTCTTGTGTTCTTCAATCTAAAAATCAGATTTAGCTTGTTCTTAGTGTGAGGATGTTTGAATGTTCATGTTTTGGTCATTATATGCTTAAATTGTTGCTACTAATCCTTATTCATGCTCTAATTTCATGATTATTTGCTTCAATCTTTACTTTGGAAATTAGGGTTCTTCATGAATTTAGGGGTTTCGGACTTTTGGCCATTAAATTATTCAATTGAGATATTTTGAAGTTTGATTACTAGTATACATTAACAAAATCGCATGAACCTTTGTCGAATTACACGAATACACAAATTATTGAATTTTAGGGTTCTTGAATTAGGGATTTTGACTTTTGTTAACTAGTAAGTGTTCTAAGTTGAAGTTATGCAAATCATTACTTATGGTAAACACATGTGAACCTTAACTTGGTGTTATTTCGATTTGAAAGTAATTATTATATAAGTTAAGGATTATATGATTAAGCATTTTGATGAAGTTGTTGACTTGAGATGAATTTAATGTTCTAAATGTATGAAAACCATTGATTGCATATTGTTTAACATGCTTTTTGATGAATGCCTATGGTTCCATATGTTATGACATTGCAAGTGTTTGGTGAAATGAAGCATGCTATGTATGATTATACTTGTAAAGTGATTTGAATCAATTGGCATACTAGTTCATGTTTGTTAAGAGTGAAAATAGTTCATACCATGTTAAGATATTGGTTAACATAAACATTGAGATTTAATTGGAACTTAACATATCCACATGGTTTTCGCTAGGTACAATATGAAAGATGTTTTGAAATTCTTTAACGCTAATCAACTTGGTTTGTTATTTTGTTTGTTTGGTTTTGTTGTGTTTTTGTAGACTAGAGCATCATCATCAAACCCAAAATCAAAGAAGCAAAAAGCCCCAGCAATTGTAGATGAGGATACAAGTGAAGAAGAATATGCTGCTGAAGAGAAAGAAATGGATATTGACAACCGGCAGTTAAATGTCCGTGGATTAACCACTCCGGATCCATGGATCAATGCAGTTTTGAGGCATCCGGAATACCATGAACGGATGAAGGCACTTCTACACAAAGACGTATATCCGGGGAAATATATCGATTGGACACCATTAGAGGAAGCCAGCGAATATCAAAATTTTTGCAACCTTTTCCGAGTAACGTATCACGGCCATCGAATATATGCTTGGGAAAACCTGTTCAGAATGCAAGAAAAAGTGTATCCACTTTTAGTCAAAGAATTCGTTGGTTCACTTAGGGTTGATTACACGTCACCAACATCGGGTACATTTATGAGATTTCGTCTTGGAGGGCAATACAGGACATTAACGCTGCTGCAATTTGTGAAGGCGTTGGATATTTATGAAGGGTTGCCACATCAACTGATGCAAAATTACTTTAATCAATGTATATACTATGTTTCTTCTTTTAATCATTCAGAAGCATGGGTGGACATGAGCAATACCGCATATAGTGCAAGCAAGCAGACTTGTAGCAAGCTACGCACCTACGAGCACCGATGCGTCCAACGATTCATTTCAAGTACCATAAACTGTCGAAAAGACAGTAGTGAAAAAGTCACCAACTTGGATATTTGGTACATTCACGCGATAATAGATCACTCCCATGTTCATATCCCACGAATGATTCTCACTTTCCTCCTCAATGAAAGGAAAAAGATTACACCAATCATGGGCGGCCAATTTGTAACCAGGATTGCCGAACATTTTTGAATCAACACAAGTGGGTTAGAGGAGAAACATATGATTGCCTTTGATAGAGTGAGTTATACAAGGGCAAACATTTTGATGAGGGGGTCGAATGGCCTTCTAACTAGGTATGAGGATCCCGTGAACAGGCAACCAGAACAACCCCAACAGCAACCAGATCCACAGCCGAATGTTGGAAGTAGTTCGGGTCCGGGAAATGATTGGGAGGCTTACATGGCGCGCCAGTTTTCAGATATGCGACTCCATAGTGATCAAAACACCCAAAAGGTAATTGATCACTACGATGCAGTTAACAGGGAGATACAACATTACATTGATGTTGGGAATGATCGAACATGGTATACTCAAGCGGGGCAGCAAAATCAGCTTAATTGGATACATGAACAGACAGTGTCATACGCTGCAGATCCCGCTAACTATACCCCCTCTCCTTGGCCTGCATACGATCCTTGGGTTCG
The DNA here is from genome assembly GCF_046630445.1 of Rutidosis leptorrhynchoides. Classification (NCBI taxonomy): domain Eukaryota; kingdom Viridiplantae; phylum Streptophyta; class Magnoliopsida; order Asterales; family Asteraceae; genus Rutidosis; species Rutidosis leptorrhynchoides. The sequence continues at coordinate 313,153,566 of NC_092339.1, forward strand.
AATGGGTGATCCATATCCTGCGCCTTATCCTCCTCCTCCTAACCCACCTACTGAAGACACTGCGGTCGTCCCTGCTCAAGGAACTTATCAGGGGTACAACCCCTCAATATTTCAGGACGACGACGCGGGAAATCAAAGCGAAGGTGGAGCTGGCCCAAGTAACTCATTTTGGGGATTTTTCTGAAGATGACGTAATTTTTCCTGATGTGTGACATGTTTGGTTGATGTTGGTTTATTTCAAAAACAATTTCTTTTCAAGTTTGGTGTGTAATAACTAGATAATATTTTGGATAATTGTGATTTGAATAATTTAGATAATTGTAAGTGGGGTTTTTAGTACATGGAGTACACCCCCATTTATTTGTGTGAATCATATGGTACCTTTGTTTGAATTGCTACAGGTGAGCATTGTGCTATATGCTGCATTTTTACAAAGACTGGCAGTAAGTTCAGCACATACTTGATTGGTGATTGTTTTGTGGTTGCAAGAAGCGGATGATGTTCTTATGCTGGCATTCAGTTCAGCGCCATCATCCCGTGAACTTCGGTTTTAAACCTTGAAAGTAATAAACTCTCTTACACTCTTTGACCCTCTTGAATTTAAATTTTTCTGATTTCATGTAACGAGGACGATACATGAACTCAAGTGTGGGGAGGAAGTTATAAATTCTTTCGGGTTTTTGATTTTAGTTAAAAAGGCTTAAAATGGTGAAAATTTTTAAACTTTTATCTTCATAAATTCAAATTTTGTTTAAAATTTGTAGATTTTAAAACTAGGTGTATACACCGAAATTATTATCACAAAACAAATTAAGAAACAACCAAATGATTGAGTTTGTCATATAAAAGATATAATCATCATGCTATACCACATTCTGGATGAAATGAAAGTCATCAAGTAATTTGTTGTTCTAACAATCTAATCCAATGCTCATCCATGTAATGATTGTGATGGAAGTCAAGTCTTCCAATATGACACACTTGCTAACTTATGTTAGAAGTCGTAGTCCAGAACAGCTGTAAGTTGACGAAAAATCTTGAAAAGTCATCTCTATCATCGGCTGGAAATCCACCTCACCTCAGCATCAAACAGGGTTTTTGGTGGTCAGACTTATCCTAACCATGAGATGGATCTGTCTCGTACAATGGGGGGCACAGTGCAAATTAGCTTTTAAGACTAATGAATCTAATCCCCAGATGGATGATCTCCGTAAAGATCAACCACATCTATGTTGACCGCGGTTAACATACATATGCCATAACAAATTGAGGTGTGCAAACTCATGGTTCACCGATGATATTTGGACATGATATAGTTTCTTCTAAAACTTATGCTATTTTATGAACTATATTCTGTAAAACCATTTTTAGGACATCCGATTTCAAGTTCCATGATACTTCAATCATGGGGGCGAGTAGCTTGCTAAGCGTCGACTGAGGCTTCGGTTTTCAGTTACCCTCAACCGGACTTTGAGGTTAAAACCGGAAAACTTGATTAGTGTAAAAACTAACATGAATAATTTTCAAAACATAAAAGGTTTTTAGCAAAGGTCCTAATTTCCCTAAGGATCCAAATTTTCAAGAAATGTGGACTTTAAAACCCACCTTTCGACTTTGGCGTGATTTCATTTCGCGTGTGTACTCCAAAGGTGTGTGTGTACTCAAAACGCGTGAGTTTGATTCGTGTGTGAAATAAGTGTGAGTGTGTATATATTGTGACCCGAGTGTGATTTCCATATAGCGTGAGTTATTGTGTTACTAAATAACTTGTGTGTCTTGTGTATTATATCGAGAGAGTGTGAGTATTTTTTTTTTTTTTTTTGTGTTCTCATTTAAATAAGTGTGTTTACTGTAGTAAATTTCGATTTCTTGTAAGTCTTGCTTGAGGACAAGCAAGGTTTAAGTGTGGGGATTTTGATAACGCCAAAATTTTACATGTTTATTGTCATTATTTCGATCCAATGTTGTTCCATTTGTATGTAATTGTTATACGTATGTATTGTAATTCATGTACATTTGTAAAAAGTCCATTGTGAATGAATAAATGAAGACCAACAGCGAAAACATAGTTAAAACAAAGATCGAATGCGTAAAACAGCCCGAAACCACTGAAACAGGTCCAAATGTGGCGCATCTCTCTTAGATGCGGCGCATCTTTACACCAAATAACTCCCGACAGTTTCAGATGCGGAGCATGAAGACTTCTGGGCCAAAATAGCAACAGATGCGGTGCATCCAAGCCAGATGCGGCGCATCTGTCCCAGATGTGGCGCATCTGACCCCCTGCCGACAGTCCTTAGTGCAGAATCGAGCTGGAATCTACTAAACGTAAAGAGATGCGACGCATCCCAAAGAGATGCGGCGCATCTGGTCACTTTCTGGCCAAAATACCTAACTTTTGAAGCTATTTAATGAAGCAAATGGTTACTTACTTAGGAGACCTTCACTACTACATTCTCCCCCAGTTTTAAGACGATTTTCAAGGTCCAAGGAAGGCTGCAAGTTAATCTCCACTCTTTCAACATCAATATTAAGCTAGGATCATTTATCGCAATTGGTACTATTGTTCTATATCTTTTTAACATGAATTCAACTTGTATTTACTGTTTCATTAGTTCTACTATGATTATGTTAGGCTAAAAGCCTTGTGTGTTTACTTCAATGTAAGATTTATGGCTTGGGATTGTTCTATACTTTGATGTTATGCTAGTTATACATATGTTTGATTAATTTAATTATCTAGTTCAACCGTAAGAACCATTGTTATGCATGTTTAGATCATTACTTCAATTATATAGATTGCAACCTATTAATGTGAGTTAACTAGGAAAACAATCTATACTTCAATACATCTAGTAATCTAGATGATTAGATACATACACTTAGGTGATTTTGTTATGTGTTTAATTCGGTAATTGAATAAGTTCCAAAGCAACATAGTTATGAAATTACCTCAAGTGATTGTTGTAATTAAGGTTTCACGTGAGTTTAACCGGGTTGAATCTAGTTAGTTAATCAATCTAAATCACCATGTTCTTTCAAGAAATCCATTGTTGTAACTATCTTTATATTCTAGTTCAATTATACGAGTTATGACTTGATTTATGTGAATTTATCAAAGGCTATAATTTGTACTTCAACACCTACTGATCTAGACACCTATATGTGAATATAGGATGGTAATTGGATGATATTTAGGTTTTACAATCATGTAGTTTACTTAGAGTGATCTTAGTAAACTTGGTTTTATGTGAATTTAACCAAGAAAGAATCCTGTTGATTAAACATAGTTCTTAAGTTTATAGAGATTGTGAAATTGATATAAACTACTCTATTGTAACTATCGCATAACGGTTTAATTATAAAAGAACAATCCTTGTCATCTATCAAGCATAGAAGTAAACACCGCATTCTCATTCTTGTTAATTATTATTTTTATTTACTGTTTCGTTAAACAAAAACACAACTTTAAATATAAACCCCCTTTTTAGAATAATTAATTGTGGTAAAATCATTTAAACAAACTTCTCCCTGTGGATCGAACTGGTCAATTTACTTGCTAGTTACTACATGATCGGGTTTTAGTTGTGAAAGGACCCGTTCATATACATTATAAACGATTCACAATAGTTGATTACATCGCGAGGTATTTGACCTCTATATGATACGTTTTACAAACATTGCATTCGTTTTTAAAAGACAAACTTTCTTTACATCAAAAATTGACGGCATGCATACCATTTCATATTACATCCAACTATAATTGACTTAATATTAATCTTGATGAACTCAACGACTCGAATGCAACGTCTTTCAAAGTATGTCTTGAATGACTCCAAGTAATATCCTTAAAATGAGCTAATGCACAGCGGAAGAATTCTTTAATACCTGAGAATAAACATGCTTTGAAGTGTCAACCAAAAGGTTGGTGAGTTCATTAGTTTATCATAATCCATCATTTCCGTAATAGTAATAGACCACAAGATTTCAGTTTCTATAAATATTCGTACACTCGCAAGTGTATAAAAGTATTCTATAAGTTGTAGGCACCCGGTAACAAGCCTTAACGTTCATGTTTTACCCTCTGAAGTACACCAGATCAGGTGTGTTTAAAATAACCTCGAAGTACTAAAGCATCCCATAGTCAGGATGGGGTTTGTCAGGCCCAATAGATCTATCTTTAGGATTCGCGCCTACCGTACATAGACAAGTAGTTTAATGTTACCAAGCTAAGGGTATATTTCTGGTTTAAACCCACATAGAATTAGTTTTAGTACTTGTGCCTATTTCTAAAACATTTATAAAAACAGCGCATGTATTCTCAGTCCCAAAAATATATATAAAAGGGAGCAAATGAAACTCACAATACTGTATTTCGTAGCAATTATGTATATGACGGAACTGAACAAGTGCAGGGTTTGTCTCGGATTCACGAACCTATATTAAGTATATATATTTATATGTTGGTCAATATCTGTCTAACAATTTAGGTCAAGTCGTAGTGTATCACAATCCTAATGCTCGAGACCGACATGCAAAAGTCAACAAAAGTCAACTTGACCCAAAATGACTTCCAAAATCTATACATGTTTATTATATAACTTATATATAGTCGTTTTATATATTTAAATATATTTATCAGATCTTATTATACTAAATAATACAAGTCATTTATTAATAAATAAAAATTTATATTTAAATTCATATATGATAAAAATATACTTTTATATATCTCAAGTAATAAAAATTTATAAAATTTACTTGATATCATAAAAATATAGTGGTATGTATTATTAATGTAATTATATTACGTGTGGTAAAAATATCTTTGTACGCATATTTATTTGATTAAATAATATTGATAATAATAATAATGATACAAATAATAAAATGATAGTTTCAATAAAAATATTAATTTTTAGTAATAAAGATAATTTTAGTAATAACATCAACTGATAACAATTATAATAATAGTTTTAATAATAATATTAAAATTAATAATAATTCAGTTGGCCATATCTTTTAATCCGTTCATCGAACCCACACGATTTCTAAATGAAAAGTTATTAATTTTTCTTTAGCTTTTTAACGACATGCATATCATATACCTTATCTCAGTAGCATATGTATCAAATTCGTGATTTATCATAAACTATTTAACGACGAAACTAAGCATACAAACATGCATAATCATATATACTCGAGCACTAGTCAGGGATACACTATGAATATAAAAAAAATAAGATATGAATGCTCACGTATCAATATTGTGATTCAATATTGCAGGAAAGTACGTAGACGCAACGAAAATGATAAACGTTAGGTTGACCTCACGAGCAATACCCTCGAACAATACCCATAACCTCCTTAGCTATAACCCATAATTTCCTTAGCTCTATCCCGTTTGAAAACTTATTTTGATATCGTCTGAATATAACTCCGTCGTAGTATTTTATGTATACTAATAATATCTTGAAATAATACTAAGTAAATATATATATGTAATTCGATTGAGAGAGTTTAGAGAAATATATTTTCAAGTTTCTATGAAATAATGAAACCTATTGAATTCTATTTATAATAGATTTTTGAATTATTAAAGTGAATTATTAAAGTATGAATTATTAAAGTGAATTATTAAAGTATGAATTATTAAAGTGAATTATTAAAGTATGAATTATTAAAGTGAATTATTAAAGTATGAATTATTAAAGTGAATTATTAAAGTATGAATTATTAAAGTGAATTATTAAAGTATGAATTATTAAAGTGAATTATTAAAGTATGAATTATTAAAGTTAAAGTAAAGTAAAAGTAAAGTAAAGGTAAAGTTAAAGTATAGTATAAGTATAAAACTATGTACGTATAATACGCGTATAAAATATATATATAATATTAATTTAAATCGTTATATATATATATATTTAATAAAATAAAATATAAATATCGTTATCTTTATTATACTGGTTAAGTAATGAGTTGTCAAAAAAATAAATTTCTTAAATCACAGTGGACCTCATAACATAGGCCCGTAATCATATCATAATGTATCTGATAATTCAATCATTTGATATTATCTCTTAATTCTGTCGATAAATATATCGAAACAAATATGTTTATGTAAAGTATCATATATCTAATACTTTGTTAATGTTTTCAGTTAATATTATATATTATATATACATATCTATATACACATAATTGTTCGTGAATCGTAGAACACGGTCAAAGGGTAATTGATTACATGAATGTAGTTCCAAACTTTTTGAGATTCAACATTACAAATTCTGCTTATCGTGTCAGAAACATATAAAGGTTAAGTTTAAATTGGGTCAGAAATTTTCGGGTCGTCACAGTACCTACCCGTTAAAGAAATTTCGTCCCGAAATTTGATCGAGGTCGTCATGGCTAACTATAAAAATGTTTTCATGACGAATATGAGTTTATAAATAGAGTTTTATCATCATTGAGTAATATAGATAAAACAATTTGATTACGCGAAGAGTATAAGTGAAGCTATCGCAAGAAAGTGAAATGAGTAAACGTATGTTCATTTTAACCGATGACGTAGTTATGATTGATTTCCGGAATTCATGGGATTTAAAGAAAATCTTTGCAATAAGATTTGGTTCTTCGGTGATTAAGGAAATCAGGATCTTCTTTGATTAAATGCGATAATCTGTCTCGATTTCTCTGTCTGATATTTTACTATAATTCCACCCCCTTCGTTTCTTTATTTCCACAGCTCACACCTTCTAGTCTTTCTCCCCAATTCATACTTTAAAGCATTCGTTAATATGCTTCATCCAGTATTGATTCTTGATATACTTTTAACTTTCATATCTGTCATTCTTCTTTTTCATCTACCACCGGAGGAAGTTATTTTCTTCTACCATTACCTTGGGGTTATTTGTTTTTCATTCTCCCGTGTCTTTATATTGCTATACGCATTAATATACACGGTTTGTAATTTCGGGGTTGTTATCGGGCTTTATATTCTCCATTATATTTCGGAGCTTCATGCTTTCGTTTTCTCTTCCCGATCTTAAGTCAAGCGGATAATAGTCCAGAATTCGTAGATATGAATTTTTGGATGAACATAGTTAATGTTCCAAGAAGAAAATCGTAATGGCACGATCTTGATTTGGCAAATTACCAGAATATCTGAAAATATAGAGCTATCAAGATGATATGTTCTTAATATGTTTGAAAATTGGGTAGAATGTAAGAGTCGTGTAAACAGTACATGATGACGGTATGTTCTGTGAATCATCACGTTCCATTAGAAACTCAGCATGACTTACTGTAATATAATCACGTTGATCAAGTGTCATTATATTATACTAACTCATGCTTCAGTTCCCGACACTACTTCAAAAACATTCCTATTTTAAATTCATAATTTTTTTTTAAATTTAGAAACTAACACAGTTTCTTTTTATGTTGTAACGCAGATATTGCGAAGAGATAAAAGATATCGGATAAGAATAGTTGTGAAAATATCTTCAGGAATATCGATGATATTATAATAAAAGATAAGATAATATGGATGATGAAGAAGATTTGTCTGTGAAGGTTTAGAATAAGAAGTAAGGTGTTTGCTAACGATTTCAGTAGACACTGAATCATTTGGATCCTTTGAAGGCAAGTTTAGTCTTTGTGATTTGTCCACATCCTCCTTCATGGTCTGCTCAATCCGTTTTCCAGTTTCAAACCTTCTCTTTTTCTCAGCTTTACCACCATACTATTCTTTATCATCAACTTTTGACTGTTAAAGTCGTTTACAGTTTTTGCTGCTTCATCAGCATTTTTCCAATTTCGGAGAACTAGTTCATAGTTTGGGATGTTTTTCAGAAAATTCAAATTCGAAGTATGTAAGTCTAGGAGATAGACGTTATATGTATAACTTTTGACATAAAATTGTCGCGAAATTCAAAATACTGATTGCTAATTCCCAGTAGTTGGTGTGACAATTATTGTTACAGGATGTAGGTGAGTACATGATGGGGTTTTAATGAATAAGTATAGTGGCTTTTCGGAGAGGCTTAAGTCGAAGGTTAATGAAGTTGTTGATAAGTTTACTGCTAATGTGGCGAGATATGAAAGGTTCCCCGGTAACAATGATGAAGGGGTAATTGTTATAATAAGGTTTATTTGTATAAACAAATGAAGGTGATTTGCTGGAGCTGTGACAAAACTGTCTATTTTGGAAAGAGATTGAAAAATTATATTTGGTAATAAATATCAAAGGATCTGACACGGATACGTGTTAAACTATAACTTTGGTTTCGAGAGCTTTTCAGATGCATGACAGTGGGTAATATGTGGTTGGATCATCATCTCGCATGTCTTTAGGAATTTCGAAGTGTTTGAACACATATTGTAATTGTTAATATACATATGATGTTCTAAGATTTTGAATGATACAAATATTTTTGTGAGTTCCATGAATAGAAATGAGGTTCTAGGACAGTTTTGAAGTCAAAGTATAGTTTTGAAAGATGTAGGAATCTAAGAGTGATGATTTCGGTTATATCTTGAATCGAATTCTGAGATTTCAAAATCAGAATATGTAATTAGATTTTGAATGAGTATGGTTGTTTTGATTTCTATAAAAGAATGTATATTGTTGTGAAAGTAGGGAGTATAATGGATGATTTGCTGAATCAGATTCGAAGAATGTAACATATTAATTGTGAATTTATATATCTCTCGGGTATTACCTACCCGTTAAAAAAAAATTTCACAATTAATATTTTGTACAAAAGAATTTTATTACAGTCTGTATGGAAATATATATGTGTATATTTCTTCAGATGTAATATTGATTTAATGAGTTAATATTAAATTAAACTCATTTGATTTATAGTTAAGGCTAGGATAGATAATTTCTAAACTTTAGAAATTACATAATCGCCGTAGAATGTTTCTCCAATGAAGTTATGAATCAATACTTCATCGTTGTGGTATTCCTTGGTATCTACATGGCGTATGACGTCGATGCTCGTGGGACAGATTGTGAAGTTAAGGTTTGCGATGCGGTTGTTGTTGGTGGTGGTAATGGTACTGTTGATGTGTTGATGGTGGTACTGGTTATGCTGCTGGTGCTACTGCTGGTGTTTGTAACCTTTGCACCATATTCTCCAAAGCCACTACCCGAGCACGAAGCTCGTTGACTTCTTCTATTACGCCGGGGTGATTGTCAGTTCAGACGAGTGGATAAATAAGATCTAGAATTTGGTGTAGTATATAATCATGACGAGATACTCTGGAAATGAGAGAGAAAATGGTGTTTCGGACAGGTTCGCCGGTAAGTGCTTCAGGTTCATTGCCAAGAGGGCAATGTGGTGGATGAAAGGGATCGCCTTCTTCTTGTCTCCAATGGTTAAGTAGATTACGAACCCATCCCCAATTCATCCAGAATAGATGATGGCTAATTGGTTGATCCATTCCGGTCACGCTGCTTTCGAAGCTCATGTGGAAATCAATATCGGCATAGCTGTCGAAATTCGAGGAACTCGAACTGGTTGAGGGATCCATCTTGTATGATCAGGGAAAGAATTTTTTTGGTATGAAATAGATTGTAGAATTTAGATTTGGTATTCTTCAATATATAATTTACATATGTATATATAATACCAAAATCCCATAAATTACGGAGGAATCTTTGAAAGACGTCAGTCAAAGTTCACAGTAACAGATATGCTAAGATAAGAATTCGTCTATACACTATTATGCAATAAATGTAGGAAAACGCGTCTAGACTTAAGAATGATAAGCAGGTAATTTCCTAAGGATGGTAAGTAGATGATTTCCGACTAAAAATGATAAGCAAAACTTTTGACATGCAGACACGGTCGAAGTCCAGACTCACTAATGCATCTTAACAACTATCAGTTAGACACACTAATGCAAGACCTGGTTCGCTAAGACCACCGCTCTGATACCAACTGAAAGGAACCGTTCATATACATTATAAACGATTCACAATAGTTGATTACATCACGAGGTATTTGACCTCTATATGATACGTTTTACAAACATTGCATTCGTTTTTAAAAGACAAACTTTATTTACATCAAAAATTGACGGCATGCATACCATTTCATATTACATCCAACTATAATTGACTTAATATTAATCTTGATGAACTCAACAATTCGAATGCAACGTCTTTCAAAGTATGTCTTGAATGACTCCAAGTAATATCCTTAAAATGAGCTAATGCACAGCGGAAGAATTCTTTAATACCTGAGAATAAACATGCTTTGAAGTGTCAACCAAAAGGTTGGTGAGTTCATTATTTTATCATAATCTATCATTTCCGTAATAGTAATAGACCACAAGATTTCAGTTTCTATAAATATTCGTACACTCGCAAGTGTATAAAAGTATTCTATAAGTTGTAGGCACCCGGTAACAAGCCTTAACGTTCATGTTTTACCCTCTGAAGTACACCAGATCAGGTGTGTTTAAAATAACCTCGAAGTACTAAAGCATCCCATAGTCAGGATGGGATTTGTCAGGCCCAATAGATCTATCTTTAGGATTCGCGCCTACCGTACATAGACAAGTAGTTTAATGTTACCAAGCTAAGGGTATATTTCTGGTTTAAACCCACATAGAATTAGTTTTAGTACTTGTGCCTATTTCGTAAAACATTTATAAAAACAGCGCATGTATTCTCAGTCCCAAAAATATATATAAAAGGGAGCAAATGAAACTCACAATACTGTATTTCGTAGCAATTATGTATATGACGGAACTGAACAAGTGCAGGGTTTGTCTCGGATTCACGAACCTATATTAAGTATATATATTTATATGTTGGTCAATATCTGTCTAACAATTTAGGTCAAGTCGTAGTGTATCACAATCCTAATGCTCGAGACCTACATGCAAAAGTCAACAAAAGTCAACTTGACCCAAAATGACTTTCAAAATCTATACATGTTTATTATATAACTTATATATAGTCGTTTTATATATTTAAATATATTTATCAGATCTTATTATACTAAATAATACAAGTCATTTATTAATAAATAAAAATTTATATTTAAATTCATATATGATAAAAATATACTTTTATATATCTCAAGTAATAAAAATTTATAAAATTTACTTGATATCATAAAAATATAGTGGTATGTATTATTAATGTAATTATATTACGTGTGGTAAAAATATCTTTGTACGCATATTTATTTGATTAAATAATATTGATAATAATAATAATGATACAAATAATAAAATGATAGTTTCAATAAAAATATTAATTTTTAGTAATAAAGATAATTTTAGTAATAACATCAACTGATAACAATTATAATAATAGTTTTAATAATAATATTAAAATTAATAATAATTCAGTTGGCCATATCTTTTAATCCGTTCATCGAACCTACACGATTTCTAAATGAAAAGTTATTAATTTTTCTTTAGCTTTTTAACGACATGCATATCATATACCTTATCTCAGTAGCATATGTATCAAATTCGTGATTTATCATAAACTATTTAACAACGAAACTAAGCATACAAACATGCATAATTATATATACTCGAGCACTAGTCAGGGATACACTATGAATATAAAAAAAATAAGATATGAATGCTCACGTATCAATATTGTGATTCAATATTGCAGGAAAGTACGTAGACGCAACGAAAATGATAAACGTTAGGTTGACCTCACGAGCAATACCCTCGAACAATACCCATAACCTCCTTAGCTATAACCCATAATTTCCTTAGCTCTATCCCGTTTGAAAACTTATTTTGATATCGTCTGAATATAACTCCGTCGTAGTATTTTATGTATACTAATAATATCTTGAAATAATACTAAGTAAATATATATATGTAATTCGATTGAGAGAGTTTAGAGAAATATATTTTCAAGTTTCTATGAAATAATGAAACCTATTGAATTCTATTTATAATAGATTTTTGAATTATTAAAGTGAATTATTAAAGTATGAATTATTAAAGTGAATTATTAAAGTATGAATTATTAAAGTGAATTATTAAAGTATGAATTATTAAAGTGAATTATTAAAGTATGAATTATTAAAGTGAATTATTAAAGTATGAATTATTAAAGTGAATTATTAAAGTATGAATTATTAAAGTGAATTATTAAAGTATGAATTATTAAAGTGAATTATTAAAGTATGAATTATTAAAGTTAAAGTAAAGTAAAAATAAAGTAAAGGTAAAGTTAAAGTATAGTATAAGTATAAAACTATGTACGTATAATACGCGTATAAAATATATATATAATATTAATTTAAATCGTTATATATATATATATTTAATAAAATAAAATATAAATATCGTTATCTTTATCATACTGGTTAAGTAATGAGTTGTCAAAAAAATAAATTTCTTAAATCACAGTGGACCTCATAACATAGGCCCGTAATCATATCATAATGTATCTGATAATTCAATCATTTGATATTATCTCTTAATTCTGTCGATAAATATATCGAAACAAATATGTTTATGTAAAGTATCATATATCTAATACTTTGTTAATGTTTTCAGTTAATATTATATATTATATATACATATCTATATACACATAATTGTTCGTGTATCGTCGAACACGGTCAAAGGGTAATTGATTACATGAATGTAGTTCCAAACTTTTTGAGATTCAACATTACAAATTCTGCTTATCGTGTCAGAAACATATAAAGGTTAAGTTTAAATTTGGTCGGAAATTTCCGGGTCGTCACAAGTTGCCTGTATTATGTGTTAATTATTAAGCATATTGTCTACATTTTAAAGGTTACGTCTTGACACATCAATGTATAACTGAGCAAGTCTCTCCATTGTATCAGTTTCCTTCATCGCTAGAAAGTGTGCAGATTTGGTAAGGCGGTCAACAATAACCCAAATAGTATCGTATCCGCCCACCGTCTTTGGTAGCTTGGTAATGAAATCCATTGTTATCCTTTCCCACTTCCATTGTGGGATCTCCGGTTGCTGAAGTAACCCAGAAGGTCTCTGATGCTCGGCTTTAACCTTCGAGCAAGTCAAACACTTACCAACATAAGTCGCAACGTCCTTCTTAAGATTCGGCCACCAATACTGTTCTTTAAGGTCGTGGTACATTTTTTCCGCTCCAGGATGAATCGAATATCTCGATTTGTGTGCTTCATCAAGTATCAGGTTCCGTAGATCTCCATAAAGAGGTACCCAAATTCTTCCGGCATAACATCGGAGTCCAGACTCCCTAACCTCGAATCGAGAGACAAGTATGTTCAAATGTTCGTGAGATATATTCTCCTCCTTGAGAGCCTCAACTTGGGCTACTCTGATCTGGCTGTTGAGGTTCGAATGGATGGTGATGTTCAGATCCCTAACACGAAGAGGTGCCGTCCACTCCTTTCGGCTTAAAGCGTCAGCTACAACATTGGCCTTGCCAGGGTGATAACGGAGTTCACAATCGTAGTCGTTGAGCATCTCGTGTAACGACCCGGCTTTTTCGACTTGCGTTTGTGCCTTGTGTTTTTGCGAAACTGCGTATTTGTGCGTACTGTGTTACTTTATACTCTGGAAACTTGATTTACGTGGTTTACTTCCATTTATATGTTAAAACGTGCCTTAGAGTACGTAGGATACATAACTTGATCATTGGAAGCCTTTATAACCGTTAGTGTTATTTGACGTTTCGAATAAACCGCGAACTTGTGAGCACGTTTAACTTTTGTCATAATCGGAATATTATGACTGCGAAATATTAATTATTATTTTATAATAATAATTACCTGGGTTTTTGGATGCTTAATTACGCGTAGTAATTTAATTATGCACAATAGTTAGTCTTGTTGGACTTTCTACCTTGTTGGGCTCAAGCCCACCCTACTCTAGCTAGTGACCCAATTAATTAGCCCTTGTCCATGTCATCAATCCTTGTCAAATTCCTTGCTTATAAATACTAGCCCTTGTCCATGTCATCAATCCTTGTCAAATTCCTTGCTTATAAATACTAGCCCTTGTCCATGTCATCAATCCTTGTCAAATTCCTTGCTTATAAATACTAGCCCTTGTCCATGTCATCAATCCTTGTCAAATTCCTTGCTTATAAATACTAGCCATTTACCTCTCATTCAAATCACTTGCTCATTTGGTTTTCACACACACTTGTTCTTTCTTTCTTTCCTTTCTAGTATTGCTTGTTGACTACCTTTCGGACCGACTTACTACTTGCGTACTTTCATTACCGACTTTACCGCTTTTATCACTGTGAGTTATAGCATTCCCTTTTTACTTTAACTTATTTTGGGAACTGAGAATACATGCGGATTTTATGTTTTACATACTAGGCACGAGTACTTAAACTTATATATGTGTGGGTTATACAACGGCATAAACATTCCCTTTAGCTCGGTAACGTTTAATCAGCAGTTTTTGAACCGTGAACGCGAATCTTAGATATGGATCCATAGGGTTTGACATCCCCACTCAGGCTAGTAGCGCTAGCATTTAACGAGTGTTTAATACTTCGTAAACATACGCACTTGCCAAGTGTACTTTCAGGGGGTATAAACGTTAAGTTAGTTACCGAGTGCCCACAGTTGAGCATATACTTAATCATACTGATTTGAATTACTGATTTGAAACGCTTGTTTGAAGCACTGAAATCTCGTGGCCTACATTACATTACTGAATACAAACAAACTATAGCTCACCAACATTCGTGTTGACTTTTTAAGCATGTATTTCTCAGGTGTTTAGACGTTGTTGCTTCTGCTGTTAGCCTTGCTGTTCTAGTCTCGGTGTATAGACTTGCTGTTACAGACTTGCTGTGTTAGACTTCCGCTGCATTACTTAGAGATGTCTCAAACATGAAACTTTTACTTTGCATTCCCAACTTATGTTATTTTTAAAACAATAGCTTTGTAATGACCTTAGTATCATGTACTCATGTTAATGTTTCCTATTCATCTTTTGTAAAACATTATCGGTTCATGAATGCAAAACTGGTTTTCAAACAGCATATAGTGTTTGACCTTGTAATGATCCTGTTGTTGATGTACCGTACACGATGATTTTGTACGGGGTGTCACAGTTGGTATCAGAGATTGGTTGTAGGGAATTAGGTTGCATTAGTGAGTCTAGGACCGACCCGAGTAGGATTCACTAATAGGACTAATCTACAACTTGCTAGTTTACTTATTTCTGCGGAACCTGCTGCATGCTACTGTGTTATATTACTACATGTTACTGCTTACTACTACTGCATGCCACTGCTTACTTTTACTACGGTATGAACTTGCTGCATGCTACCGTTTCCTTTTACTGCTATGTAAACTCGCTGCATGCTTTTGCTTATTCTAGCTACTGCATGCTACTATCTGCTTTCGATTGCATGTTACTTCTGTTTAGTACTGTTAATATTGCCATGCTATATACTGCTGTAAACGAGCTAGGTTTCTGTAGTGCCTGATTACGTGCTTGCTTCATGCCTGCTATTTGCTGCACCGACTTGGAAAAACTTACCTTTCCTAGTTCAGATGTTCTTCTGAACCCATTTCCCACACGTCTAACCCTAAGGATTAGTATTGTAATCCACCTGTTACTACTGTTCCACCGTTCTAGAGATCAAAACGATTCTTCACGCAATCTAGGAGGAGTACCCCTCGGATTACAGGCCCACTAAAGTCGATCCTCGGAGGAGATATTGGAGGATTTGCCGGAGTAACCGCACCCCGAGCTCACTCTAAATAGCCACGTACGATGTGTGAACATTCGAAGGTTGTTCAGTTCCTGCAAGATGGCTCGTATCTCGTACGCTTTCATGACCGTCACTTATCTCTTTCGTTCTTCACCACTACTCGACGATCTGACGACATTTCTGGATTTAGTACCCTAACACTCTTAGGCATTGGGGAAGTCGGGAGGATATCTCCTTTCACAAGGTCAGAGTGCCTTCTACTGATGCTCAACCATACCCAAAGACTTGGGAGTCGCCTCAAGACATATCGTACTACTACTTGCTACACATACAACTCGACGCGAGACCCAGATTGAATTTCTAGAAAGGAACCTAACGATGTTACCTGAACCTGAACATTTTAAAGAAATTTCAGGACACTTAGGCATTGGTGCATGACCTACGGAACTTACGCACCCACATCGAGAAACCGTGAGATTAATTATGTAGATTTTGTTTTGAGATAGCATAGATAAAGCACCGTTGGATGAAATTGAGTAGAACTAAAAGTGATCACGTTACATTGACCATATGGAGTGATATTGGAATGAACGTACGATTTAGTACAATATAATGACGCCAGGCCAGCGTAATTATATTGAAGTGAATCATGCAGAAGTCCCAATGTTACTACATAAGGAATATGAAGCGATTCAAAGGAAATTTTGGTAGGAACCACTTGAGTATACGCATTATGGTCTGATAAAGGCAGGAATAACCACTTGGTCTAGATACTGTACGAGAAGGGCCTGGACTGCAGAATTGACAACCCGAAAATTTTTATAGATATAGACACCCTGGATACTTAAGGAAAAAGTTCTCAAATAGGAAAAAAAAACTTTGGACTCACATACGATAGAGCAATCATTATCTCAGCTATGGGGACTCGCATGGATCCTGATTTTAGTTAGGGTACGTTTCTTCACAACGATTTATTGCCTCGGAATTGTTTAATACTAGAGTGATAGAAACCTTATATCTAAGAATCCTAGTGTGATGACTAATAAGCCATTAACAATCATGAGAGTTAAGTATTCTATAGGACAAGCTAATGGTAAGTTGTCAGAGATAGAGGAGTAATTTAAGATAGTACCTTAAAAATTAACAGGTGGGTCATTTGGAGATGACCTCATGCCAACAAAACTTGGAAGTTTTATAGTAGTAGTTGGAAAGGATTAGTTACCTGCGCACAAGAAGATGTTATTTGAGAAGGTTGATAAAACTTTTCACGGCAGTATAATAAGATTTGGTTGGAATGGACCTTAAAATTAACCTAATACTCATCGAGTTAGAAAGCTTTGAGGAAATAGTTGGAACGGACTGACTTTCAAGGACGAAAGCGAAAGTTATTTATAGTAAGAAGATTATTCGTATACCTCGCGAGAATGGTGAGCCAAAAGCCATCTGGATTACTTCAACAACCCGAGATCCCACAATGGAAATGGGAAGGGATGACGATGGATTTCATTCTGAAACTACCGAAAACAGTCGGCAGTTATGACACTATCGGGGTTATCGTTGATCGCCTCACCAAATCTGCTCACTTTCTAGCCATGAAAGAAACCGATACAATGGACAACGATACATAAAGGAAATTGTATCCCGTTACTTCAGCAATTCAAATTCTATACTACCCAAGAATCGTATTTGATACTCATTCTTATGCGACACTGAATCCTAACTTATTCCGAGAGAATTCTTAATCAATGATAATCACACCATCACCCTTCTTACTTCGATATTAGTCATACCAGTTCGGAATTTCCAAAATCAATGGGTAGTTAATCCCCGTCCTCATACTCTCCCTTTCGTTTCTCACTTATAAGCAACAACTTTATACTTAAGCATTTTTGGTCGAAGGACTTATGCCCTACTAATAGTCATCAACCACATTAAAATTCAACAGTTTTCATTACCTCGTAACGTTTTTACTCAAATATCACCCGAGATTTTCAAAAGTCTTTTACTCGATTCTCATCAATCTTTTTTCAACTTGTAACCTCCGAAATATGAAAATTTTGTTTGCCAAAATTTTACTTACACTATTTTACTGTGCGATCCTCTCAAAACTTAATAAAAATAAATTTATTTTATTTACCATTCGTGCAAATTTTTGAAATCGTATACGTTATATAAAATAAAGTAAATAATTACTTCTTTTTGACAAATACATATGAAATTTTACTTTCACTTTTACAAATCAAATCTTTGATTTAAAGGATATTTTACCTTGAATGGTACGTGTTGTACATAACCCTAGTTTGCTAAGAACTTAATTTCTTTTCTTACATCGTCACCTTAAATGAATTCTATAAAATTTTCGTTGCTTGTCAATATAAAATTTTTCGTTGCTTATTCGTATCTAAGTCATCATGAAGACAGACAACTGTCGAAACTAAGAGATTCATGTGTGTGTATGTGATGAAGGCACTTACTACCACGTCATGCAGAGCCTTCGGGCATCTACAAACACTTAAACCATTCAAAATTACTGCGTTACCCCAGGGATCTTATTCTTCACACCTGTCGGAGCGATGCTCTATCTTACATAACTCAAAGTCCTGACCTATTCCAAGGAAATTCTCATCTAGCGATATTAACATCATTAGTATTCCGACTTTAATATTAGCCATAACCTGTGTGGCATTCTGCAAAGTCAAGAAGCGATTAAATTCTCATCCTCATGCTCTATCCTTCATACCTCACTTTTTAGCAACGGATTCGCACGTAAACATTTTTGGGCCAAAGACTTAAGTTCGGATAATCATCAAAACTACATTTAATTCATTAGTTTTCATTACCTAGTAACATGTCAACCAATGATTCAAAGATTTTTCACTCGACCTTTTTCAACTCGTAACCTCTGAAATACGAAAAACTATGTTTATCAAAATTTTTACACGTTGATTTACACGTTGCTTATTTGTGCAGTGCTCACGAGATTTATGGACAAATGAAAGTACTAAAAACTTTTCTATCACTTACGCGATTTATAAAATCATATATGTATAAATTTACCCTTACTTATTTTGGGTTAGTACATACTAAGTTATACCTTCAAGATGATTAAAAATCGCTCCTTTATTGAGTTGTTTTAAGTCAAATAATTTTGTGCAAATGGTACTCGTAATACATACTTCTAAATTTACCAAGAACTTCGTTCCATTTATGTTGTCGCATCAAACGTTTAAAGGTTTTTCAAAACTTCCTCGGTTGATTTTATTAAAGGTTTCCGTATTAGACTACACCATGTAGGGATCACACTTCTTCTCTCCTTCCGTTAGGGACTTACTATTAAAATCATTGTTAAAAACGCTTGAGCCACTTTGGGTGGCAGATTTATAAAAAAAAAAAAATTTGTTAGGAAGTCTTTGTACTCGAAAAATGTTCCTTTTAAGGTTAAACATGGCAAAATCGCGGGCCGATAAATCAGTTTTCTGAGGTACACTCAATGGTCACCCCATTGTAGGAAGGGCACTAGGTGGGTTTCTATTCTCAATATTTCACGGCTAATCGCAACATCCTCGTAAAAATCATCTCTATGAATTAGTAGGTTGAGGTACAAGGAATCGTTTTGAGATTCTTTTCACTTAGAGTAAACCGTTCTTTACGACCAAGGGTCCACGTATCTTCTTGTCCGCGCATCTCCTTAAGTATAAGGATAAATTCAGAACAAACCGCTCGAAGAGTTCACCCTGGTTCAAAGATCACACCTTTCATGTGATTCTCTTTCGGAAATGTAAAGTAACATACTTTAGGAATCTATGAATCTTGTTATCCTCTTGGAAGGGACTGCTTAAAACATCTGTAATACGGATATGGTTACTCTACACATTCCTTTCTTCGTTGGTTGCAACTATATGTTGTTCTAGTTAATGTTAACCCTAACTTCAACATGTAACTGAAAGGATAAAGTTACATTATGGAACTGTTCTTTCATTCCATCTAAGGATAAGTTCACCTGCAGTATGGTAAACTGGGTGATATCCTTCATTGTTCGTTCAGACCGTCCTGAAGGAACTATAGATAATTATGGCTTGCATTGCATATAAGTCCGATTATTCACTTTCAGCAAAAGTTTCAATTCATATAGTCAAATGAAACGTTCTTAAATATCGAGTTCTTTATGCCTATGGTCTCTTTCCGAAATCAAGGGGTTAGTAAAATCCGTGGCTAACACTATCCAGACATCAAATCGCATGGTTATGATCACCATGTTTTCCATCCTACCTGTCAGCTTTGTATTGCGACATAAGCGCTCAATGTTTTAGATGAGTTTAGTAACATTCATGATGTATTTCATGCATCCAGCTTACTAAAGATGCCTGTAAGGCTAAAAACATCATCTTTTCTTTTGTGGATATATTCAGACAACATACTCATGTTAACCAGAAACGAAATCAATTTGTTGATCTCCTAAGAGACTTAATTAATAGCATATACCTATTCTTACTTTTATACGCCAGAGTACCTTTCAAGGTAAATAGCTCACTTTTTAGCCCACGATGTAGTGACCCGAACTTTTCCATGTTTATATATATTAATTGAGATTGATATTTACATGATTAAATGTTTCCAACATGTTAAGCAATCAAACTTGTTAAGACTTGATTAATTGAAATATGTTTCATATAGACAATTGACCACCCAAGTTGACCGGTGATTCACGAACGTTAAAACTTGTAAAAACTATATGATGACATATATATGGATATATATATATAGTTAACATGATACTATAATAAGTAAATATATCATTAAGTATATTAACAATCAACTACATATGTAAAAACAAGACTACTAACTTAATGATTTTTAAACGAGACATATATGTAACGATTATCGTTGTAAAGACATTTAATGTATATATATCATATTAAGAGATATTCATACATGATAATATCATGATAATATAATAATTTAAAATCTCATTTGATATTATAAACATTGGGTTAACAACATTTAACAAGATCGTTAACCTAAAGGTTTCAAAACAACACTTACATGTAACGACTAACGATGACTTAACGACTCAGTTAAAATGTATATACATGTAGTGTTTTAATATGTATTTATACACTTTTGAAAGACTTCAATACACTTATCAAAATACTTCTACTTAACAAAAATGCTTACAATTACATTCTCGTTCAGTTTCATCAACAATTCTACTCGTATGCACCCGTATTCGTACTCGTACAATACACAGCTTTTAGATGTATGTACTATTGGTATATACACTCCAATGATCAGCTCTTAGCAGCCCATGTGAGTCACCTAACACATGTGGGAACCATCATTTGGCAACTAGCATGAAATATCTCATAAAATTACAAAAATATGAGTAATCATTCATGACTTATTTACATGAAAACAAAATTACATATCCTTTATATCTAATCCATACACCAACAACCAAAAACACCTACAAACACTTTCATTCTTCAATTTTCTTCATCTAATTGATCTCTCTCAAGTTCTATCTTCAAGTTCTAAGTGTTCTTCATAAATTCCAAAAGTTCTAGTTTCATAAAATCAAGAATACTTTCAAGTTTGCTAGCTCACTTCCAATCTTGTAAGGTGATCATCCAACCTCAAGAAATCTTTGTTTCTTACAGTAGGTTATCATTCTAATACAAGGTAATAATCATATTCAAACTTTGGTTCAATTTCTATAACTATAACAATCTTATTTCAAGTGATGATCTTACTTGAACTTGTTTTCGTGTCATGATTCTGCTTCAAGAACTTCAAGCCATCCAAGGATCCATTGAAGCTAGATCCATTTTTATCTTTTCCAGTAGGTTTATCCAAGGAACTTAAGGTAGTAATGATGTTCATAACATCATTCGATTCATACATATAAAGCTATCTTATTCGAAGGTTTAAACTTGTAATCACTAGAACATAGTTTAGTTAATTCTAAACTTGTTCGCAAACAAAAGTTAATCCTTCTAAACACATGTTCTATATCTATATGATATGCTAACTTAATGATTTAAAACCTGGAAACACGAAAAACACCGTAAAACCGGATTTACGCCGTCGTAGTAACACCGCGGGCTGTTTTGGGTTAGTTAATTAAAAACTATGATAAACTTTGATTTAAAAGTTGTTATTCAGAGAAAATGATTTTTATTATGAACATGAAACTATATCCAAAAATTATGGTTAAACTCAAAGTGGAAGTATGTTTTCTAAAATGGTCATCTAGACGTCGTTCTTTCGACTGAAATGACTACCTTTACAAAAATGACTTGTAACTTATTTTTCCAACTATAAACCTATACTTTTTCTGTTTAGATTCATAAAATATAGTTCAATATGAAACCATAGCAATTTGATTCATTCAAAACTGATTTAAAATGAAGAAGTTATGGGTAAAACAAGATTGGATAATTTTTCTCATTTTAGCTACGTGAAAATTGGTAACAAATCTATTCCAACCATAACTTAATCAACTTGTATTGTATATTATGTAATCTTGAGATACCATATACACGTATACAATGTTTCAACCTATCATGTCGACACATCTATATATATTTCGGAACAACCATAGACACTCTATATGTGAATGTTGGAGTTTGCTATACAGGGTTGAGGTTGATTCCAAAATATATATAGTTTGAGTTGTGATCAATACTGAGATACGTATACACTGGGTTGTGGATTGATTCAAGATAATATTTATCGATTTATTTCTGTACATCTAACTGTGGACAACTAGTTGTAGGTTACTAACGAGGACAGCTGACTTAATAAACTTAAAACATCAAAATATATTAAAAGTGTTGTAAATATATTTTGAACATACTTTGATATATATGTATGTATTGTTATAGGTTCGTGAATCAACCAGTGGCCAAGTCTTACCTCCCGACGAAGTAAAAATCTGTGAAAGTGAGTTATAGTCCCACTTTTAAAATCTAATATTTTTGGGATGAGAATACATGCAGGTTTTATAAATGATTTACAAAATAGACACAAGTACGTGAAACTACATTCTATGGTTGAATTATCGAAATCGAATATGCCCCTTTTTATTAAGTCTGGTAATCTAAGAATTAGGGAACAGACACCCTAATTGACGCGAATCCTAAAGATAGATCTATTGGGCCTAACAAACCCCATCCAAAGTACCGGATGCTTTAGTACTTCGAAATTTATATCATATCCGAAGGGTGTCCCGGAATGATGGGGATATTCTTATATATGCATCTTGTTAATGTCGGTTACCAGGTGTTCACCATATGAATGATTTTTATCTCTATGTATGGGATGTGTATTGAAATATGAAATCTTGTGGTCTATTGTTACGATTTGATATATATAGGTTAAACCTATAACTCACCAACATTTTTGTTGACGTTTAAAGCATGTTTATTCTCAGGTGAATACTAAGAGCTTCCGCTGTTGCATACTAAAATAAGGACAAGATTTGGAGTCCATGTTTGTATGATATTGTGTAAAAACTGCATTCAAGAAACTGATTTCGATGTAACATATTTGTATTGTAAACCATTATGTAGTGGTCGTGTGTAAACAGGATATTTTAGATTATCATTATTTGATAATCTACGTAAAGCTTTTTAAACCTTTATTTATGAAATAAAGGTTATGGTTTGTTTTAAAAATGAATGCAGTCTTTGAAAAACGTCTCATATAGAGGTCAAAACCTCGCAACGAAATCAATTAATATGGAACGTTTTTAATCAATAAGAACGGGATATTTCAGTTGGTATCCGAGCGTTGGTCTTAGAGAACCAGAAAATTTGCATTAGTGTGTCTTATCGAGTTTGTTAGGATGCATTAGTGAGTCTGGACTTCGACCGTGTTTTCTTTAAAAATGATTGCTTAACATTTTTGTTGGAAACTATATATTTTTAACATATGAATATTATGTGATATATTAATCTCTTATCGTGTTTGATATTATGTGATAGATGTCTACCTCTAGAACAAGTCCCATTGACTCACCTAATAATAATGAAGAGTCAAATGTAAATTGGAATGATTCGTGGACTGATTCACAAGTTCCCGAAGAGGAACCGGAAGAAGAGTCAGAACCGGAAGAAGAATCGGAACCGAAAGAAGAATCGGAACCGGAAGAAGAAATAGAACCGGTGGGGGAAATAATAAAACGGTTAAGTAAAAGAGAATCCTCAACCAACCGACCAAGGTTAATTATGGTCAATGGTGTTTCCGCCAAGGAAGCAAAATATTGGGAGGATTACCAATTCTTCGATGAATCGGATTCCGACGAGAATTCCGATGATGTTATAGAAATTACCCCAACTGAATTTAAAAAGGCAAAAGAAAATAATAAGGGAAAGGGCATAAAAATAGAGAAATCTAATTCCAACCCCGATGAACTTTATATGTATCGTCAACCCCCGAAGTCCTTAAGTTGTAACAATGACCCGGGAACCTCTAAACCACCCGGTTTTTCTAAAACAATGTGGATAACGACGGCTTGTATTAGGGGAACATCATATATCCCTAGAAACTTGGCAAAACGAACCAAAACCGAACAAGAAGAAACGAGCGAGTCGGAATAAGATAGTTATATTCATGTGGTGTAATATATGTAATATAGTGTGCTTATGCTTTATGATATATGTAAAAATTGCTTGTATTAATAAGTATTTTTTTTATGAATCTAACTCTTGTCTATTTTACAGTATAAAAACACAAAATGGATAGACAACCCAATATTTTAAGAGACCTACCCGGAGACATGATTGATGAAATCTTGTCTAGAGTCGGTCAGAATTCCTCGGCACAACTATTTAAGGCGAGATCAGTTTGTAAGACATTCGAAGAACGTTCCAAGAATGCCTTGGTTTATAAAAGGCTTTCGTTCGGAAGATGGGGAATATCACATTGGGAAATCCATAAGTTACGATGTGTTTACTTTGACGCATATATTGCGGGGAACCCAAATGCTATTTTACGCAACGGGTTAAGAAATTATTTTGACTCAGTATATCCGAATATAGGACTTCGTGATTTAGAAAAAGCGGCTAACATGCAACATAAAGAAGCATGTTATGCTTACGGGTTAGTAATGTTCGCTTCTCACCAAAGTGAGAACAAGAACATCGGGCTACAACTATTAAACAAAACGTTCCCACAAGTGACGGAGTCGGTAATTGGGGTAAGAAATGAGGTTTTTAGGTTATTACGAGACTGTTGGTCATTACGTAACCCTCGTCCCTTTGATGACGTTACAACACGCCGTCTTATCAACGGCCATAACGGTTATGTTCCACAAGACCAAGGATGGGAAGTAGTCCTAGTAAAACCAGAATGCATGACTTGTTTCTGGACGTATGAATTACGTGTCTTTATTGCCTTTGCTGAACGACTTGTGGACTAGCTAGAATTATCTTCACAACTATCTTGTATCAAAGTTATTGTGTGCTATATTTCATGCTTTATGTAAAATAAGCGGTATTGTAAGTTTGTAAAATATTGTATAAAAGTTTGAACGCGAAATATTATTACAATCAGTTTTTCATATAGAATTGTAGTAGTTGAATTGTATATTAGCTACTAAGTATGAACTTAACGGGTAGGTACTACCCGAATTTAAACTTATAAAACGCTAATATGAAGAAAAAGCTTTTATAAATGAGTTCATATTATGCTACGAAATACTATTAACTACTCTTAATATTCTGTATGATTAACTTGTTCCATTTGACTATTTTGAAGGAAATGGCACCGACTACTCGACACACCGTGAATATGAATGAAGAGGAATTTCGTACTTTTCTAGCTTCAAACATAGCTGCAGTACAGGCTGCGCTACATACCAACAATAACCTTGGATCTAGCAGTACAGGAAATCATGTAGGATGCACCTACAAAGAATTCACTGCCTGCAAACCTTTGGAATTTGATGGAACCGAAGGACCGATCGGATTGAAACGGTGGACCGAGAAGGTCGAATCGGTGTTTGCCATAAGTAAGTGTATTGAAGAGGAAAAAGTGAAGTACGCTACGCATACCTTCACAGGTTCTGCGTTAACATGGTGGAATACCTATCTAGAGCAAGTGGGACAAGACGATGCGTACGCACTACCGTGGTCAGCATTCAAGCACTTGATGAACGAGAAGTACCGTCCCAAAACCGAGGTCAATAAGCTTAAGACAGAACTTAGAGGGTTACGAACCCAAGGATTTGATATTACCACGTACGAAAGACGATTCACAGAATTGTGCCTATTGTGTCCGGGAGCATTCGAAGATGAGGAAGAGAAGATCGACGCGTTTGTGAAAGGATTACCGGAAAGAATCCAAGAAGATATAAGTTCACACGAGCCCGCCTCCATACAACAGGCATGTAGAATGGCTCACAAACTAGTGAACCAGATTGAAGAAAGAATTAAAGAACAGACTGCTGAAGAGGCCAATGTGAAGCAAGTCAAAAGAAAGTGGGAGGAAAACGGTGATAAGAATCACCAATACAACAACAACAGCAATTACAACAATAATCGCAACAATTATCCCAACAATCGCAACATCAATCGCAACCACAACAAACAGCCCAACAACAACAACAACAATAACAGCAACAGCAACTACAACAATCATCCCAACAACAATAATAACCGCAACAACAACAACAATCAGAAGCAGCTATGCCAAAGGTGTGAAAAGTATCACTCGGGGTTCTGCACCAAATTTTGCAACAAGTGTAAAAGAAATGGTCATAGCGCGGTGAAGTGTGAGGTCTACGGACCAGGGGTTAATAGAACGAAAGGAACAAATGGTGTCGGAACGAGTAATGGCGGAGCAAGTAGTGTCGGAGCAAGTTATGCCAATGTAGTTTGTTATAAATGTGGAAAACCGGGCCACATTATTAGAAATTGCCCGAACCAGGAGAACACGAATGGACAAGGCCGCGGAAGAGTTTTCAATATTAATGCGGCAGAGGCACAGGGAGACCCGGAGCTTGTTACGGGTACGTTTCTTATTGACAATAAATCTGCTTATGTTTTATTTGATTCGGGTGCGGATAGAAGCTATATGAGTAGAGATTTTTGTGCTAAATTAAGTTGTCCATTGACGCCTTTGGATAGTAAATTTTTACTCGAATTAGCAAATGGTAAATTAATTTCAGCAGATAATATATGTCGGAATCGAGAAATTAAACTGGTTAGCGACACATTTAAGATTGATTTGATACCAGTAGAGTTAGGGAGTTTTGATGTGATAATCGGTATGGACTGGTTGAAAGAAGTGAAAGCGGAGATCGTTTGTTACAAAAATGCAATTCGCATTATACGAGAAAAAGGAAAACCTTTAATGGTGTACGGAGAAAAGGGCAACACGAAGCTACATCTTATTAGTAATTTGAAGGCACAAAAACTAATAAGAAAAGGTTGCTATGCTGTTCTAGCACACGTCGAGAAAGTACAAACTGAAGAAAAGAGCATCAATGATGTTCCCATTGCAAAAGAATTTCCCGATGTATTTCCGAAAGAATTACCGGGATTACCCCCACATCGATCCGTTGAATTTCAAATAGATCTTGTACCAGGAGCTGCACCAATAGCTCGTGCTCCTTACAGACTCGCACCCAGCGAGATGAAAGAACTGCAAAGCCAATTACAAGAACTTTTAGAGCGTGGTTTCATTCGACCAAGCACATCACCGTGGGGAGCTCCTGTTTTGTTTGTCAAGAAGAAAGATGGTACATTCAGGTTGTGTATCGACTACCGAGAGTTGAACAAACTTACCATCAAGAACCGCTACCCACTACCGAGAATCGACGACTTATTTGATCAACTACAAGGCTCGTCTGTTTATTCAAAGATTGACTTACGTTCCGGGTATCATCAAATGCGGGTGAAAGAAGATGATATTCCAAAGACTGCTTTCAGAACACGTTACGGTCATTACGAGTTTATGGTCATGCCGTTTGGTTTAACTAATGCACCAGCTGTGTTCATGGACCTTATGAACCGAGTGTATGGACCATACCTTGACAAGTTTGTCATTGTTTTCATTGATGACATACTTATTTACTCAAAGAATGACCAAGAACACGGTGAACATTTGAGAAAGGTGTTAGAAGTATTGAGGAAGGAAGAATTGTACGCTAAGTTTTCACAGTGTGCATTTTGGTTAGAAGAAGTTCAATTCCTCGGTCACATAGTGAACAAAGAAGGTATTAAGGTGGATCCGGCAAAGATAGAAACTGTTGAAAAGTGGGAAACCCCGAAAACTCCGAAACACATACGCCAGTTTTTAGGACTAGCTGGTTACTACAGAAGGTTCATCCAAGACTTTTCCAGAATAGCAAAACCCTTGACTGCATTAACGCATAAAGGGAAGAAATTTGAATGGAATGATGAACAAGAGAAAGCGTTTCAGTTATTGAAGAAAAAGCTAACTACGGCACCTATATTGTCATTGCCTGAAGGGAATGATGATTTTGTGATTTATTGTGATGCATCAAAGCAAGGTCTCGGTTGTGTATTAATGCAACGAACGAAGGTGATTGCTTATGCGTCTAGACAATTGAAGATTCACGAACAAAATTATACGACGCATGATTTGGAATTAGGCGCGGTTGTTTTTGCATTAAAGACTTGGAGGCACTACTTATATGGGGTCAAAAGTATTATATATACCGACCACAAAAGTCTTCAACACATATTTAATCAGAAACAACTGAATATGAGGCAGCGTAGGTGGATTGAATTATTGAATGATTACGACTTTGAGATTCGTTACCACCCGGGGAAGGCAAATGTGGTAGCCGATGCCTTGAGCAGGAAGGACAGAGAACCCATTCGAGTAAAATCTATGAATATAATGATTCATAATAACATTACTACTCAAATAAAGGAGGCGCAACAAGGAGTTTTAAAAGAGGGAAATTTAAAGGATGAAATACCCAAAGGATCGGAGAAGCATCTTAATATTCGGGAAGACGGAACCCGGTATAGGGCTGAAAGGATTTGGGTACCAAAATTTGGAGATATGAGAGAAATGGTACTTAGAGAAGCTCATAAAACCAGATACTCAATACATCCTGGAACGGGGAAGATGTACAAAGATCTCAAGAAACATTTTTGGTGGCCGGGTATGAAAGCCGATGTTGCTAAATACGTAGGAGAATGTTTGACGTGTTCTAAGGTCAAAGCTGAGCATCAGAAACCATCAGGTCTACTACAACAACCCGAAATCCCGGAATGGAAATGGGAAAACATTACCATGGATTTCATCACTAAATTGCCAAGGACTGCAAGTGGTTTTGATACTATTTGGGTAATAGTTGACCGTCTCACCAAATCAGCACACTTCTTGCCAATAAGAGAAGATGACAAGATGGAGAAGTTAGCACGACTGTATTTGAAGGAAGTCATCTCCAGATATGGAATACCAATCTCTATTATCTCTGATAGGGATGGCAGATTTATTTCAAGATTCTGGCAGACATTACAGCAAGCATTAGGAACTCGTCTAGACATGAGTACTGCCTATCATCCACAAACTGATGGGCAGAGCGAAAGGACGATACAAACGCTTGAAGACATGCTACGAGCATGTGTTATTGATTTCGGAAACAGTTGGGATCGACATCTACCGTTAGCAGAATTTTCCTACAACAACAGCTACCATTCAAGCATTGAGATGGCGCCGTTTGAAGCACTTTATGGTAGAAAGTGCAGGTCTCCGATTTGTTGGAGTGAAGTGGGGGATAGACAGATTACGGGTCCGGAGATTATACAAGAAACTACCGAGAAGATCATCCAAATTCAACAACGGTTGAAAACCACCCAAAGTCGACAAAAGAGCTACGCTGACATTAAAAGAAAAGATATAGAATTTGAAATTGGAGAGATGGTCATGCTTAAAGTTGCACCTTGGAAAGGCGTTGTTCGATTTGGTAAACGAGGGAAATTAAATCCAAGGTATATTGGACCATTCAAGATTATTGATCGTATCGGACCAGTAGCTTACCGACTAGAGTTACCTCAACAACTCGCGGCTGTACATAACACTTTCCACGTCTCGAATTTAAAGAAATGTTTTGCTAAAGAAGATCTCACTATTCCGTTAGATGAAATCCAAATCAACGAAAAACTTCAATTCATCGAAGAACCCGTCGAAATAATGGATCGTGAGGTTAAAAGACTTAAGCAAAACAAGATACCAATTGTTAAGGTTCGATGGAATGCTCGTAGAGGACCCGAGTTCACCTGGGAGCGTGAAGATCAGATGAAGAAGAAATACCCGCATCTATTTCCAGAAGATTCGTCAACACCTTCAACAGCTTAAAATTTCGGGACGAAATTTATTTAACGGGTAGGTACTGTAGTGACCCGAACTTTTCCATGTTTATATATATTAATTGAGATTGATATTTACATGATTAAATGTTTCCAACATGTTAAGCAATCAAACTTGTTAAGACTTGATTAATTGAAATATGTTTCATATAGACAATTGACCACCCAAGTTGACCGGTGATTCACGAACGTTAAAACTTGTAAAAACTATATGATGACATATATATGGATATATATATAGTTAACATGATACTATGATAAGTAAACATATCATTAAGTATATTAACAATGAACTACATATGTAAAAACAAGACTACTAACTTAATGATTTTTAAACGAGACATATATGTAACGATTATCGTTGTAAAGACATTTAATGTATATATATCATATTAAGAGATATTCATACATGATAATATCATGATAATATAATAATTTAAAATCTCATTTGATATTATAAACATTGGGTTAACAACATTTAACAAGATCGTTAACCTAAAGGTTTCAAAACAACACTAACATGTAACGACTAACGATGACTTAACGACTCAGTTAAAATGTATATACATGTAGTGTTTTAATATGTATTTATACACTTTTTAAAGACTTCAATACACTTATCAAAATACTTCTACTTAACAAAAATGCTTACAATTACATCCTCGTTCAGTTTCATCAACAATTCTACTCGTATGCACCCGTATTCGTACTCGTACAATACACAGCTTTTAGATGTATGTACTATTGGTATATACACTCCAATGATCAGCTCTTAGCAGCCCATGTGAGTCACCTAACACATGTGGGAACCATCATTTGGCAACTAGCATGAAATATCTCATAAAATTACAAAAATATGAGTAATCATTCATGACTTATTTACATGAAAACAAAATTACATATCCTTTATATCTAATCCATACACCAACGACCAAAAACACCTACAAACACTTTCATTCTTCAATTTTCTTCATCTAATTGATCTCTCTCAAGTTCTATCTTCAAGTTCTAAGTGTTCTTCATAAATTCCAAAAGTTCTAGTTTCATAAAATCAAGAATACTTTCAAGTTTGCTAGCTCACTTCCAATCTTGTAAGGTGATCATCCAACCTCAAGAAATCTTTGTTTCTTACATTAGGTTATCATTCTAATACAAGGTAATAATCATATTCAAACTTTGGTTCAATTTCTATAACTATAACAATCTTATTTCAAGTGATGATCTTACTTGAACTTGTTTTCGTGTCATGATTCTGCTTCAAGAACTTCGAGCCATCCAAGGATCCATTGAAGCTAGATCCATTTTTATCTTTTCCAGTAGGTTTATCCAAGGAACTTAAGGTAGTAATGATGTTCATAACATCATTCGATTCATACATATAAAGCTATCTTATTCGAAGGTTTAAACTTGTAATCACTAGAACATAGTTTAGTTAATTCTAAACTTGTTCGCAAACAAAAGTTAATCCTTCTAACTTGACTTTTAAAATCAACTAAACACATGTTCTATATCTATATGATATGCTAACTTAATGATTTAAAACCTGGAAACACGAAAAACACCGTAAAACCGGATTTACGCCGTCGTAGTAACACCGCGGGCTGTTTTGGGTTAGTTAATTAAAAACTATGATAAACTTTGATTTAAAAGTTGTTATTCAGAGAAAATGATTTTTATTATGAACATGAAACTATATCCAAAAATTATGGTTAAACTCAAAGTGGAAGTATGTTTTCTAAAATGGTCATCTAGACGTCGTTCTTTCGACTGAAATGACTACCTTTACAAAAATGACTTGTAACTTATTTTTCCGACTATAAACCTATACTTTTTCTGTTTAGATTCATAAAATAGAGTTCAATATGAAACCATAGCAATTTGATTCACTCAAAACTGATTTAAAATGAAGAAGTTATGGGTAAAACAAGATTGGATAATTTTTCTCATTTTAGCTACGTGAAAATTGGTAACAAATCTATTCCAACCATAACTTAATCAACTTGTATTGTATATTATGTAATCTTGAGATACCATAGACACGTATACAATGTTTCGACCTATCATGTCGACACATCTATATATATTTCGGAACAACCATAGACACTCTATATGTGAATGTTGGAGTTAGCTATACAGGGTTGAGGTTGATTCCAAAATATATATAGTTTGAGTTGTGATCAATACTGAGATACGTATACACTGGGTCGTGGATTGATTCAAGATAATATTTATCGATTTATTTCTGTACATCTAACTGTGGACAACTAGTTGTAGGTTACTAACGAGGACAGCTGACTTAATAAACTTAAAACATCAAAATATATTAAAAGTGTTGTAAATATATTTTGAACATACTTTGATATATATGTATATATTATTATAGGTTCGTGAATCAACCAGTGGCCAAGTCTTACTTCCCGACGAAGTAAAAATCTGTGAAAGTGAGTTATAGTCCCACTTTTAAAATCTAATATTTTTGGGATGAGAATACATGCAGGTTTTATAAATGATTTACAAAATAGACACAAGTACGTGAAACTACATTCTATGGTTGAATTATCGAAATCGAATATGCCCCTTTTTATTAAGTCTGGTAATCTAAGAATTAGGGAACAGACACCCTAATTGACGCGAATCCTAAAGATAGATCTATTGGGCCTAACAAACCCCATCCAAAGTACCGGATGCTTTAGTACTTCGAAATTTATATCATATCCGAAGGGTGTCCCGGAATGATGGGGATATTCTTATATATGCATCTTGTTAATGTCGGTTACCAGGTGTTCACCATATGAATGATTTTTATCTCTATGTATGGGATGTGTATTGAAATATGAAATCTTGTGGTCTATTGTTACGATTTGATATATATAGGTTAAACCTATAACTCACCAACATTTTTGTTGACGTTTAAAGCATGTTTATTCTCAGGTGAATATTAAGAGCTTCCGCTGTTGCATACTAAAATAAGGACAAGATTTGGAGTCCATGCTTGTATGATATTGTGTAAAAACTGCATTCAAGAAACTGATTTCGATGTAACATATTTGTATTGTAAACCATTATGTAATGGTCGTGTGTAAACAGGATATTTTAGATTATCATTATTTGATAATCTACGTAAAGCTTTTTAAACCTTTATTTATGAAATAAAGGTTATGGTTTGTTTTAAAAATGAATGCAGTCTTTGAAAAACGTCTCATATAGAGGTCAAAACCTCGCAACGAAATCAATTAATATGGAACGTTTTTAATCAATAAGAACGGGACATTTCACACGAATCTTTCGGAACTTTGATACGCTACTTCTTATTTAAATACGGTACCATTTTTTTTTACTCCTCAAATTTTGGGACGAAATTTCCATTAACAGGTGGGTAATGTAACGACCCGGCTTTTTCGACTTGCTTTTGTGCCTTGTGTTTTTGCGAAACTGCGTATTTATGCGTACTGTGTTACTTTATACTCTGGAAACTTTATTTACGTGGTTTACTTCCATTTATATGTTAAAACGTGCCTTAGAGTACGTAGGATACATAACTTGATCATTGGAAGCCTTTATAACCGTTAGTGTTATTTGACGTTTCGAATAAACCGCGAACTTGCGAGCACGTTTAACTTTTGTCATAATCGGAATATTATGACTGCGAAATATTAATTATTATTTTATAATAATAATTACCTGGATTTTTGGATGCTTAATTACGCTTAGTAATTTAATTATGCACAATAGTTAGTCTTGTTGGACTTTCTACCTTGTTGGGCTCAAGCCCACCCTACTCTAGCTAGTGACCCAATTAATTAGTCCTTGTCCATGTCATCAATCCTTGTCAAATTCCTTGCTTATAAATACTAGCCCTTGTCCATGTCATCAATCCTTGTCAAATTCCTTGCTTATAAATACTAGCCCTTGTCCATGTCATCAATCCTTGTCAAATTCCTTGCTTATAAATACTAGCCATTTACCTCTCATTCAAATCACTTGCTCATTTGGTTTTCACACACACTTGTTCTTTCTTTCTTTCCTTTCTAGTATTGCTTGTTGACGACCTTTCGGACCGACTTACTACTTGCGTACTTTCATTACCGACTTTACCACTTTTATCACTGTGAGTTATAGCATTCCCTTTTTACTTTAACTTATTTTGGGAACTGAGAATACATGCGGATTTTATGTTTTACATACTAGGCACGAGTACTTAAACTTATATATGTGTGGGTTATACAACGGCATAAACATTCCCTTTAGCTCGGTAACGTTTAATCATCGGTTTTTGAACCGTGAACGCGAATCTTAGATATGGATCCATAGGGTTTGACATTCCCACTCGGGCTAGTAGCGCTAGCATTTAACGAGTGTTTAATACTTCGTAAACATACACATTTGCCAAGTGTACCTTCAGGGGGTATAAACGTTAAGTTAGTTACCGAGTGCCCACGGTTGAGCATATACTTAATCATACTGATTTGAATTACTGATTTGAAACGCTTGTTTGAAGCACTGAAATCTCGTGGCCTACATTACATTACTGAATACAAACAAACTATAGCTCACCAACATTCGTGTTGACTTTTTAAGCATGTATTTCTCAGGTGTTTAGGCGTTGTTGCTTCTGCTGTTAGCCTTGCTGTTCTAGTCTCGGTGTATAGACTTGCTGTTACAGACTTGCTGTGTTAGACTTCCGCTGCATTACTTAGAGATGTCTCAAACATGAAACTTTTACTTTGCATTCCCAACTTATGTTATTTTTAAAACAATAGCTTTGTAATGACCTTAGTATCATGTACTCATGTTAATGTTTCCTATTCATCTTTTGTAAAACATTATCGGTTCATGAATGCAAAACTGGTTTTCAAACAGCATATAGTGTTTGACCTTGTAATGATCCTGTTGTTGATGTACCGTACACGATGATTTTGTATGGGGCGTCACATCTCGATCCATCGACGTTGTCTCATATTTAGTTGCTTCTGATCAAAGATGTGCTGGAGACTCTTGTGATTGGTGAAGATAGTGTTCTTAGTTCCATACAAATAGTGTCTCCACAATTTAAGCGCAAAGACAACGGCTCCAAGTTCAAGATCATGTGTAGTGTAGTTCCGCTCGTGAATCTTCAATTGGCGGGAGGCATAGGCAATAACCTTTGATCGTTGCATCAGTACACAACCAAAACCACTCTTCGATGCATCACAATAAACAACAAAGTCGTCACTGCCTTCAGGAAGTGATAGGATAGGTGCGGTGGTTAACTTCTTCTTCAAAGTTTGAAATGCTGATTCGTGTGCGGGTTCCCAAATGAACTTCTTGCCCTTGTGAGTCAGTGCGGTCAAAGGACGCGCAATCAGAGAAAATCCTTCGATGAATCTTCGGTAATAACCGGTGAGACCTAGGAATTGGCGAATATGCGTCGGAGTAGTGGGGGTCTCCCACTTGCTGATGGCTTCAATCTTGGCGGGATCAACTTTGATACCCTGGTCGCTTACAACATGACCCAAAAATTGTACTTCCTTCAACCAAAATTCACACTTGGAGAATTTGGCGTAAAGTTGCTCTTGTCTTAAGAGTTCAAGCACTAATCGGAGGTGTTGCTCATGTTCTTCTTCGCTCTTAGAGTAGATAAGGATATCATCTATGAAGACGATAACAAACTTGTCCAAGTAAGGCTTGCAGACACGATTCATGAGGTCCATGAACACGGCAGGTGCATTTGTCAAACCGAATGGCATCACGAGAAACTCATAATGACCATAACGGGTCCTGGATGCAGTTTTCATCACGTCACTTTCCTTCACCCTCAGCTGGTGATATCCGGATCGCAAATCGATCTTTGAATAAACGCTCGATCCTTGTAGTTGATCAAAAAGATCGTCAATTCGTGGAAGAGGATACCGATTCTTAATTGTCAATTTGTTGAGTTCGCGGTAGTCGATACACATACGGAAGGATCCATCCTTCTTCTTCACAAACAGAACAGGTGCGCCCCAAGGCGAGAAACTTGGTTGGATAAATCCTCGGTCTAACAGCTCTTGTAGTTGACTCTGTATTTCTTGCATCTCGGAAGGTGCGAGTCTATAAGGTGCGCGAGCTACAGGTGCAGCTCCTGGCACTAAGTCGATCTGAAATTCTACGGCTCGTTGTGGTGGTAATCCAGGCAGTTCTTCCGGGAAGACATCGGAAAACTCATTCACGATTCGGACATCGTTCACATTCTTCACCTCGGTTTCGACGGTTTTCACATGCGCTAGGACAGCAAGGCGTCCTTTCTTCATTATCTTTTGCGCTTTTAAGCAACTAATGAGGTTTAGTTGCGAGGTACATCTTTCTCCATAAATGATTAGTGGCGCACCGTCTCCTTGGGGTATACGAAGAGCTTTGTCTCCACAAATAATCTCGGCTCTTATCTTAGTCAACCAATCCATGCCAACAATAACGTCAAAACTTCCCAACTTAATGGGAATCAGGTCTATCTCATAATCTACACTGGCTATGTTGATAATAGCCCCTCGGCCAATTTGGTCCACTTTTTCAAGCTTACCGTTGGCTACCTCGACAAGCATACCTTCTTCTAAAGGAACTAACGACCAATCTAACTCATTGCAAAAATCTCTACATACATAGCTTCTATCGGTACCAGTATCAAAAAGGACGGAAGCTAAAAGATTGTTGATTTTGAATATACCTGTCACCAAGTCGGGGTTGTCGCGTACGTCCCTTGCATTAACATTAAAAGCTCTAGCACGCGGTGGTCCGCCATCCTTTCGTTTGTTCGGGCACTCGTTTCTGAAATGGCCCGTCTGTCCACATTCGTAACACTTTTTCGCCCCGTTAGTGTTTGGCCTCCCTGTCATCGTGGTAGTCTTGCAGTCTCTACCGATGTGCCCGCTCTTCTTGCACTTCTCACAAACAGCATTACAATACCCGGTGTGGTGCTTGTAGCACCTCTTGCATTGTGGTAGCGTGCCCTTGTAGTTCGGGTTGGATTTGTTGTTGTTGGGGTTGGGGTTGTTGTTGTTTTGCCTCAACCCTTCATGTCGCTTCGCCGGGTTTTGATCATAGTTTCTACCCCTGTTGTTGTTATTGTTGTGGTTGTTGTCCCATTTCCTCTTCTCGCTACTACCAGTTTCAAACTTAGCCTTCTCCGGCTCGTCAAGGATGATTTGATTCAATAGAGTATGCGCCATGCGCATTGCTTCGGGAACACTCAGTGGCTTGGATGAGGTAACATTACCCTTGATGGACTTAGGAAGTCCCGAGAAGTATTTCTCCAAGTGCTTAAATTCGGGGGTGACCATGGTCGGACACATAAGAGCCAACTCCAAAAACCTACGATTGTAACTGTTAAGGTCGTTCCCTACGGCCTTCAATTGTATGAATTCAATTTCCATCTTTTGAATTTCGGTCCTCGGACAGTATTCCTCAATCATAGCACATTTAAACTCTTCCCAAGGCGTAGCATACGCCTCATCAATTCCTTGCACTTGGGCCATGGTATTCCACCATGTAAGCGCGCCATCAGACAGCGTGCAAGATGCAAATTTCGTTTTGTTAGCCTCCGAACAATTGCTAACTCTGAATACAGACTCAAGTTTTTCAAACCATCTAGTGAGACCAACCGGTCCCTCGGTTCCACTGAAGTTATGCGGTTTGCAGCTCTGGAATTCCTTGTAAGTACACCCATTTCGAACGGGTGGAATAATCGGTGGTGGTAGCGGTGGAGCTTGGAGGTTTCTTTCTGCTAGGGCTGCAGCGACCCGTTCGTTGATCATGTCCTCAATCTGGGCTGCGGTAGGTGTAGTTCTTCCGTTGGCCATGGTATTCTAAACAAAAGTTTTGACTTAAGTCAAAATCCAGCATTCAATATAGTAATAATATAGTATATAGCAACCAACATGGAATCAAAACATCTCATGTTATTAAATAACGCATCTAGGTACAAATACCACAGAATCATCGTACAGTAATGTAAATAGAACATCGTGCAAGAATTAAATAACGCAAAGTTCCATTAATAATAATAAGTTTCATACATCCGAATAAGTTCGTACAATACATGAGTAATACAATAAACTACAACTAGATTACATAACGAAATCTAAATACAAAAGTCCTACGGTGAAGGTGGGTGTAGGATATCTAAAACCTGAGCCAACTGCTCCTCGAGCTTTGTAACCCGATCTCGAAGAATCTCCACCTCCCTTGTCAATTCCTCGACTGTGGGAGATGGTGGGGCAGGCGGCGCTGGTGGTGCAGGTGGGGCCGGTGGTGCGAGTGGTGCAGGTGGTGCCGGTGGTGTCGGTGGTGTTGGTGGTGCTGAAGTAGATGGTCCAGCTCCGGATGTAGACGGTACGTCCCTAGATGGGAATGGTCCGTATCTAAATCTAGGCGGTACGGTTCCAGGAATAGTCAATACGTAACGGGGAACCTTACGTATCTGTGGGTCTGTAGGGTACGACACAAGCCGCTTACGGGCAGTAACCCTCCCACGCCGACCAAAAGCGTCAGTGAAAGCACGACCTCCATTCACCCCTGGAATAACGGTGCCATCTGGGCGGTACCGCTTCTTCGGTGGGGTGGAGGGTGCCTGAATAAGTACGTCAGCGGGATCCTCATCATCACTGGAGTCATCTGATGATGAAGAATCGGCGGATGATGAGTCATCCGAATCGTGTGGTGGTGACACTGGTGGCTGAGCTGGTAATCCGAAGCGTCCGAAGGCGGCCAACATCTGTCTGTGTCTGCCTGGCGGAATCACGAATAAACGTCCGTCGGGAGTGCGTCGGCAAGGCGTGCGCATGTAGTTACGAAACGGCCCTTCCCCGAACTCCGCGGGGATCTCAATACCAAAAATGCGGGGCTGTGACCTCGAGGGTCCGGGAGCAGACACTGGGGCAGGTGCACTAGTACCAGCTCCGGAAGTAGAAGCACCGGGATCACTAGTGGGTGTCGGGGCCAGTGTATCGGCAGTAGCAGCAGCAGGTGGTGTGGTGGAGTCTGAGTCTGAACTGCCCAAAATGCTAGCAGGTGGTACATCCGACATCTGAACAAGGAAAAATAAATTTTCCATGTCAGTAAGTCATAAGCAAGCACGTATTAGGCCAACAGTTTAAATCATGTATAACAATAAGTAGCATGGCAATAATAACGAATCGTACAGAAGTAGCATGCAATTGAAAGCAAGTAATAGCATGCAGTAGTGAAATCATATAGTAGCATACGGCATATAGCAGTAAAAGTAAGCAGCAGCATGCAGTAAGTTCAGCGGAAATAAGTAAACTAGCAAGTTGTAGATTAGTCCTATTAGTGAATCCTACTCGGGTCGGTCTTAGACTCACTAATGCAACCTAATTCCCTACAACCTGGCTCTGATACCAAATGTGACGCCCCGTACCAAATCATCATGTACGGACCATCAACAATAGGATCATTACAAGGTTAAGTACTATATGCGTTTTCAAAAAGAGTTTGCATTCATAATTAAAAGTGACGTCAAACCAACATCGAAAGTTTTACAATCCAAAAGTATGCTTCACTAAGTAGAAGCAATAAATAAGTGTATGTGACCACAAAGGTCGTTACAAGTCATAATTCAAAAGTACAAATGTTTGAATGCAAAGTAAAGTAGTTCATGCGTTGACAACTCTAAGCAGCGGGTGTCTACAGCACAAACTAGTACACGGCGGAAGCAACCTCAAGCACCTGAGAAATACATGCTTAAAAATGTCAACACAAAGGTTGGTGAGCTATAGTTTAAGTATAACAGTAATGTAAGTAGGCCACGAGATTTCAGTGCTACAACGAGCGTTTCGAAAGTATGTAAAAGTATATGCTAACCGTGGGCACTTGGTAACTAACTTAACGTTTATACCCCCCTGAAAGTACACTTGGCAAGTGCGTATGTCTATGAAGTATTAAACACTCGTTAAATGCTAGCGCTACTAGCCCGAGTGGGGATGTCAAACCCTATGGATCCATATCTAAGATTCGCGTTCACGGTTCAAAAACCAATGATTAAACGTTACCGAGCTAAAGGGAATGTTTATGCCGTTGTATAACCCACACATATATAAGTTTAAGTACTCGTGCCTAGTATGTAAAACATAAAATCCGCATGTATTCTCAGTTCCCAAAATGAGTTAAAGTAAAAAGGGAATGCTATAACTCACAATGATAATGTAGTCGTAAAGTCGGTTCGGAAAAGGTGTGCAATTAATCGGTCCGAAGGTCCTCAACCTAAGGAAAATAGTACTAAGTTAGTAAATCATCTTAATAGGTTTAAAAGTATGTAATTAAGGTCTTAAGGGTCATCATCATTCATCATTAAACAAAAGGCGTAAAGTAGGTTTCGTTTATGAAAGTAGTTTAAAACAAAGTCTGACTTCAGTCAGTCACCACAGCCTCTACCCTTACTGAATTAAGGTGAGACTAGTGGCCATGGATCCGCCTATGAGTCCCTTAAGTGTGGTAAAAATTCCAGAAGCAGAATCGTCTTCGTTTAACCATGGTGACGGTTTAAGTGCGAGTAGGTCAGAAATTTCTGCACAACGTTAAAGGACATAATGACGATCGGAGGGCCATAAATCCTAAACAGTAACTCGGATTAAGACGAGTCCTATATGAAAAGTTATCTACACGAAATGAGATATCTGAAAATCAAGGTTACAGTAGCCCAGGTGCATGGTCTGTTACAGAAACCAGAAGAACAGAAACTATAAACAGAAAGCAGAAAAATAAATGGACATAGTGACGCTCGGAGGGCCATAGATTCTAAACCGTAACTCGGATTAAGGCGAGTCTTATATGAAAAGTTATCTACTCGAAAAGATCTATTTTAAAATCACAATCAAAACAGCCCAGGTCTACTGGTCTGATACAGAGACAGTAGGTCAGTAGGGCTTGGACAGAAACAGTAAGATAATGGGTTCCGGTGCTCGATGCTTATCACGGTTCTCATCCTTGATGCATATAGCTTCAAGTGTACAACTCATTGATGTGTTTGCATCATCTTGACCAAGATTTGACCATCATAACCCAAGTACAAGTCTAATACATGAAGCACAACTCACTTAAGAGTTGTATGAAGTTTGATGCACCAAAGTTACATCAAGGTCTTAGGTTTGACACTTTCATGAACTATAAGACTAATAATAAGTTACAAACTTGAAAATGAACTTATGAAATCAAGATCTTAAAATGTAGAACATAGTTCTTAGTTAGATCTTGAAGATCCAAGACTCAAAAGTCTAGATCTACCATGAGTGTACCAAGTTATAATTAAAAGTTTCATTTACATGTTCTTGAACTCTTAAAGTTAACTTTAAGTTCAAGATTAATGAGATCAAAGTTAACTAGTAACATTTGACCAAATACAACCAACAAAATGAAATTAAAAGTGCAAGTAAAAGAAGTAACAAACTAATTTAAACAAGTAATTAGTTCATTGTTGTTCATACTTTAAAGATTCAAACCAAAGTTTGATCTTTAGAAAGTAAACTTTGAAGTTTACTTCATGAGCTTCAAGTATGTCTTTAATCAACACAAGAACTTTATAATCTTTGAACAAGTATTAAGTAAAGATCATAAACTAGAGAGTTTATGTCTTGTATGTTCTTGAAGATTCAAGATAAAAGAAGAATTAAACTAAGAAGTTTGATTCTTGTAAACTAGTAAGTAAATAATAACAAGTAACAAAGTAACAACAACTAATCACTACAATAATTAACAACAAAGAACAAAGATGATGATGATTTAAGGGTGCAAAGTGGCGGTTTTAATCAAGAAAGAAGAAGGAGAAGTTGTTCATAATACTTACAAGTAAAGAGAGAAAAAAAGAGAGAAAGTATTGCAAGTAGTGTGTGTTTGTTTGAATGAGAGAAATGAGAAATGAAGTAATGAGCAAAAGTGAACCAAAACACTCCATAAGGAGCATCTTGGCCGACGGTTTGGAGCTTGGGAGGGAGGAGGGATTTGTTTGTTGGTCTCTTACATGAAAAGCTTACAAAAGGTGGTTAATGAATGGGGTCTCATGGGGATAACAAGCTAACTAGATTCTTAATGGTTCAAACTAACTAGTTACTCTCTAAGTAATACTTACACTTTGAAAGAGTGGGCTAACTAAGTCCACTTAAATGGTAGGGTGGGCTCATAAGCCCAAGTCATGAGTCCATTACACTAATTCAAAGCCCAAGTTCAATAATTCAGAAGTTAAACCAATTAAAGCCCAAGTAACTAACTATTAGTCTTAGTTACTTAAAATGATTAATAAAACTTAATCATGAATGCAAATAATATCTAGAAATATTATTCGTGAAGTTTCGTGTGTCACAAAGACGTTTCGGGCTCTTAAAAGTCAAGTACGGGCAATCAAGGCAACATGTAAATGTAATAACATATATTCGTATAATCACACATATTAATAATAATAATTATTAATAAATAACGTTGGAAAAACCAGGGTTGTTACAGCCGGTAAGTGCTTCAGGTTCTTCATCAAGAGGGCAACGTGGTTGATGGAAAGGATCACCTTCTTCTTGTCTCCAATGATTGAGGAGGCTACGAACCCATCCCCAATTCATCCAGAATAGGTGATGACTGATTGGTTGATCTATTCTGATCACACTGCTTTCGGAGCTTGAATGGGATTCCATTTCGGAATCTGAGTGACTTGAATTGATGACGAATTCCATTTCGTACGATTGGATAAAGGATTTTTTTTCTTTCGATATGAAATGATTTTGGCTAACGGATGGTATTCTAATTACATAGAATATATATATATATATATATATATATATATATATATATATATATATATATATATATATAAATCAAAAGATTTCGTAGATTACGGAGGACTTTGCGGGATATGTCAGGCAAAGTTTAAAGTAAGAGATACGATAAGATATGATTTAGCAGATATGCTAAGATATGAATTTTTGTCTATACACTATTCATGCAATCAATGCAGCAAGACGTGTCTTAGACTAAAAATGATAAGCAGGTAATTTCCTGAGGATGATAAGTAGTTAATTTTCGACACAAAATGATAAGCAAAACTTTTGACATGCAGACACGGTCGAAGTCCAGACTCACTAATGCATCCTATCGACTTATCAGTTAGAGACACTAATGCAGACCTGGTTCGCTAAGACCACAGCTCTGATACCAACTGAAAGGACCCGTTCATATACATTATAAACGATTTACAATAGTTGATTACATTGCGAGGTATTTGACCTCTATATGATACATTTTACAAACATTGCATTCGTTTTTAAAAGACAAACTTTCTTTACATCGAAAATTGACAGGCATGCATACCATTTCATAATATCCACTATCCAACTATAAATTGATTTAATAATAATCTTTGATGAACTCAATGACTCGAATGCAACGTTCTTCGAAATATGCTATGAAATACTCCAAGTAATATCTTTAAAATGAGCAAATGCACAGCGGAAGATTTCTTTAACACCTGAGAATAAACATGCTTTAAAGTGTCAACCAAAAGGTTGGTGAGTTCATTAGTTTATCATAATCATTTATTTCCATCATTTTAATAGACCACAAGAATTTCATTTCCAGTTCTCATAAATATATGTCCCATGCATAGAGACAAAAATAATCATTCATATGGTGAACACCTGGTAACCGACATTAACTAGATACATATAAGAATATCCCCTATCATTCCGGGATCCTCCTTCGGACATGATATAAATTTCGAAGTACTAAAGCATCCGGTACTTTGGATGGGGTTTGTTAGGCCCAA
Organism: Rutidosis leptorrhynchoides; assembly: GCF_046630445.1. Taxonomy (NCBI): domain Eukaryota; kingdom Viridiplantae; phylum Streptophyta; class Magnoliopsida; order Asterales; family Asteraceae; genus Rutidosis; species Rutidosis leptorrhynchoides. Next base: position 313,197,379 of record NC_092339.1, read on the forward strand.
TAGATCTATCTTTAGAGTTTGCGTCAATTAGGGTGTCTGTTCCCTAATTCTTAGATTACCAGACTTAATAAAAAGGGGCATATTCGATTTCGATAACTCAACCATATAATGTAGTTTCGATTACTTTTGTCTATTTCGTAAAAACAGTTATAAAAGCAGCGCATGTATTCTCAGCCCAAAAATATAAAGGGTAAAAAGTCAAATGAAACTCACACATATAAATATTGTAAAACAGTTAATAAAGCATTTGCATGTATTCTCAGCCCAAAAACGTAATGAGTAAAAAGGGAGCAAATGAAACTCACCATACTGTATTTCGTAGTAAAAATACATATAACGTCATTGAACAAGTGCAAGGTTGGCCTCGGATTCACGAACCTAAATTAATTATATATAGTTATGTGTTGGTCAATATTTGTCTAACAATTAGGTCAAGTCATTGTGTACCACAATCCTAATGCTCGAGACTAATATGCAAAAGTCAACAAAAGTAAATTTGACTCAAAATAATTTCCAAAAATCTATACATGATTAATATATAGTTTAAATATCGTTGTTTTATATTTTTAAATATTTTTAAAAGATTTATTAGAGTAAATAATATAATTTATTTATTAATAAATAAAATTTTATATTAAATTTATATAATAAAATATACTTTTATATATATTAAGTAATAAAATTTATAGGGTTCATTTAATATCATAAAGATAATATGATAGGTATTATTAAAGTAAGTTATTACACGTAGTAAAATATGTTTTTATCACATATTTATTTGATAAAATAATATCTATAATGATAGTAAGTAAAAGTTGTATTATTTTGTAATAATAATTATTATTATAAATATATCAATATTTATAATTACTAAGATGACATTATGATAAAACGATAATTCTAATTATGATAACTTTAATATTTACGATAATTTTTAATATTATCTTTAAAATAATAATTCTATTTAAAATAATAATAATAATAATAATAATGATATTTTATAGTAACAATGACATTTCTATTAAAATGATAATTTTTGTTAAAATGATAGTTTTAATACTAACGATACTTTTAATAATAATAGTAATGATAAAAATAATAAGAACGATAATTTTATCTAAATCAATATCTTATAATATTTTAATTTCATCATGATTCTCTTACTCATTATTTCATAATCGTTTCGTTTAATAGCTTTTAATCGTCTTTTATATCGTGTTCATAATAATGATAATAATAATAATCAAAATAATTAGGTGTTACAAATATTTTTTTTAATTACACTAATATTAATAATGATAGTTACTATAACATTATTAACGATAATACTAATAATTATCTTAATGATAATATAGTAATAATAATAATAACAATAACAATAACCATTTTTAAATAACGATATATATATTAATAATGATAATAATAATAATAATAATAATAATACTAATAATAATAATAATAATAATAATTGGATAATAATAATAATACTAATTATAACTTTAACGATAATAACGATAGTAATAATAAAAAAAACAATTTTTAATGATAAATCCCTTTTATTGATAAAGATAATAATAATCATAATAATAAGATAAAACTAGAACGATGATAAAAACGACGATAATAATAATCATTTTTAATAAAAATATCGAAAATTCAATTGATTATAACTTCTAATCCGTTCATCGAAACCATTCGATATCTAAAGGAAAAGTTCTTAATTTTTCGCTAGCTTTCCAAGGACATGCATATCTTATAACTTATCTCAACCTCAAGTGTAACTAATTCAAGATTCAACCTAACCTGTCTAAGGGCAATATCAAAAGTACAAGCATGCATAATCCTAACTACTCGAGCACTAGTCAGGGATACACTATTAGTATGTAAAAGTTAAATTATGAGTACTCACGTATCAATATTGAGATTCAATATTGCAGGAAAGGTACGTAGACGCAACGGAAATGATAAACACTATATTGACCTCACGAGCATACCCATGAACCATACTCAATCACCTCCATAGCTATAACCCATAATTTCCTTAATCATATCCTACTCGAAAAACAATTTCGAAACCACTCGGACATCACTCCGTCGTAATATTTTATGTATACTAATAATATCTTGAAATTATACGGAGTAAATATATATATGTAAATCGATTGAGAGAGTTTAGAGAAAAATATTTTCAAGTTTCTATGAAATAATGAAACCTATTGAATTATATTTATAATAGATTTTTGAATTATTAAAGTGAATTATTAAAGTATGAATTATTAAAGTGAATTATTAAAGTATGAATTATTCAAGTAAATTATTAAAGTATGAATTATTAAAGTGAATTATTAAAGTATGAATTATTAAAGTGAATTATTAAAGTATGAATTATTAAAGTGAATTATTAAAGTTAAAGTAAAGTAAAAATAAAGTTAAGATAAAGTTTAAGTATAGTAAAAGTATAAAACTATGTACGTATAATACGCGTATAAATATATATAATATTAATTTAAATCGTTATATATATTTAATAAAATAAAATATAAATATCGTTATCTTTATCATACTAGTTAAGTAATGAGTTGTCAAAAGTGGTTCTAGATATTTATAAAAGTTATATACGTTTTAATAATAAAGTTCTTTTTAAACTGAAAACGTTTTTGTACATTTGAAACTAAATAGATCAATCGAGTCTTTATGAGATTCAATCTTCCACTATCCTTTGTCTAGTTCTCAATAATTGATAATTTGTTCTTATTTATAAATCACTTTACCATTTTCCGAATATTGTTAAAATGGAAAGATTTCTCAAATCAACGTGGGCCTTTCAACAGAGACTTGTAATCATAATTCAATATATCTGATAATTCAATCATTTGATCTTATCTTCTAATTCCATTGATAAACATTTTGAAACAGATACAATCATATAAAGTATTTAATCTAATATTTTGTTTACGTTTTAAGTTATAATATATATACACATATACATATATAATCATATTCGTTTAATGGTTCGTGAATCGTTGGAACTTAGTCGAGGTTGAATGAATGTATGAACATAGTTTAAAATTCTTGAAATTTAACTTAACAAATATTGTTTATCGTGTCGGAAACATATAAAGATTAAAGTTTAAATTTGGTTGGAAATTTCCGGGTTGTCACACCAACCACCGCCACCTAATGCCTGGAGAGATGGTAGAAAGCATGCAGGTCCAGCAAAAGATCCAAAGACAATGATTGAGAGCAAGCAAGAGACGCGTTGCATGTTCATCTTTCAAAATGAGCAATTCATTTTTATAAATCAAGAGTTTTGGCTTCGATTATTGGCATTAGGGCATTCTGGTTATTTGGATAACTTGGTAAGTTTGTAAGTTTGTAAGTTTGTTATTCTTTTGTTAATTTTATATAATTTTATACAATTTATAAATTATACTAAGGTTACACTGTATATGTTAACTTGTTATATTTATAGCACATTGACGGCTGGGCTACATTTCTGTTGAGATATCGTCAGAGATTTCTCCCCCGAGCCAGTCAAGTTTATGCCACTCCTGAGTTTCCAGCTGAGGTGCTTAAGGCTAGTTCTAGATGGACTATTATGCCACTGGGATTCCTGAACATGTTTGAGAGGTTCAACACTTATTTTGACCATACTCAGAAGGAGGTGGGCACACAGGAGGAATCTACAACAGATGGAGAGGGAATTATTGGCCAAAATCCTCCAGATTACATGTACTTAATTGGACTTGGAGACGGCAGTGTTGACCTATATCCATCTTGGGCTGACTGTGATCAGGTAAACACAAGAATTTTTACAGCATTTGTTGTTCTGGAGCAGACGCAAGGACATTCTTGCGACCTTGCGTCTTGGTTACTGGATGCAAGTTCTCCCTTGCATCCTTGCGTGTCTATGTCGCAAGGTCAACCATGCGCCTTGCGTGTGTTTTGGCTACGCGAGGTTTATCTTGCGTCCTTGCGTCCCGTTGTCGCAAGGTTGACTTTGCGCCATTGCGTATGTTTTGGGTCTTTGCAAGGTTTATCTTGCTTCCTTGCGTCTGTTATTTTGTTTTAACCTTTCTGCCTGTCTGTTACAGGTCTTGATCCCAATACATTTTTATGACGAAGAACATTTCCTGCTGCTTCAGTTGAAGTTAGAAGAAATGAAGGTTTTTGTGTACGACAGTTTACCCGGATGTGTCAGTGAAAAAAAACTTGACGCAGTTTTCAAGATTTTGGGTGACAACTTGCCAGTGTACTTGAAGGCGGTTGACTATTTTAACAAGATGCAAGACTCCCAAATTGTCGGATACTATGAAAATAAAGAGAGTGTGGAGTTGATGATTGAACCTGGTCCCGTTGTACCAATTCAGACTGGTGGTCATGGTGATTGTGGGGTTTGGGTGTGCATACATATGGAGAGGATTATTTATGGAAGGGAGGAGGTTGACAACATTGGAGATGCTAAAAAGGCTGCAGAGCAGTATAGAAACAGAATGGCAAGGACGTTTTTTCGTGTACGTTTTGATACACAAGAACCGCCGCCACCAACTCCACCAGTAGAGATTCAGGTTGATTGATACATTGTAGCTAATAGGTAGCAGGTCTTGTATGCAAATATGGTGTAAATAGGTTGCTGGTAAATTCACTTTTGCAACAGTTGTATTTGACACTACACGCAAGGACGCAAGCTTATGCTTGCGTACACAAGCTTAGATTTGCGTCCTTGCGTGTACATATTTTTGGCTGTTTTTTGTACGCAAGCAAGAATTTGCGTCCTTGCGTGTGTATACTTTCGTCTATCTTACGTATGCAAGCAAAGTCTTGCGTACGCAAGCAAAGCCTTGCGTACGCAAGCAAAGCCTTGCGTACGCAGTAAGTGATTTGCTTCCTTGCGTGTGTTGTAAAACAAATTACATTTATTACATAAAATAACACAGTAGGTACCTAGAATACAAGGGAAATACAACAATACATTACAACTAACGAAATCCAACAATAAGTTAAAAATAAAACTGACATTACAACAAATGCGATAGTGTTACTAATTATCGCTCCCTAAATTGCACGTTGCATAAAACTGAGACTGATATGCCTTAAAAGCTTCAGCATCTGTGGCCTTCTCCTTACCCTTCTTCGATTTTGAGGCCGATGTTTTTACTACCCTTTTAGAAGTTGATTCACCTGTTCGGTCATAAGAAGCTGTGCACGTATCCCTACCATGACCTGGTTCTTTGCAACGAGTGCAAGTTCTTACGGTTTTTTCATTATCTTCACCCTTCGACGGAATATGTTTTGTACTTTTAGGGCATCCAGGGGCTCTTTTCTCCTTAATGGGAGGGTTTACAATTTATAAAACGCCGGGCGACGGATACGACCATTCTGACCGATGGGGCAAAGGAAGGATGTGTTCCAAATACGTATTTATATAAGTTTGAGTTGTGAACCAGTGTGATACAAATTGAGTAACATCTTCCACACTGAAAAGTTGTGCTGCTGCAATAACATGACCGCAAGGTATCCCCGATAACTGCCACTGCCCACATGAACATACTTTATCGTCGAGATTAACCATTCCATTTTTTCTGCCATCTCGCACTTCTATTAGATTGTTTGTCGATGGAATTGCTTTCCATCTTCTAGATTTTCTCATCCTCTTGCCTAGTTTACGTTCAGCATATGGGGTAACCGTTGAAGTAAGACTAACCGACTGGTTGCGATGTTTGAAATACCAATCTTGTACTGAAGCGCGAAAAAACTCAAACAACATGCAAACAGGTAGTTTTCGAGCATGTTTGGATAGTGCGTTAACAGACTCTACACTGTTGCTAGTAAGGTATGAATACCTAACATGTTCAGATCTACTTCTGGACCATTTGTGGAAACCAACTTGTTCTAATTAATTGTAAGACGCTCTCAATCTTCTTCGAAATACACTAAGATGATCCTCAAAATCTGACCCACGGTAAGCTTTCACCATTTTCCAATAATGCCATTCAAAATATTTGAATTTGTTAGATTTAGTCTTGATGCTTCCAAACAAATGACGTGCGAAAAAACAGTGAAAGGCTTCAGGAAACACAATTGAAACACCATGTGCAATTGAAGCAGCACGACCAGAAATAAAAGTAAGCTTTGAAATACGATCACTCATACCACAACTCATTAAATGATCTCTTAGGTTGCCTAAGAACCATGACCAAACCTCGTTTGTCTCGCCGCCACCAATTTCATAGGCCAATGGCAAAATTCCATTATTTCCATCCATCGCAACGACAACTAAATTTGTCCCCGAGTACCCTGCCTTCAAATGCGCACCATCGACGATGATTACCGGACGACAATGTTGAACAAATGATCGAACCTACATAGATTTTAGCAGGTCAAAAGTGTTCAATTATAATAAGGTCAATTATAAGTTAAAAATGAGAGAGATTATCGATACTTACAACTACGCCAAGGGAATAGTAACACATCAAAAATCTATCTTCTTTGTCGGTGACCAATTTACTTACGCTTCCCGGGTTATGGATCCTAATGTTATATAGGTAAAGGGGAAGCAAGAGGAACGAGTCCTCAGCACTGCCACGAAGCATATGTAATGTATGACATTTGGCCCTCCATGCTTGATTGTAAGATATGCTGACACCGAACCGTTGTCCTATATCCGTACGTATATCATTTGCTTTGTATTCCCGATTTGCAGACTTGAAAGAATCCACAAGCATACTACCCAACACCTTTTTGGTAGCATGTTTATTGTTTCCCATAATTAGTGTGCGTGAGCATGTGTGTAGGTCATGCAATTTCTTTACCATAAAGTTTTCAGTGTTCCGTATTTTGTAAGCACTAATTTTCCATTCACAATTTGGCAACACACAATTAACGGTGTATTGAGATTTTTCCGTCTTTACAGGCTTAATTTGGAAGTTTTCTTCAAGACATTTTGTAAATAGAGTATTTATGAACTCGGCCTTTTTCAAAAAAGTTTGATGAACTTTAATTAAATCTGATACCCTATACGTGGTTGGTGTTTGTGTCGTAAATTCAGGCTCTTGCTCTTGCTGACTCAATAGAGGTGGCATATTCCAGAATAAATCTTACTTTTCTTCTTCATATTGATCTTCTTCGTCTTCGTCTTCGTCTCTGTCTTTTTCTCCATCTGAATCACTAGATGCGACAACAGATATCTCAAACGGGTGGTCTCCTTCTTTAATTTTACATACGTTTTCAACACCATAGTTAAACATATCAAACTCTTCAGTTTTGAAGGTGGCATTTCAGGCTCTCCCGCTTCTAAATTATGAAGGTTTGGTTCAGTGACTTGTGTTGAGTGTGTTTCTGGGTTTGGTTGTGGTTGGAGTGTTTCTGGGTTTCGTTGTGGTTGGTGTGTTTCGTAGTTTCATTGTGGTACGTGTGTTTCTGGGTTTCGTTGTGGTAGATTCATTCGTACTTTCTCAACAACATAAATATCAATCGGAGCATTTACAATTGCATATTGTAAGAACTCTTGAAAGTCTTCATAATCATCCGTAATATCAAAAACATGGTTATTATAAATGTATCTCATTGAAACAGGTGAATTGGGTGGCATTTGTATTTTTTTAAGAACATTTTTTAATAATATTCTCTGATTCATTAGTTTTACAGGTGCAACAGGTAGTTTTAGTCGAATTCTAAAACAATCTAGGGGTAAATACATGGGAATGTTGTTAATGTACTCAAAAGAACCCCCACAACATATATGAACAACAAATTTATCTTCATTAACACAATTCATAAATACTTAGTTAGTGAAAAAAATGCTTGAAAATGTACCTTGTGTAGTCAATAATCACTGAAATTCTTTTGGAATGAGTTGTTAGAAAATGATAAATTACAAGTTCCGGGGACATTCTTTATATAGGATCGAAATTCTATCCATGAAAATTTAGAAAATCTAATGAAATCTTATCCTGAAAATCCTATCCATAAAGGCGCAAGGTGTGACGACCCGGAAATTTCCGACTAAATTTAAACTTTATCTTTATATTATTCTGACACGATAAGCAATGTTTGTTAAGTTAAATCTCAAGGATTTTAAACTATGTTTATACATTCATTTAAACCTCGACCAAATTCCAATGATTCACGAACCATTAAATGAACATATATGAATATGTATGTATATGTGTATATGTTATAAATTGAAAATGTCAACAAAGTATTTAAAAGTATAATGCTTTATATGAACGTATTTGTTTCAATATGATTATCGATGAAATTAAAAAATATATATATTAAATGATTGAATTATCAGAAACATTGAATTATGATTACAAGTCTCTGTTGAGAGGTCCACTATGATTTGAGAAATCTATTCCTCTTAACGATATTTGGAATAATTTGTAAAGTTATTTATAAATAAAAATAAAAAGTGTCATTTACGAAAGTTAGACAAAAGCTAGTGGAGAATTGGTTTCCATAATATTCTATTAATCTATTTTCAAACGTACAAAAACGTTTTCAGTTGAAAAAGAACTTTATTATTAAAACGTATATAACTTTTATAAATATCTAGAATCACTTTTGACAACTCATTACTTAACCAGTATAATAAATATAACGATATTTATATTTTATTTCATTAAATATATATAACAATTTAAATTAATATTATATATATTTATACGCGTATTATACATACATAGTTTTTATACTTTTACTATACTTTAACTTTACCTTTACTTTACTTTTAATTTACTTTAACTTTAATAATTCACTTTAATAATTCATACTTTAATAATTCACTTTAATAATTCATACTTTAATAATTCACTTTAATAATTCATACTTTAATAATTCACTTTAATAATTCATACTTTAATAATTCACTTTAATAATTCACTTTAATAATTCATACTTTAATAATTCACTTTAATAATTCATACTTTAATAATTTACTTTAATAATTCATACTTTAATAATTCACTTTAATAATTTATACTTTAATAATTCACTTTAATAATTCATACTTTAATAATTCACTTTAATAATTCAAAAATCTATTATAAATAGAATTCAATAGGTTTCATTATTTCATAGAAACTTGAAAATATATTTCTCTAAACTCTCTCAATCGATTTACATATATATATATATATATATATATATATATATATATTTGCTCTGTATTATTTCAAGATATTATTAGTATACATAAAATATTACGACGGAGTGATGTCCGAGTGATTTCAAAATAGTTTTTTGAATGAGTCGAAGCTAAGGAAATTATGGGTTATAGCTATGGAGGTGATGGGTATGGTTCATGGGTATGCTCGTGAGGTCAATCTAGTGTTTATCATCTCCGTTGCGTCTACGTACTTTCCTGCAATATTGAATCTCAATATTGATACGTTCGTGAATCCGAGGCCAACCTTGCACTTGTTAAATAACGTTATATGTATTTTTACTACGAAATACAGTATGGTATTAAAGAAATCTTCCGCTGTGCATTAGCTCATTTTAAGGATATTACTTGGAGTCATTCATGGTGTATTTTGAAAGACGTTGCATTCGAGTCATTGAGTTCATCAAGATTATTATTATGTCAATTATAGTTGGATGTATTATGAAATGGTTTGCATGCCGTCAACTTTCGTTGTAAAGAAAGTTTGTCTTTTAAAAACGAATGCAATGTTTGTAAAATGTATCATATAGAGGTCAAAATACCTCGCGATGTAATCAACTATTGTGAATCGTTTATAATGTATATGAACGAGTCCTTTCAGTTGGTATCAGAGCGGTGGTCTTAGCGAACCAGGTCTGCATTAGTGTGTCTAACTGATAGTCGTTAGGATACATTAGTGAGTCTGGACTTCGACCGTGTTTGCATGTCAAAAGTTTTGCTCATCATTTTTATCGAAAATTACCTGCTTATCATTCTTAGTCTAAACACATCTTATTGCATTGATTGCATGAATAGTGTATAGACAAAATTCATATCTTAGCGTATCTACTAATTCATATCTTAGCGTATCTGTTACTGTAAACTTTGACTGACATATTTCGTAAATTCCTCCGTAATCTACGAAACCTTTTGCTCTATATAATTAGAATACCACCCGATAGCCGGAAAATCATTTCATATCGAAAAAAAATTCTTTATTCAATCGTACGAAATGGAATTCATCATTAGTTCAAGTCCCTCGGATTCCGAAATGGAATTCCACTCAAGTTTCGAAAGCAGTGTGACCGGAATGGATCAACCAATTATCCATCATCTATTTTGGATGAATTGGGGATGGGTTCGTAATCTACTTAACCATTGGAGACAAAAAGAAGGTGATCCCTTTCATCCACCACATTGCCCTCTTGGCAATGAACCTGAAACACTTACCGGCGAACCTGTCCGAAACACCATTTTCTCTCCCCTTTCCAGAGTATCTCGTCATGATTATATACTACACCAAATTCTAGATCTTATCTATCCGCTCGTCCGAACCGACAATCACCCCAGTGTAATAGAAGAAGTCAACGAGCTTCGCGCTCGAGTAGTGGCTTTAGAGAATATGGTGCAAGGGTTACAAACACCAACAAATAACGAAGTATTAATTCATAATTTCAATTTTATTGAATAAATACTCCGTAAAAGTTATGTAATTTCTAAAGTCTTTAGGGATTATTCAGTTCTAGTTTCAACCGTAAATCAAATGAGTTTAATTTAATATTAACTCATTAAATCTATGTTACATCTGAAGAAAATATGCACATATATATTTTCATAAAGACTGTAATAAAATTCTGTTGTACAAAATATTAATTGTGAATTTTTTTTTAACGGGTAGGTAATACCCAAGAGATATATAAATTCACAATTAATATATTACATTTTTCGAATCTGATTAAGCAAATCATCAACTATACTCCCAAAATCTCACAACAATATACATTCTTGTATAGAAATCAAAGCAACCATTCTCACCCAAATTTGATTACGCATTCTAATTTTGACAAATCAAAATCCAAGTCATGATTTAACAGAAGAGATCACTCATAGATTCCTACATCTTTCAAAGCTATACTTTGACTTCAAAACCGTGTTAGAACATCATATGTATATTAATGATTACAAACTGTGTTCAAACTCTCCGAAGTTTTCGAAGACACTTCAAACAATGAACAATCGAGATGATGATCCAACCACATATTACCCACATTTATGTACCTAAAAAGCTCTCGAAGCTAAAGTCATAGTTCGACGCGTATCCGTGTCAGACCCTTTAGCATTTATTAGCTAAAATGACTTTTCAATTCCTTTTCAAAGTAGACAGTTTTGTCACAGATCCAGCAAGTCAACTTCGAATTTTCAGTCGGACTAGTCTTATTATAACCTCGATAGATACGTTGCCCTTTCGTCATCGTTACTGGGGACCTTTCATATCTCGCCACCTTAGCAATAAACTTACCAACAACTTCAATTATCTTTGACTTTTCGAAAAATCATTATATTTATTGAAATCACATCATTTACTCATTCACATCTTGTAATGAGAATTGTCATATGAATCATCGAAAAACAGTAACCAGTATTTTGAAATCTCGCAGCATGTCTACGCCAACAGTTATATGTGTACGTAAAACATCTATCTCCTAGACTTACATACTTTGAATGTGAACTTCTGAAAAATATTTTGAACTGCAAACTAGTTCTTGAAATGCTGACGAAGCATCAAAAACTGTAAACGATCTTAACAGTAAAAAGTTTGATGACAAAGAATAGTAAGGTGGAAAAGCTGAGAAAAAGAGAAGGTTTGGAATTGAAAAACGGATTGAACAGACTATGAAGGAGGCTGTGGACAAATCACAAAGACTAAATCTGCCTTCAAAGAATCCAAATGATTCAGTGCCTGCTAAAGTCATTAACGAATACCTTACTCTTTATTCTAAACCTTTACAGACAAATCTTCATCATCATCCATCAATATTAGAAATTCTAAGATATTATCATATCTTTCATTATAAATATCCGCGATATTTCTGAAGATATTTTCACAACTAATCTTATCTGAAGTCATTTATCTCTTTGCGCTATCAGTGTTACATCATATAAGAAACTATTAGTTTCTATATTCTATAAACTTTCGAGTTTAAATTATGAATGTTTTGAAGTAGTGTTGGGAACTGAAGCATGAGTTAGTATAATATAATGACACTTGATCAACGTGATTATATTACAGTAAGTCATGCTGAGTTTCTAATAGGACATGACGATTCACAGACCATGCCGTCATCATGTTCCATGTTACACGACTCTTGTATTCTATTTAATCTCTAAAAATATCAAGAATATATTTTCTTGATGATTCGGTCTTTTCAGGGTATTCTGGTAAATTAACAAATCAAGATCGTGCCATTACCATTTCCTTCTTAGAACATTAACTATGTTCATTCTGAAATTCATATCTGCGAATACTGGACCATTACAAACGTTGCTTAATCACAAGAAGAAGAAACGAAAGGACAAAACTCCAAAATAGAAATTGGAGTATAAATCGCAGCAATTAGAAGGGAGCATTAACTGTGAATGTCAATGATTATAGAAGACAAAAGCAGGGGCTTTGAAATATAAGGGAAGATATAAAACCCAACAACCACCCAAAAATTATAAACCGTATATATCGATGCATATAGCAATATAAAGACACGGAAGAACTAAAAACACTATAAAACCGAGAGTATGGTAGAAGTAAATAGATTCTTCCGGAGGCAGATGAAAAAGAAGAACGACAGATATGAAAGTGAGGAGTATATCGAGAATCAGTACTGGATGAAGCATATTGACAAATACTTTAAAATATGAGTTGAGGGAGAAAGAATAGAAGGTGTGAGTTGTAAGGAAACGAAGGAGGTGGATTTATAGTGAAATACCCGACAGAGAAATCAAGATGGATTATCGTATTAATTCGAAGAGAATCATAATCTCCTTAATCACCGAAGCATCAAATCCAACATAGATTACAAAGATTTTCTTTAAATTCGGAGATCAATTGTGATGACGTCAAAAGATATGACGAATCAATATAATCTTATTTCCTTCATTTACGATAACTTCCCTCGTACGCTTTGAGTAATCGAATTATTTTATCCATACTTCTTAGACATGATAAAACTTCATAATCGTCATAATAACATTCTCATTGTTAGCCATAACGACCTCTATCAAATTTTGGGGACGAAATTTCTTTAACGGGTAGGTACTGTGACGACCCGGAAATTTATGACTAAATTTAAACTTTATCTTTATATTATTCTGACACGATAAGCAATGTTTGTTAAGTTAAATCTCAAGGATTTTAAACTATGTTTATACATTCATTTAAACCTCGACCAAATTCCAATGATTCACGAACCATTAAATGAACATATATGAATATGTATGTATATGTGTATATGTTATAAATTGAAAATGTCAACAAAGTATTTAAAAGTATAATGCTTTATATGAACGTATTTGTTTCAATATGATTATCGATGAAATTAAAAAATATATATATATTAAATGATTGAATTATCAGAAACATTGAATTATGATTACAAGTCTCTGTTGAGAGGTCCACTATGATTTGAGAAATCTATTCCTCTTAACGATATTTGGAATAATTTGTAAAGCTATTTATAAATAAAAATAAAAAGTGTCATTTACGAAAGTTAGACAAAAGCTAGTGGAGAATTGGTTTCCATAATATTCTATTAATCTATTTTCAAACGTACAAAAACATTTTCAGTTGAAAAAGAACTTTATTATTAAAACGTATATAACTTTTATAAATATCTAGAATCACTTTTGACAACTCATTACTTAACCAGTATAATAAATATAACGATATTTATATTTTATTACATTAAATATATATAACAATTTAAATTAATATTATATATATTTATACGCGTATTATACATACATAGTTTTTATACTTTTACTATACTTTAACTTTACCTTTACTTTACTTTAACTTTACTTTAACTTTAATAATTCACTTTAATAATTCATACTTTAATAATTCACTTTAATAATTCATACTTTAATAATTCACTTTAATAATTCATACTTTAATAATTCATACTTTAATAATTCATACTTTAATAATTCACTTTAATAATTCATACTTTAATAATTCACTTTAATAATTCATACTTTAATAATTCACTTTAATAATTCATACTTTAATAATTCACTTTAATAATTCAAAAATCTATTATAAATAGAATTCAATAGGTTTCATTATTTCATAGAAACTTGAAAATATATTTCTCTAAACTCTCTCAATCGATTTACATATATATATATATATATATATATATATATATATATATATATATATATATATATATATATTTGCTCTGTATTATTTCAAGATATTATTAGTATACATAAAATATTACGACGGAGTGATGTCCGAGTGATTTCAAAATAGTTTTTTGAATGAGTCGAAGCTAAGGAAATTATGGGTTATAGCTATGAAGGTGATGGGTATGGTTCATGGGTATGCTCGTGAGGTCAATCTAGTGTTTATCATCTCCGTTGCGTCTACGTACTTTCCTGCAATATTGAATCTCAATATTGATACGTTCGTGAATCCGAGGCCAACCTTGCACTTGTTAAATGACGTTATATGTATTTTTACTACGAAATACAGTATGGTATTAAAGAAATCTTCCGCTGTGCATTAGCTCATTTTAAGGATATTACTTGGAGTCATTCATGGTGTATTTTGAAAGACGTTGCATTCGAGTCATTGAGTTCATCAAGATTATTATTATGTCAATTATAGTTGGATGTATTATGAAATGGTGTTCATGCCGTCAACTTTCGTTGTAAAGAAAGTTTGTCTTTTAAAAACGAATGCAATGTTTGTAAAATGTATCATATAGAGGTCAAAATACCTCGCGATGTAATCAACTATTGTGAATCGTTTATAATGTATATGAACGAGTCCTTTCACAAGGACGCAAGGGCGCAAGGACACAAGGACGCAAGAAGGCTTGCGTACTTACGCCAGTGTGTACGCAAGGTACCTTGCGCCTTGCGAGGGTGTTTTGTCAAAAAAAAAAAATTTTGGGCTCTGGTGCAAGGGTAAAAAATATTTGGGCATTTTGGTGATAATCCCATACATAACGATCAGTAACCGAAGCCATAACCCTAAAATTGAAGGAAATACGATGTCTTCATCACAGTACTTGGAGGTGTAGGGAACTTAAAACCGTAGAAAAGGAAATCCCGAGTTATAGAGGATGAGATGACAGAGTCATTGGAAATTGAATTGAATTGAATTGAAGACGAGATGCAGAGAAAGAAGGAGCATTGAGGAAACAAAGTGAATTCGAGTATTACCAGGTAAGACAAAGTGAATTCGAATATTACTATACAAATGTATATGACTTGTTCATGTCAAAGATTAATTGGTTTGTACTCCGTACAAACGTATATGACTTGTTCATTAAAAAAAAAGTGTGTAAAGTCAATACTGTTACTCGTGGCAATTTTTATAGTACTCAGATATAACTTCGATTTAATTGGCCTTAAATTCCTGCATGACACCTACCACGTGGGTAACTATAAAGGCATGCTTTAGACTATTAGTAATGGTAACTCGTGTTTTGAGTTCGTGTTGTGCACTTTTTGCACTTTTTTGATGACTAGGACGTGTTAAGTTATTGAGTGGAGTAGTGGTGGTGTTGGATGTGAGTGTTGGTTAGGAGTATTGTGATGATGTGTTAAAATATAATTGGGTAAGTATTAAAAAGAAATAAAAATAATATATTTAAAATAATAAAAAAATCAAAAAATCAAAACAACGTACGTTGAGGATCTCGTTGAATCCTCCCCAACGCCGGCAAAAAGCAAGCCGAAAATGCAGGGATACCAGTGTTTGTTGGCGTTTTTGGGGTGACACGTCGGATCCAGCCCCGTTGTTGATGTCCGATACAAACGGTCTTAAACTGATCCGAACCGAATATTGACGGGTGTACTTTGAGGTAAGATTTGCCCCCACCATTCATCATAGATTACACATTACATATTTTTTATTTTTTATTTAATTTATTTTTTTCCGCTTAATTTTTCAATTATATCATTTATACAAATATTTAACACAAAAAATTTGACCTTTTGAATTAATGAAGTTCAAATATATTTACAGTCAAAAATACAATTTTTCACTAAAAAATGTTGTGACGTCCTCCAGATAGGGCCTGGAAGAATAACGTCACTAATTATATCAAATCACAGTTGTATAAACGAGAACGACTCTATATGAGATGTTTTATTGAGTTTTGCAGCGGAAGATAAATAGATTACATTGTATTTAGAACATTAAATGTCTTTAATTGATATGATATGTAATGAAGACTCCAAGCATAGCAAGCAATTATCATCAAAGCAGCAGATATACAGCGGAAGCAATACTTAAGTGCCTGAGAATAAACATGCTTAAAAAGGTCAACACGAGGTTGAGTGAGTTCATAGGTTTGTCATAAATAATTATTTCAGTAATAGTGTTAGACCACAAGATTTGTTTTCATAAGTAGATCACTCAGATCCAGTCAAGTTGATCTCCCGTAGGATCAAAAAGTTATGCCAGTGCGTGATATTTAGACTAAACGTTGTTTGTCCTGTGACAAGTTGTTCTGTCCATGTCGTTTAATTTCATTATCAAGTAATACAAAGACTTAGTTAAATGTATAGGGGACGTTACTCCCGATAGGCCTATCCCCAATAATTAAGAATGCCGCAGCAATTAAAAATATCACTGTAGGGACTTAGTCGGACATAGCCGGGTATAGCATAGTTTAATAGTTGGTACTGATATTTAGACTAGACTTTCAAGTTTGCCCCGTAACAAGTTATCGTTTATACTTGTCGGTTGGGGACTTGCTGGTCATAGCCCAACATATCACAGTTTAATAGTTGGTACTTGTGTCTAACGTATAAAACAGTTATAAAAGTTGCGCATGTATTCTCAGCCCAAAAATATAGATAAAAAGGGAGCTATGAAAACTCACATTAAATAGCAGTTGAAGTATTCCACGCAAGAAGGAAAGTAAAGCAAGTAAGTGATCTGGATATTAACCTTGAGGTATAACATTTGATTAGTTAATGTCTAACTTGACATAAAGTATGTTTATTAATATAGCAACTATATTGACAGTGATGGTTTTCGAGAAAAAGTTTCTATTTCTCAAAAGTTTCTATTTTTGGAAACCTACTATTTATGAAAAACTTCCACTTATAGTAAGCTTCTAGTTTAAGAATGTTCGGGTTATAATTCTTAACAAAGATGTTGTACAATCTCGCCCAAACTTCGTCGCTAACATGCAAGTCACTCGAATGATCTATTGTTACCGAGGGACCCAGGATCTCTTGACCAGAATCTAAGTCTTGGCATTCGAGATCCACAAGCATCCCATAATGGTAACAAGGATCACCCTAGGCTACAAGTAGCGGTGATGTTTGTAGTTTTTGTACGCTATCTTTAATTATAACATTCACGTTAGGTGTGTATATACATATATATTCATTAATTCAATTTTAATTATAAATCCTATATATTAATTCATAAAAATACTTTTATAATTTTTAGTAACATATATTACTAATTATAACATGTTATTTATTTTAATTTTAATTGCATATAATTTATAACATTATTTACATGTTTCGGTAAAAAAATAATAAACCGAAGTAAAAAGTAAAAAGTAAAAAGTAAAAAGTAAAAAGTAAGAAAAGAATACTTACTAGTAGTAATTCTTCAAAGAGAGAATGAGAGAAATTTTGGTGTGAGTTTGAATGAGAAATGAGGGGTATTTATACTTGAAAAAATTAGGTAAAAAGAATAAAATAATTAAAAGAAAAAGAAATATTTTAATTTTTAATGGGATTTTAAAATTCAAAAGTATTAAATGTTAGGTCATGGGATAATGCACAAAATAAAATAATAAAAGTAGTTTTCCATTATAATTTTTAATTAAAAAGTAATTTATTTATTTATTTATTTATTTTATTAAAAAATCATTTATTTTTAACGATTTTTTTATATATATATTTTTAAAATAAACAAATTGATTTACTACTTTTCCATGAATATTTGTCAATATATTTTTTATTCATAATAACAATACTGATAATAAAGATATTAGTTATTGATATCTTGTTTAAAAAGGATATTAATAATAATAATATTAATATATCAAATTAATGTGTAATTATTTACAAATAATTGTTCGTGAATCGTCGGAATTAGTCGAGGTTAAATGAAATCATATAAAGATTTTTGTTTAAATTTTGCCGGAAATTTACGGGTTGTCACAGTATCCCCCTATTAATAGAAATTTCGTCCCGAAATTTAGTTGTTGCCATCAGTCGGCGTAGTTTGTAAACAGGTGAGGATATTTTCGTTTTATTTGGTCTTCACGTTCCCAGGTATGCTCGGGGTCTTTCGTGAATTCCAACTAATAGGATATTGTTTTGTTTCTAGCGTTTAAATCTTACGATCCATAAATTCTACGAAGTGCATTTTATTATTAATGCGGAGGTTATCTAAAGGATTTAACAAGAGTGTCATTGATTAGGTTTTCCTCAGAAAGAGATGATGACGTTATACAAGCATTTCAATATACATGAAATGTGTGATGAATAATAGTGAGCTTATTTAAACCTTGAGCGTTTATGCCACAATATTAGGGTAGACAAAATAGAGAGGAGTTCATGAAAATCATAATCATGAAATTTGATAGAGATCGTCATTCTTTACAACAAGAATGATGAATATGAGTTGAAAAATAGAGTTTTATCGACATTAAATAATATGGATAAAACGATTCGATTATAGAAAGAGTATAAATGAAACTATCACAAAAGAGTGAAATGAGGAAATTAAATGTTCACCTTAACTTTTGATATGGTTAAAGTTGATTTCCGGAATTCAAGGGATTTAAAGAAATCTTCATAATCTTTATAAGATTTGATTCTCCGATAATTAAGAAAATTAGGATTTTCTTTAATTAAATGCGGTGAATTGTCTCGATTGCTGTGTCTAGAATTTCGCTATAAATTGGCTTCTTCCGTTTCATTATCTTCACCACTTCTATACTTTCTTCCTCAATTCATACTTCCAAAAGATTTCTTAATATGCTCAATCCAGTTCTTGTTCTTGACCTTATATTGGTTATCGCCACAATCTTCCTTCTTTTCCAACTCCCACCAGAGGAGTGTGTTTACTTCTATTATGCTCTAGGATTTATCGTGTTTTTAGTTCTCCCGTGTCTTTATATTGCTATACGCATTGATATACACGGTTTGTAAATTCGGTATTGTTATCGGGCTTTATATTTTTCCTTATTTGTCGAAGCTCTTTGCCTTTTTATTCTCCTCTCGACTCTAAGTAAAGTGAGTAATGGTCCAGAATTTGTAGGTATGAAGTTTCGAATAATCATAATATACAAAGTAGAGAGGAAAGGTAATAGCACGATTTGATTTGTCAAATTACCAGAATATCCGAAAAAAGACCGAATCATCAAGAAAAATATTTTCTTGATATGTTTTAGAGTTTAAATGTAAGAGTCATTTAATATGGCAAATGATGATTATAAAGTCTATGAATCATCATCTTCCATTAAAAATTTAGCATGACTTACTGTAATATAATCACGTTCGCCTGACGTCATTATATTATACTAACTCGTGCTTCAATTCCCAACACTTCTTCAAAACATTTATAATTTAAACTTGAATATAGAAACTAAAACAGTTTCCTTTATGATGTGATAAAGTTATCGCAAAGAGATAATTAATTGCGGACAAGAATCATTATAAAGATATCTTCATAAATATAGAGGATATTTATAACGAAAGATACGGTGATATCTTAGAATTTCTAAGATCCAATGATGAGGAAAATTCTTCTGTTTCCTCTGCATTTAATGCTACCATATCTGAATCATTGGTTATTAATCCGAGATGGTTTCAAGAAATTTTATTTTTAGATGATTAAACGCTGATTGGAATCGTCAACGGATCTAATGGTTAACGAATAGGCGTTATTGATTTTAAAAGTAATGAATGATAATTTCGGTGGTTTGATGTGATAATTCATCATAGAATACGAATGAATATAATTCATGAGAATCAGAATTGAAGAATGTACTGTAGCGACCCGACAAAATCGTCATTGACGGCGCCGCTAACTTAGGTCCCGTTACGTGGTCGTAGTCCCTATATGAGACTCGTTTGACCAAAATTATGTCGCGTCCTTTTGTAACGTATCATGATTGCAAAGTTTAGTTTACAAAACCGTTCGACAACAATTTCAAGTTTGCAAAAGTATAAATTATAAATGAGATAACTTGCGACATAATTAGTTTAAAATCACGGTTGCTATAAATAGCGTAAGTATGTAAACGATATGTTTGAATCCAAAGGTGCTATCACTAGCGTATGTATGTATGTATGCTTGACCCCAAGCAAGAAATCAGAGTGTATGCATGTATGCTTAACTCCAAGCAAGTATGAGTGTACGCGGAAGCATGTATCAAATACCCAAGTATGAACCTGAGAAACATATAGAAAACTGTCAACGAAAAACGTTGGTGAAATCATAGGGTTTTAGTAAACGTTGTATTTGAACCACAAGATTTAGTATAAGATGATTATCAAAATCATTTGCATTCCAAAGTTGTTGTTTGTATCCCGGGCACCCAATTATCAAACTTAACTGTTTTGCACCCTTTGCGTAGTGTTAGAACATACACTAGACCCGAAAATATATTTCATCCGCTAACGGTAGCGAACCGTCCGAATGAGGCTCGTCAAGCCCATGTGATCACATAATATAAGTTCACGTTTACACCCTGCAAGTGTAACTAATGATAATTGAATTGAGGCTTTTTGTTCAAACCCGTACGTGGAATGTTCGTTTTCGTACTTGTGTTCAAGTGTAAAAGTATGATACGTATATGTTTCTCATCCCATAGTTTAAAGCATAAAAGTTGTTGAAAGATGGGACTATGATCTCACCTCGAGTGCACGAGTATAAAAGTACTTCACAAAGTAAATGTGTGCATGATAGTTGCTTAGCCTTGACCTAAACAAGTAAGTTGTATCAATTAACAGGTTACGACACAAGGTCGGGCTAAATGTGTTCAATTAGTCCTATGGCTCGTTACGACTCGAATAGTATAGCATGTGAATCACGTTGTCAAGTTTCATGCAAGAATTAAGTATAAAAGAAGATTAGAACGATTGCATAAATGTTTGGTTAAGTTTAACTAAAAGTCAAACTCGGTCAAGTCAAAGTCAACGAAAAAGTCAACACGTTCGGGTCGGGTCCCGAACTATTTTCCTGAGGTTTTTATTCATATATAAGCATGCTAAAACAAGTTACATGTGAATCGGAGGTGCGTAGCATAGCAAACATTTTTTGAATTTTGACCATGTAGGTCAGAACCCAAACAAGGCAAATGTCGCGCCGCGGCCAGAGGTGTCGCGCCGCGACATTAGGCGTGGCCTGGTACCTGGTCAGTTTCAATTGTTCAAGTCAAAGTTAACTCTTCAATTTAGCACAATTCACAAACCGTAAACACTTAGAACATGTATCTTATATCATTGGAAAGGTAATTTGACGAGGAATACAACTAAACACTTTTCATTAAGCAAAACATCAATTACAATAACCGAAATCTTGTCAAGTGATCAATAAAGGTTTATTTTCAAAGTTTCAAGTTCATCAAATGCATTTTAAGTTTCGGGAATCCAATTCACACATATGATATACCGTTTTGAAGGTAATGAAGCATACATTACAACTAAACACTTACTAATAACATTTCATGGCATTTGAAACATCAAAAGCTCGTTTTAAGTCTATCAAACCCTAACCAAAATCCGCAAAAATCAATATTCATGTTTTTGAAGTTTTCTTAATCAACCTACGCATCAAAACGAAGCTAGTGATACTAGTAACACAATTAAAACATGAACTTTAACAATTTAACAACAGTAACTCATCCAAAATCAAAGATTTAGCACACCCATTTCAAATGTTCAAACTAGTTACTCAAAACAACGAATCGAGCAAACAAAACATATATTCATGTTATACACGAGCCATAGTCACTAACTAACACCATTTCAAGTCAAAAACACGAATTTAGAGAAATCTAGAGTTTTAGAAATGTTACCCAAATGAGATGAAATTGGTACCAAAATGTAGAGGATGAAGAGAGGATCACGAAAATGTAATTTGTTTTGATGTTTGCCTCTTGATCCGGATTTAGATGATGATTTTTGTGAGTTGGGTGTTTAAGTTCAAAAATGGAAGATGAGAAAGGAGAGAAAGAGATGAGGAGGTGAGTGGAAGTGAATGGGTGGATGAGGTGGGTTGACTAGTTGACCTAGTCAACTAGTTTGCCCACTTGGCAACCTCGGTCCCTCAAGTTTCAAAGCGGATGCGGGAATTAACCAAACGAATATTTTAAAAACGCTCAAGTAAACGAGTGATGTTATAATTAAATAACGAGAATATTATGAACGTTTGTCAACGGAATCTACGAATATAAATAACGAAAGATATTATTTAAAAAAAAAGATAGTGTTAAAAATAAATTTAACGGAAAAACGCGGGATGTTGCATTACCTACACCTTAAAAGAAATTTCATCCCGAAATTTAGTTGGAAGTAGTAGTTGTTGTTTCTTCTTCGAAACCTTGCGTTGCAAATTCTACGGATATGTGAAGGTACTTCCTTGGGCATTTCAATGAACTTTGACAGTCGGGGTTTTTACGTTGGTTTAAAGTTTGGTTTCACGATTTATAGTTTCAATCGGTCCTCCTATGAGGTGGAGTTTATCGTTGATAGTAAGTTCATCGAAGAGGATAACAAGTTCTTGTTTCGCAAGACATTCCTTTAAGTTTGATACGTAGAATTTAGGATGAACGGAGACTCGAATGAGTTGAAAAATCTAAACGGCTAGTAACGGGTCTAAAACGCCCCAGGATTTTAAAAGGACTAAAAATATCGCGGATTTAGCTATCTACGTTTCCCGAAACGGATTAGACCTTTTCAAGGTGCGACTTTAACGTTACGCAGTTACCCACTTGGAATTCGAGAGGTTCACGTCTAACATCGGCATAGTTCTTTTGGCGACTACGATCCGCCTTGAGCCTTTCTTGGAATTGAAAAATTTTTCAGTTGTTTCATGAATGATTTCGGGTTCGGTGGTTCGCTTGTCACCTACTTCGGTTCAACAATTTAAGAAAACGACAATTACGGCTATACGGGTCCTCGAAAAGTGTGACGTTAAGACTTGAATGATAACCATCGTTGTAAGAGAATTTGGTTAAAGGAAAAAACTTTTCTCAAGTAAATTTGAAGTTGATAACACAAATTCGTATTACGGTTTCCAAGGTTTGAATCGTATGTTTGCTCGGTCCGTCGGGTTGTGGTTGATGTGCGGTACTCATGTCTAAACGTGGTCCCGAGACTTTTTGTGAGACACTCCAAAATCTAGAAGTGAAACGAGGATCTCGATCCGAAACGAGGTACATCTCTTTAAGGTATATTTGAAAGAGTTTGTTAGGACGTGAAAACGTTTGTTGGAACAAGTTTCTGTTTCTCAAGAATTTCGCGCCGCGGAAGATTTATCGGTTTCCGAAAATGTTCGATAGGACTATTCACCCTCGAGGCGAATACTAGTATAGTGTGAAGAGTCTCTCTCTCCATTGAGAATTTAGATAAAATATTTCCTTAAACGGAAGTACGAGTGTAAGGCGAGAGAAGTTTTCGCCTCGATGTGAGTATACCAAGTATTTTGTAGTTCGTCTATAAAAACTATAAGAAAACGAGATAGTACACACGTGTAACATATGTTTGAAGTCGAAAGAATTTGTCATTCATTCGGAAGCATCAATATGGTTCGACAATAATCGAAGATGTGTCCCGGGTATGGTTGTTATCAGTATTCTCGGAGTTTTCGGATGTTCAAACAAAAAAAATAAAGTCATGTACATGGCACATGGTGGTGATTAGGTTGATCGAGTCCAACCACCATCATGTGTCATTAGAACTTTGGTATGACTTACCGTAATATAACCACGTTGATCGAGTGTCGTTATATTACGCTAACTCATACCTCCATTCCCACATCACTCTATAGATTCAAGTTCGTGTAATCGTGAAGTTTAAAATAAACAAAGTGTAACGACGTCTCTAACGTGACTCGTATTGAATCGAAAGAATTAGTGCAACTATAAAGAAGCGTTCCCCGAGGGAAGTGTATAAATGATTGTTCACGTCATTGCGGTTCAAGTCAAGCGATAATGCCCTTAGGCACGAAAAGAGTAACGAATCATGATAATGAGTAGCACGCAACCGTAGTGATAAATGTTGATGATGATACTCACCTAGAGTAGTGATGGTAGTAACACCAAAAAGTAGATAGTAAGAAACACCAGTGGGAAACCGATAGTAAGTTGAAACGGTGGCAAATAACAATCCGGGAGACAGAGTTCCCGAACAAGTGTGACTAATGAAGTCGTCGTCATCCATACGTGTATGAATCTTGAATTTACGTGTGTTACCAGAAAGTGGCAGAATACGGATTCGTATGATGAAAGTTTGGTACCATTATGGAGTTCACCTAAGAAAGATTCAAGTATATATGCACAAATAGTCAAGTAAGTGCTATCTATAGCAAATGCAAGTCAGGATGCAATGATTAACTATCCGGTTGTAGTCTAGATTCACTAATGCGTCCTAACGACTCTGTCAGACACACTAATGCACATCCTAGTTCCCTACAACCAATGCTCTGATACCATCTGTAGCGACAGATGGGGTAGAAACCCACCCAGTGCCTTTCCAGCTAACCGCTTGGTGACCACTGAGTGTACCTCAGACACTGATTTTACGGCCCGCATTTCTGCCAAACTGCCAACCCTCAAATTCCAAGGGATCGCAAGGGGTAAGAGCCAATGCTTCGTCACAGGTAACACTGTGAGAACCCCCTCTACGATTAACCCGCCAAAAAGCATAGTCCGTATGAGTGCCCGGTCTAACAGCCGGCGCGCGTGACTACCTTTACGGCTAAGGTTAAACCAGCTCTGATACCATCTGTAGCGACCCGACAAAATCGTCATTGACGGCGCCGCTAACTTAGGTCCCGTTACGTGGTCGTAGTCCCTATATGAGACTCGTTTGACCAAAATTATGTTGCGTCCTTTTGTAACGTATCATGCTTGCAAAGTTTAGTTTACAAAACCGTTCGACAACAATTTCAAGTTTGCAAAAGTATAAATTATAAATGAGATAACTTGCGACATAATTAGTTTAAAATCACGGTTGCTATAAATAGCGTAAGTATGTAAACGATATGTTTGAATCTAAAGGTGCTATCACTAGCGTATGTATGTATGTATGCTTGACCCCAAGCAAGAAATCAGAGTGTATGCATGTATGCTTAACTCCAAGCAAGTATGATTGTACGCGGAAGCATGTATCAAATACCCAAGTATGAACCTGAGAAACATATAGAAAACTGTCAACGAAAAACGTTGGTGAAATCATAGGGTTTTAGTAAACGTTGTATTTGAACCACAAGATTTAGTATAAGATGATTATCAAAATCATTTGCATTCCAAAGTTGTTGTTTGTATCCCGGGCACCCAATTATCAAACTTAACTGTTTTGCACCCTTTGCGTAGTGTTAGAACATACACTAGACTCGAAAATATATTTCATCCGCTAACGGTAGCGAACCGTCCGAATGAGGCTCGTCAAGCCCATGTGATCACATAATATAAGTTCACGTTTACACCCTGCAAGTGTAACTAATGATAATTGAATTGAGGCTTTTTGTTCAAACCCGTACGTGGAATGTTCGTTTTCGTACTTGTGTTCAAGTGTAAAAGTATGATACGTATATGTTTCTCATCCCATAGTTTAAAGCATAAAAGTTGTTGAAAGATGGGACTATGATCTCACCTCGAGTGCACGAGTATAAAACTACTTCACAAAGTAAATGTGTGCATGATAGTTGCTTAGCCTTGACCTAAACAAGTAAGTTGTATTAATTAACCGGTTACGACACAAGGTCGGGCGAAATGTGTTCAATTAGTCCTATGGATCGTTACGACTCGAATAGTATAGCATGTGAATCACGTTGTCAAGTTTCATGCAAGAATCAAGTATAAAAGAAGATTAGAACGATTGCATAAATGTTTGGTTAAGTTTAACTAAAAGTCAAACTCGGTCAAGTCAAAGTCAACGAAAAAGTCAACACGTTCGGGTCGGGTCCCGAACTATTTTCCTGAGGTTTTTATTCATATATAAGCATGTTAGAACAAGTTACATGTGAATCGAAGGTGCGTAGCATAGCAAACATTTTTCGAATTTTGACCATGTAGGTCAGAACCCAAACAAGGCAAATGTCGCGCCGCGGCCAGAGGTGTCGCGCCGCGACATTAGGCGTGGCCTGGTACCTGGTCAGTTTCAATTGTTCAAGTCAAAGTTAACTCTTCAATTTAGCACAATTCACAAACCGTAAACACTTAGAACATGTATCTTATATCATTGGAAAGGTAATTTGACGAGGAATACAACTAAACACTTTTCATCAAGCAAAACATCAATTACAATAACCGAAATCTTGTTAAGTGATCAATAAAGGTTTATTTTCAAAGTTTCCAAGTTCATCAAATGCATTTTAAGTTTCGGGAATCCAATTCACACATATGATATACCGTTTTGAAGGTAATGAAGCATACATTACAACTAAACACTTACTAATAACATTTCATGGCATTTGAAACATCAAAAGCTCGTTTTAAGTCTATCAAACCCTAACCAAAATCCGCAAAAATCAATATTCATGTTTTTGAAGTTTTCTTAATCAACCTACGCATCAAAACGAAGCTAGTGATACTAGTAACACAATTAAAACATGAACTTTAACAATTTAACAACAGTAACTCATCCAAAATCAAAGATTTAGCACACCCATTTCAAATGTTCAAACTAGTTACTCAAAACAACGAATCGAGCAAACAAAACATATATTCATGTTATACACGAGCCATAGACACTAACTAACACCATTTCAAGTCAAAAACACGAATTTAGAGAAATCTAGAGTTTTAGAAATGTTACCCAAATGAGATGAAATTGGTACCAAAATGTAGAGGATGAAAAGAGGATCACGAAAATGTAATTTGTTTTGATGTTTGCCTCTTGATCCGGATTTAGATGATGATTTTTGTGAGTTGGGTGTTTAAGTTCAAAAATGGAAGATGAGAAAGGAGAGAAAGAGATGAGGAAGTGAGTGGAAGTGAATGGGTGGATGAGGTGGGTTGACTAGTTGACCTAGTCAACTAGTTTGCCCACTTGGCAACCTCGGTCCCTCAAGTTTCAAAGCGGATGCGGGAATTAACCAAACGAATATTTTAAAAACGCTCAAGTAAACGAGTGATGTTATAATTAAATAACGAGAATATTATGAACGTTTGTCAACGGAATCTACGAATATAAATAACGAAAGATATTATTTAAAAAAAAAAGATAGTGTTAAAAATAAATTTAACGGAAAAACGCGGGATGTTACATGTACAATGTAACATATTAATGTGAGATATAAATATTTCTAGGTATTACCTACCCGTTAAAATATTTTCACAATTAACAGTTTGTTCAAAAGAGTTTTAATTACAGTCTTTATGAAAATATACATACATATATATTTTTTCCTTCAGATGTAATCATGGATTTAATATAATATTAAACTCATTTGATTTACGGTTGAAACGAGAATGAATAATCTCCAAAACCTTTAGAGATTTCATAATTGTCGCGAAATATTTCGCTAATGAAGTTATGAATCAATACATTCATCGTTACACTTGATTTGTTATGAAATTGAGTTTATTGTGTTGAAGCAGTGATTAACAATTGTTAAGTCATTAATGAAGGGTGTACATCATAGCATATTAGTGATATGAATTAACCAAGTAGTACATACTAGTTGAGGTTCACACGTAATTGCTTAGTACGATAAGATTTATTATTGTTCCAAATCATATATATATATATATATAAGGTATACATATATAATTCTTCATGAAGAATGAGTCAATACATCTTAACTCATTATTACTAATATTCCTTGGTATCTATGGGCGTATGATGTTGATGTTTGAGGTACTGAGTGTGATGTTGAGGTGTGGGATGCGGATGTTGTTATTGATGAAGCTGATGCTGTTGGTGGTGATGTTGATGGTACTGATGGTACTGGTGGTGATGCTGGTTATGCTGCTGGTGCTACTGATGCTTGTAGAATTCGCACCATATTCTCTAGAGCCACCACTCAAGCGCGAAGCTCATTGACTTCTTCTACTATTCCGGAATGATTGGCGGTTGGAAAAAGGGGGTGAATAAGATCTAGAATCTTCGATATTATATATTCGTGACGGGATACCCTGGAAAGAAGAGAGAAAATGGTGTTTCGGACTGGTTCGCCGGTAAGTGCTTCAGGTTCTTCGCCAAGAGGTGAATTCGGTTGGTGGAAGGGATCACCTTCTTCTTGCCTCCATTGATTGAGTCGGCTACGAACCCATCCCCAATTCATCCAGAATAAATGATGGCTGATTGGTTCGTTTGTTCCGGTTACGCTGCCGTTGGAGCTCGAGGAGTTCGAGGAATCCATATTATGTGTTTGGAATAGGGTTTAATATGGAATGGGTGTTGGTTACTGAATGATATATTCGTCTCCTTGAATACGTATATATAGCAAAAAGATTTCCATAATTTACGGAGGAAGTTTAGGGAAAGTGTTTGACAAAGTTTATGGAGATAGATAGGATAAGATATGATTAGATATGATGTCTCAATACTCCATTTATGCAATAATTGCAGTATGACGTGTCGAGATAAAAATGATAAGTATGTAATCAGATAAACTTTCGACTAAAGACTTTTAATTCATAATGGCCTATTCAGGTCTAGGGGCTTGAGCTATAGGATCCTTTAAATCGGCAATCCAAACCCTTCCATTCTAGAGTTTCGTAGACGCCATCCGTCAAGAAAATTCAATGATCAAAAATAACGAGAAAGCAAAGATTTTGAAAGTAATGAATATGAATAGTATAGATTTCAAGAATCATGGATAACATTTCATGTAATACATATGTAATATACAAAACCATGATAGATGACAAAGGAATGTCGAGAATTTCCGACATCATGGTGTCGCATTTAAATATGGTGGCGGAATTGGATAGTACTTTGGAGAATGAGCAGAGTTCTTAGATTGGCTCGACAATCTAAGATAAGTAAAGTTTCTAAAGTATAGTATAGCATTTAACAGTTAAAGGCAACAATTAAAGGCACTATGGTCAAGGATAGTTGTAGTCCTACATTGCTAAGGTACCTAATTGTATAAGGTACACATAAAATGCAATCCTGGTTCTCTACAACAACTTGCTCTGATACCAATCTGTGACGTCCTCCAGATAGGGCCTGGAAGAATAACGTCACTAATTATATCAAATCACAGTTGTATAAACGAGAACGACTCTATATGAGACGTTTTATTGAGTTTTGCAGCGGAAGATAAATAGATTACATTGTATTTAGAACATTAAATGTCTTTAATTGATATGATATGTAATGAAGACTCCAAGCATATTAAGCAATTATCATCAAAGCAGCAGATATACAGCGGAAGCAATACTTAAGTACCTGAGAATAAACATGCTTAAAAAGGTCAACATGAGGTTGAGTGAGTTCATAGGTTTGTCATAAATAATGATTTCAGTAATAGTGTTAGACCACAAGATTTGTTTTCATAAGTAGATCACTCAGATCCAGTCAAGTTGATCTCTCGTAGGATCAAAAAGTTATGCCAGTGCGTGATATTTAGACTAAACGTTGTTTGCCCCGTGACAAGTTGTTCTGTCCTTGTCGTTTAATTTCATTATCAAGTAATACAAAGACTTAGTCAAATGTATCGGGGACGTTACTCCCGATAGGCCTATCCCCAATAATTAAGAATGCCGCAGCAATTAAAAATATCACTGTAGGGACTTAGTCGGACATAGCCGGGTATAGCATAGTTTAATAGTTGGTACTGATATTTAGACTAGACTTTCAAGTTTGCCCCGTAACAAGTTATCGTTTATACTTGTCGGTTGGGGACTTGCTGGTCATAGCCCAACATATCACAGTTTAATGGTTGGTACTTGTGTCTAACGTATAAAACAGTTATAAAAGTAGCGCATGTATTCTCAGCCCAAAAATATAGATAAAAAGGGAGCTATGAAAACTCACATTAAATAGCAGTTGAAGTATTCCACGCAAGAAGGAAAGTAAAGCAAGTAAGTGATCTGGATATCAACCTTGAGGTATAACGTTTGATTAGTTAATGTCTAACTTGACATAAAGTATGTTTATTAATATAGCAACTATATTGACAGTGATGGTTTTCGAGAAAAGTTCCTATTTCTCAAAAGTTTCTATTTTTAGAAACCTACTATTTATGAAAAACTTCCACTTATAGTAAGCTTCTAGTTTAAGAATGTTCGGGTTATAATTCTTAACAAAGATGTTGTACAATCTCGCCCAAACTTCGTCGCTAACATGCAAGTCACTCGAATGATCTATTGTTACCGAGCGGCCCTGGATCTCTTGACCAGAATCTAAGTCTTGGCATTCAAGATCCACAAGCATCCCATAATGGTAACAAGGATCACCCTAGGCTACAAGTAGCGGTGATATTGTAGTATATGATGACATATATAACCTTCACGTTAGGTGTGTATTGTAGTGACCCGAACTTTTCCATGTTTATATATATTAATTGAGATTGATATTTACATGATTAAATGTTTCCAACATGTTAAGCAATCAAACTTGTTAAGACTTGATTAATTGAAATATGTTTCATATAGACAATTGACCACCCAAGTTGACCGGTGATTCACGAACGTTAAAACTTGTAAAAACTATATGATGACATATATATGGATATATATATAGTTAACATGATACTATGATAAGTAAACATATCATTAAGTATATTAACAATGAACTACATATGTAAAAACAAGACTACTAACTTAATGATTTTTAAACGAGACATATATGTAACGATTATCGTTGTAAAGACATTTAATGTATATATATCATATTAAGAGATATTCATACATGATAATATCATGATAATATAATAATTTAAAATCTCATTTGATATTATAAACATTGGGTTAATGATAATGCTAAAAACGAACATATATTTCATAGCATTATTCCTCAAGAAAGACAAGCTTTTAGTTGAAATTGTTCTATTTACAAGTGATATTCGTTTAAATAATAAAAGGTGAAGACAAAAGATAGATTCGACGAATTGAAGACGCAAACGACCAAAAAGCTCAAAAGTACAAAAGACAATCAAAGAGGTTCCAATTATTGACAAGAAACGTCTCGAAATTACAAGAGTACAAGATTCAAAACGCAAAGTACAAAATATAAAATTGTACGCAAGGACGTTCGAAAATCCGGAACCGGGACATGAGTCAACTCTCAACGCACGACGCAACGGACTAAAAATTACAAGTCAACTATGCACATAAATATAATATAATATTTAAATAATTCTTATAATTATTTATATATTATAATAAATAATAAAAACCGTCGGCAAGAAAGACTCCAAAGGGACTGAGCTGTAATTTCATTCTCCGCGACTCGCGGAGTTTGAAGGCAAAAATGCCGCGAGTCGCGGAGCCCCAAAAGTCAAAAATCCCTATAAAAGCAACCTAATTCTGATCGCAAATCATCATCTTTTTCTTCTTCTTCTCATACGTAAAATATATATATATATATATTTTTAATTTATATTTTTAATTTTAATTATAATTCTAATAATAAGGGTATGTTAGCAAATGTTGTAAGGGTGTAAGTCGAAATTCTGTCCGTGTAACGCTACGCTATTTTTAATCATTGTAAGTTATGTTCAACCTTTTTACATTAATGTCTCGTAGCTAAGTTAGTATTATGCTTATTTAAAACGAAGTAATCATGATGTTGGGCTAATTACTAAAATTGGGTAATTGGGCTTTGTACCATAATTGGGGTTTGGACAAAAGAACGACACTTGTAGAAATTAGACTATAGGCTATTAATGGGCTTTATATTTGTTTAACTAAATGATAGTTTGTTAATGTTAATATAAAGATTTACAATTGGGCATCCCTATAAATTACCATATACACTCAATCGGACACGATGGGCGGGGTATTTATATGTACGAATAATCGTTCATTTAACCGGACACGGGAATGGATTAATAGCCACTAGAATAATTAAAACAGGGGTGAAATTATGTACAAGGACACTTGGTATAATTGATAACAAAATATTAAAACCTTAGGTTACACTCAGTCGACATCCTGGTGTAATTATTAAACAAAGTATTAAAATCTTGTTACAGTTTAAGTCCCCAATTAGTTGGAATATTTAACTTCGGGTATAAGGATAATTTGACGAGGACACTCGCACTTTATATTTATGACTGATGGACTGTTATGGACAAAAAACCAGACGGACATATTAAATAATTCAGGACAAAGGACAATTAACCCATGGGCATAAAACTAAAATCAACACGTCAAACATCATGATTACGGAAGTTTAAATAAGCATAATTCTTTTATTTCATATTTAATTTCCTTTATTTTATATTTAATTGCACTTCTAATTATCGCACTTTTATTTATTGTTATTTAATTGCACTTTTAATTATCGTCCTTTTTAATTATCGCAAGTTTATTTTATCGCACTTTTATTATTCGCAATTTCATTGTCGTTATTTACTTTACGCTTAAAATTAAGTCTTGTATTTATTTATTATTTTACATTTGGTTTTAACTGCGACTAAAGTTTTAAAATCGACAAACCGGTCATTAAACGGTAAAAACCCCCCTTTATAATAATAATATTACTTATATATATGTTTGTATTTTTATAAGAGTAAACTAATATAGCGTTGAACTTTGTTTAAAAAAAAAAGATTCCCTGTGGAACGAACCGGACTTACTAAAAACTACACTACTGTACGATTAGGTACACTGCCTATAAGTGTTGTAGCAAGGTTTAAGTATATCCATTCTATAAATAATTAAAACTTGTGTAATTTGTATCGCTTTTCCTAGTAAAAATATAAACTATTTCATACCCCTTAGCTTTAACACCAGTTAACAATATTTAACAAGATCGTTAACCTAAAGGTTTCAAAACAACACTTACATGTAACGACTAACGATGACTTAACGACTCAGTTAAAATGTATATACATGTAGTGTTTTAATATGTATTTATACACTTTTGAAAGACTTCAATACAATTATCAAAATACTTCTACTTAACAAAAATGCTTACAATTACATCCTCGTTCAGTTTCATCAACAATTCTACTCGTATGCACCCGTATTCGTACTCGTACAATACACAGCTTTTAGATGTATGTACTATTGGTATATACACTCCAATGATTAGCTCTTAACAGCCCATGTGAGTCACCTAACACATGTGGGAACCATCATTTGGCAACTAGCATGAAATATCTCATAAAATTACAAAAATATGAGTAATCATTCATGACTTATTTACATGAAAACAAAATTACATATCCTTTATATCTAATCCATATACCAACGACCAAAAACACCTACAAACACTTTCATTCTTCAATTTTCTTCATCTAATTGATCTCTCTCAAGTTCTATCTTCAAGTTCTAAGTGTTCTTCATATATTCTACAAGTTCTAGTTACATAAAATCAAGAATACTTTCAAGTTTGCTAGCTTACTTCCAATCTTGTAAGGTGATCATCCAACCTCAAGAAATCTTTTTTCTTACAGTAGGTTATCATTCTAATACAAGGTAATAATCATATTCAAACTTTGGTTCAATTTCTATAACTATAACAATCTTATTTCAAGTGATGATCTTACTTGAACTTGTTTTCGTGTCATGATTCTGCTTCAAGAACTTCGAGCCATCAAAGGATCCGTTGAAGCTAGATCCATTTTTCTATTTTCCAGTAGGTTTATCCAAGGAACTTAAGGTAGTAATGATGTTCATAACATCATTCGATTCATACATATAAAGCTATCTTATTCGAAGGTTTAAACTTGTAATCACTATAACATAGTTTAGTTAATTCTAAACTTGTTCGCAAACAAAAGTTAATCCTTCTAACTTGACTTTTAAAATTAACTAAACACATGTTCTATATCTATATGATATGCTAACTTAATGATTTAAAACCTGGAAACACGAAAAACACCGTAAAACCGGATTTACGCCGTCGTAGTAACACCGCGGGCTGTTTTGGGTTAGTTAATTAAAAACTATGATAAACTTTGATTTAAAAGTTGTTATTCTGAGAAAATGATTGTTATTATGAACATGAAACTATATCCAAAAATTATGGTTAAACTCAAAGTGGAAGTATGTTTTCTAAAATGGTCATCTAGACGTCGTTCTTTCGACTGAAATGACTACCTTTACAAAAACGACTTGTAACTTATTTTTCCGACTATAAACCTATACTTTTTCTGTTTAGATTCATAAAATAGAGTTCAATATGAAACCATAGCAATTTGATTCACTCAAAACGGATTTAAAATGAAGAAGTTATGGGTAAAACAAGATTGGATAATTTTTCTCATTTTAGCTACGTGAAAATTGGTAACAAATCTATTCCAACCATAACTTAATCAACTTGTATTGTATATTATGTAATCTTGAGATACCATAGACACGTATACAATGTTTCGACCTATCATGTCAACACATCTATATATATTTCGGAACAACCATAGACACTCTATATGTGAATGTTGGAGTTAGCTATACAGGGTTGAGGTTGATTCCAAAATATATATAGTTTGAGTTGTGATCAATACTGAGATACGTATACACTGGGTCGTGGATTGATTCAAGATAATATTTATCGATTTATTTCTGTACATCTAACTGTGGACAACTAGTTGTAGGTTACTAACGAGGACAGCTGACTTAATAAACTTAAAACATCAAAATATATTAAAAGTGTTGTAAATATATTTTGAACATACTTTGATATATATGTATATATTGTTATAGGTTTGTGAATCAACCAGTGGCCAAGTCTTACTTCCCGATGAAGTAAAAATCTGTGAAAGTGAGTTATAGTCCCACTTTTAAAATCTAATATTTTTGGGATGAGAATACATGCAGGTTTTATAAATGATTTACAAAATAGACACAAGTACATGAAACTACATTCTATGGTTGAATTATCGAAATCGAATATGCCCCTTTTTATTAAGTCTGGTAATCTAAGAATTAGGGAACAGACACCCTAATTGACACGAATCCTAAAAATAGATCTATTGGGCCTAACAAACCCCATCCAAAGTACCGGATGCTTTAGTACTTCGAAATTTATATCATATCCGAAGGGTGTCCCGGAATGATGGGGATATTCTTATATATGCATCTTGTTAATGTCGGTTACCAGGTGTTCACCATATGAATGATTTTTATCTCTATGTATGGGATGTGTATTGAAATATGAAATCTTGTGGTCTATTATTATGATTTGATATATATAGGTTAAACCTATAACTCACCAACATTTTTGTTGACGTTTTAAGCATGTTTATTCTCAGGTGATTATTAAGAGCTTCCGCTATCGCATACTTAAATAAGGACGAGATTTGGAGTCCATGCTTGTATGATATTGTGTAAAAACTGCATTCAAGAAACTTATTTTGTTGTAACATATTTGTATTGTAAACCATTATGTAATGGTCGTGTGTAAATAGGATATTTTAGATTATCATTATTTGATAATCTACGTAAAGCTTTTTAAACCTTTATTGATGAAATAAAGGTTATGGTTTGTTTTAAAATGAATGCAGTCTTTGAAAAACGTCTCATATAGAGGTCAAAACCTCGCAACGAAATCAATTAATATGGAACGTTTTTAATCAATAAGAACGGGACATTTCAGTTGGTATCCGAGCGTTGGTCTTAGAGAACCAGAATTTTGCATTAGTGTGTCTTATCGAGTTTGTTAGGATGCATTAGTGAGTCTGAACTTCGACCGTGTTTACTTGAAAAATGATTGCTTAACAAATTTTGTTGGAAACTATATATTTTTAACATGTGAATATTATGTGATATATTAATCTCTTAACGTGTTTGATATTATGTGATAGATGTCTACCTCTAGAACAAGTCCCATTGACTCACCTAATAATAATGAAGAGTCAAATGTAAATTGGAATGATTCGTGGACTGATTCACAAGTTCCCGAAGAGGAACCGGAAGAAGAGTCGGAACCGGAAGAAGAATCGGAACCGGAAGAAGAATCGGAACCGGTGGGGGAAATAATAAAACGGTTAAGTAAAAGAAAATCCTCAACCAACCGACCAAGGTTAATTATGGTCAATGGTGTTTCCGCCAAGGAAGCAAAATATTGGGAGGATTACCAATTCTCCGATGAATCGGATTCCGACGAGAATTCCGATGATGTTATAGAAATTACCCCAACTGAATTTAAAAAGGCAAAAGAAAATAATAAGGGAAAGGGCATAAAAATAGAGAAATCTAATTCCAACCCCGATGAACTTTATATGTATCGTCAATCCCCGAAGTCCTTAAGTTGTAACAATGACCCGGGAACCTCTAAACCACCAGGTTTTTCTAAACCAATGTGGAAAACGACGGCTCGTATTAGGGGAACATCATATATCCCTAGAAACTTGGCAAAATGAACCAAAACTGAAGAAGAAGAAACAAGCGAGTCGAAATAAGATAGTTGTATTCGTGTGGTGTAATATATGTAATATAGTGTTCTTATGCTTTATGATATATGTAAAAATTGCTTGTATTAATAAGTATTTTTTTTATGAATCTAACTCTTGTCTATTTTACAGTATAAAAACACAAAATGGATAGACAACCCAATATTTTAAGAGACCTACCCGGAGACATGATTGATGAAATCTTGTCTAGAGTCGGTCAGAATTCTTCAGCACAACTATTTAAGGCGAGCTCAGTTTGTAAGACATTCGAAGAACGTTCCAAGAATGCCTTGGTTTATAAAAGGCTTTCGTTCGAAAGATGGGGGATATCACATTGGGAAATCCATAAGTTACGATGTGTTTACTTTGACGCATATATTGCGGGGAACCCAAATGCTATTTTACGCAATGGGTTAAGAAATTATTTTGACTCAATATATCCGAATATTGGACTTCGTGATTTAGAAAAAGCGGCTAACATGCAACATAAAGAAGCATGTTATGCTTACGGATTAGTAATGTTCGCTTCTTACCAAAGTGAGAACAAGAACATCGGGCTACAACTATTAAACAAAACGTTCCCACAAGTGACGGAGTCGGTAATTGGGGTAAGAAATGAGGTTTTTAGATTGTTACGGGACTGTTGGACATTACGTAACCCTCGTCCCTTTGACGACGTTACAACACGCTGTCTTATCAACGGCCATAACGGTTATGTTCCACAAGACCAAGGATGGGAAGTAATCCTAGTAAAACCAGAATGCATGACTTGTTTCTGGACGTATGAATTACGTGTCTTTATTGCCTTTGCTGAACGACTTGTGTACTAGCTAGAATTTTCTTCACAACCATCTTGTATCAAATTTATTGTGTGCTATATTTCATGCTATATGTAAAATAAGCGGTATTGTAAGTTTGTAAAATATTGTGTAAAAGTTTGAACGCGAAATATTATTATAATCAGTTTTTCATATAGAATTGTAGTAGTTGAATTGTATATTAGCTACTAAGTATGAACTTAACGGGTAGGTACTACCCGAATTTAAACTTATAAAACGCTAATATGAAGAAAAAGCTTTTATAAATGAGTTCATATTATGCTACGAAATACTATTAACTACTCTTAATATTCTGTATGATTAACTTGTTCCATTTGACTATTTTGAAGGAAATGGCACCGACTACTCGACACACCGTGAATATGAATGAAGAGGAATTCCGTACTTTTCTAGCTCCAAATTTTCAATATTTTTATACTCAGATTTTGCGCGCCATTCATATGCTTGAAATTTTTCTAGTTTTTGTACGCTATCTTTAATTATAACATTCACGTTAGGTGTGTATATACATATATATTCATTAATTCAATTTTAATTATAAATCCTATATATTAATTCATAAAAATACTTTTATAATTTTTAGTAACATATATTACTAATTATAACATGTTATTTATTTTAATTTTAATTGCATATAATTTATAACATTATTTACATGTTTCGGTAAAAAAATAATAAACCGAAGTAAAAAGTAAAAAGTAAGAAAAGAATACTTACTAGTAGTAATTCTTCAAAGAGAGAATGAGAGAAATTTTGGTGTGAGTTTGAATGAGAAATGAGAGATATTTATACTTGAAAAGAATTAGGTAAAAAGAATAAAATAATTAAAAGAAAAAGAAATATTTTATTTTTTAATGGAATTTTAAAATTCAAAAGTATTAAATGTTAGGTAATGGGATAATGCACAAAATAAAATAATAAAAGTAGTTTTCCATTATAATTTTTAATTAAAAAGTAATTTATTTATTTATTTATTTATTTTATTAAAAAATCATTTATTTTAAGGATTTTTTTTATATATATATTTTTAAAATAAACAAATTGATTTACTACTTTTCCAAGAATATTTGTCAATATTTTTTTTTATTCATAATAACAATACTGATAATAAAGATATTAGTTATTGATATCTTGTTTAAAAAGCATATTAATAATAATAATATTAATATATCAAATTAATGCGTAATTATTTACAAATAATTGTTCGTGAATCATCGGAATTAGTCGAGGTTAAATGAAATCATATAAAGATTTTTGTTTAAATTTTGCCTGAAATTTACGGGTTGTCACAAATGTACAATTTACTTTTAATATCACGGTCAGGGTTAAAAGTAATCTTTAAGATTTGATAAAAAAGAAAATGATAGGGAGTAATAATGAGTGGATGTCAAATATGTCATGTAAAATTTAAAACTCGTAGCCGCTCATAGTTGTATGCCTGTAAAAATGTAAAACGTCGATCATTTGATTCTATCAAATACAGTTTTAAAATGTATTATCATTATCATTATCATGTATATGTATATATGTATATTATGTATTCTCCTATATCAACACGTAAGTATTTGCTTTTTGTACCACAATGTTGTATATTTCAGCAATTCAGCGTAACAGTAGTTGTAGTAGAAGAAATTACATAACACGGGCATATTTCAGACCCATAATAAGCATCGAAGTGGGCAAGGGCGAATCTAGTGTGTAATCCGTGGGGTCACGGGACACCACTAGTTCAAAACTTTTACGTATAAAATACTTTAAAATTGTGTAGGACACCACTAAATTTAACTACGTGACCCCATATATTTTTTGAATCTCTAGTTTTTCCTTTAAATTGTATAAGATACCGCTAAATTTAACTACCCGGACCATATATAGTGTTCGAATTTGTAGTTTTTCAAGGTAAACAACCGATAAAATAGCATTCCAATATAATTAGTACTGTAAAAAAAATTCGAGACCCCATTGAGTTCTAATTCTGGATTCGCCACTGAAAATGGGCTTTGGTACGAGTTGTTTGAATGATGGGGATCTTGATCCGAGTATTTCACGCTTTGGCTTGTTCATATTATATTCGTTTAGTTCAATAGATTGTGTATATTTGGTTGTAATGATTTGGGGTGTATTGTTTCTTGGTTGTAAACTAAGATCTAGATCAATGGTAGCTTCAAAAGATCAATGAATTTTTTAATCGGGCGATGGTCCAAGTCGAATGTAATAACTATGATCTTGGGATCTATCAAATTTAAATTTCCGTTTCTTATTTTTTTCGTCAAAAAAGATATAAATAAAAATAAGTGGGCCAAGGAGTCAAGTCCCCTTCGGGGTCCTAGGGGAAAATATCTCATGATAGTACCACATTAATGCGATAAATGATGTTAATTCGGCTTGAGAGGGGTCAAAGACCACGGAGTTCCTTTTTGCTCATCTGCCTCGATGAACTAGTGAACTCTATTTGAAAAAAAAAAAAAAAAAAAAATTGGTTTGTGTTGAACAATTTGTTATTAGACGTCAAATTCATTTTTGACGTTTATGTGGCAAAATTTGATGATTAACGCCCCTAACAAGCAGAGTAATATATAATGTTGATGGTCACCTTTGACATTATTTGGACGTGAGTCAATATATAACAA
The DNA here is from genome assembly GCF_046630445.1 of Rutidosis leptorrhynchoides. Taxonomy (NCBI): domain Eukaryota; kingdom Viridiplantae; phylum Streptophyta; class Magnoliopsida; order Asterales; family Asteraceae; genus Rutidosis; species Rutidosis leptorrhynchoides. Next base: position 313,237,720 of record NC_092339.1, read on the forward strand.
GCAGAGTAAATTTTAAATACTCAATTATATTTTGACACCTCAATTATATATTATTATTTTATTTATTTTTCACTTAACCCTCGTTTATACTTAGATACATTACTCTCATTTATACTTTGATACATTACTCAGAGAACATTATCACAAAAATTAGTCTCAAATTTGACCATCAACATTAGACCACTCTCATTTATCACAATATTTTCATTAAATTTGACCATCACATTAGCATCACGTCAACATTTTCTCCCCATTACTAATTAATAGTCCGTAAAAAATTTACTCTCAACCATTAGAACACTCTCAACCATTCATTCATTACACATTAATTTATCATCACATGGACCGACTTAATTATTTAATTAAATCAATGTACAATTAATAATGATGTGGGTACTACCTTTCAAAAAAATAATGTTATGGGTGCAAGTATCTAAACCATTTCAACATGCCAAAGAAATAGTTGTGAATTCACGAAATGGATGGCGTGTGAGGGAATATATATATATATATATATATATACTAGGTTGTGAGCCCGTGCGATGCACAACTGCTCAAAAAACCGTTATATATCGACCTGTTGTTTTGGATAACTACATATTAATAATAAAATAAATATGAATCATAACTTAAAGCACATTTAGACTAAGATAGATCATTTAGAACAAACACTAAGAAAAAATGAGATAAAAATCAATTAACATAATTATAGTAAAAGTGATATAAGTTTTTGTTTGACAAACTCTTAGGTATACACGTTCCTTTTTTAATCTATATATTCAATATTTATATTTATTTATTTTATTAATCCTCTTTTCAGTTAATGTTTATTTATTTGTTAATTATAGATTAATTGTAGTTAGAAAATTTGAAAATTTGACATATGTAAAATTCACTTGTCCTCATTCCCTATGATTACTCTCATGTTGACAAATATGCTTTAACATACTCTTATATATATATATATATATATATATATATATATATATATATATATATATATATATATATATATATATATATATATATATATATATATATATATATATCGGGGCAAATTCAAACGGGAACTACAAAAAAGGCTAGAACGGTGAGAACTTTTTAATTTCATAGCTTTTATGCATTTATATGCAACAAATTACATGCAAATATTAATTAATGTTCATATTATTAACAAACATATGTTCATTACCACAAATTACATGTTAAATTATTAATTAGATAAAATGTTCACATGTTAGAGTTCAGGGTGTCGTGAGGCGTCAGTTCAGTGTTAGTTCAGTGTCTTGCTGATGACTGGACGCTGACTGGACTGACATTGTAAACTTACATTGGTGAAAAAATAGGGGAATTTGTAAGATGGTTAGTTCAGCGTCTTGGAGAGAGAAGATATTTTATATTTTATTATATAATTCTTTTTTTAAATTAATTAATTATTTATAAAACAATATTAACACAAAACACTCATTCAACCTTATCTTCACCAACACAAACACTCTCATCCATATCTAGTGAGAGAGTAAGAGTTTAGAGAGAGAGAGAGAGCTTGATTTGGAGAGGAAGGAGTCGGATTCTTGCTAAAGCTCGGGCATTAAAGTTGTTCATCTTGTTCACGGCTATGTTGTGGTAGTATTGGTAAGTTCAAACTCTGAATTTCATTTGTTAGATTTGATATTCAAGTTAGGGTTTGAGCTTGATTAGTTGTGGAACCCTTTTGATGATGAAGTAGGTTCATGGTGACTAGTTATTCTTGTCACTTGGCGGGTTTTGGGTTGGTTGATGTTTTGGCAATGATTAGGCTTTGATAATGAGTATAATCACTAGTGTTAGTGATTATGGAAGTGTTGGAACCCACTCTTGGGTATTTGGTCGATTAATTTGAAATGGGTCAAAATTAGGGTTTATGTGTCAATTTGGGCAAGACGAGTGTTTAACACTTGTGTTCGAGTTTAATTGGCATATTAGGACCATTCTCACTGGTGTTAGTGATTATAGGTTGGTTTGGACGTAGTTTGGTGCTTGGAAGTGCAATGGGTCCAAATTGCACTAAGGGTCAATTGGGTTGGTTTGTAAATTCACCCTAATTGTGTTGTTTGTATTGTGATAATGGAATAGGTACTTTCCATTGGCGAGTTGCGGATTAATTCGGTTGCATTCATCAAAGACAACAAGGTGAGTGTTAATATCCTATGTGCATATGTATGTGTAGGATGGGTGCGGGTCGGGTGAAGTGGTTCTCGGTTATAGAGCTCACTTCACATATAGGTGGATTTGATGGACTTGCATATATGTCCAATTGGCACGGTCGTGCGTTTTGGTTAACCACCTTTGGCGAGGTGCACACTTTGTGTGTATGTTATCACATGTGCTTGTGATATGGATTATATAACCCCAATGGCGAAGGGTTGATATTGAGTTGTGATTGGATAACCCCGATGTGGTGGATTTTATAATCCCGTGACCGTGGGTTTTGATTTGGGAAGTGAATCACGTGTGGATACGAATTCATAATGACACGTGTAGTTCGGTCATCATATTGAGGTAGTGATCTCGTGTGGTTGCGGATTCACTAAGGCTCATGTAGTTCGGCCAACCTCGATGTGTTGTGTTATTGAAGATAGTAGTCTCGTGTGGATGCGGATTTACTAAGGCTCGTGTAGTTCGGCCAAATATTCATTTGGGTATTGGGTTAAGGGGTTAACCTTGGGTGCTTTACGCGTTTTTATATATATAGACATATATATTGTTGTATCATTGTGATGTAGCTAACCCTCCGGGTGTAGCTTGTTAGAGTTGTTCACATCGTCGTTGGTGAACTTACTTTGTTGACTTCTTAGCTTTTCTATAGCGCTCGTACGGTCCGGTATGTGTTATTTGATTATTTGTGTGGCGTGTCCATTTTATGCATATATATGTATGTAGTATATTATCACTCACTAAGCGTTAGCTTACCCTCTCGTTGTTTATATTTTTATAGATTTGCGAGGAGGCGGTGGCTCGGGTAAGCATGGGGACTAGTGGACTTGCGTAGTTCGCTTTAGTATACTTGCTTTTGGTTTTGATTAGGATTGGGTAGCTTATCCCCAATCACCATGCTCGGTCTATGATTTGTATTAAAACTAAAATGGGTCAAAATGGTCGCTTGTCGTAATATGGGTCGATGTGGGACGGTAATGTAAAACTCGGTTTTTATTGTGGAAATCTTTTTGTTATAATTATTATATTGTATTGTGAAAACCGTTTTGTTTGAAGGCGTTGGGAAGCGGGTTTTTCGCTCGCGTGTATTTGACAAACTGATCAGAAATTTACAGTTCATTTGGACGCCGTCCAAAAGGCTTGGACGCCGTCCTGGTATTCACTACTGGACGTCGTCCAGATGCACTGTCTCACAAAAAAAATTAGGTCGTGTTTTTTTCGGTTGGATAACGGGTTGGGTCGTTACAAGTGGTATCAGAGCATGGTCTAAGGGATTTAGGTGACTTGAGATAGGTGCCTAGACTTAGACTTTTGTGTGTGCTTATTTTTTCCGAGACTTGTAGGAGTACGGGTCGGAATAGGAAATGTGGTTAGTGCCTTAATTTGTTGGTGGACTAACGTTTATATTAATATGCGGATATTATTAATATACTTTGCGTTGTGTTTGTATTTATGTTTACGTTGCAATATCATCGAGTAAGATAGTCGTTGTACTAACAAGTTGATACGGCGTGTGTGCGTAATAAGGACTTGCAAACCTTATTACGGGGGCAAATCGTGTCTAACAAGTGATGTACCACGAGTGTTGAGCAAGATGGGGCAGTGTTGTGCGTTGTAACAACCCAAACCAATAACCAACCGAATACGCGAAACAAATTTTTTTTTTATAACAGTGGAGTGTGCCACGCGCACCACCTCAGGGTGCGCGGCGCGCACAGGCCCTAATCAGTTCTGTCCGATTTTGCAATTTTTCAAATAAAGATCTCCCACTTCCCGACATAATTAGACGAAACACTTTTCACAACATGTTATAATAGTCAAAACGCACACGATTCAATAATAAAATGAGTTTTACAAAACGGGGCCCACATCGACCGTATTACGAGTTTCATACAAAAGTTTGAGTTTCTACCATAAGAGTTTAATTTCCCAAACGACACTATGAGCATGGTGTTTGGGGGTTAAACTACCCAAGTCTCGGTCAAACTCCAAAAGCTATCACATCCCAAAAGCGTCCCCTAAACAACAAGCGGGATCTCTAATCCAACCGAATGCCCTTACCCTTGTCAACGTCGGAGCCTATAAAAAGATAAACAACGAGAGGGTAAGCAAAGCTTAGTGAATGCAATAATTATACCCATATATATATATATATATATATATATATATATATATATATATATATATATATATATATATATATATATATATATATATATATATAACATACCTACTTGCAATCACTTACACATTTACCGCATACACGCTAGCAATACAATTAGCATACCATCTCAAGTACAAAGCTAATAATCTCCAACAAACCTCTACTAGCGTAATCAGTAACATATAATCGACATAATATAATATGCTACAAAACAATACACAACCATGGTTAACCATTCTCGCGTCATGGTGCTACCGGCTCTTTGGTTCACACCATACGCATTTGTCATGATGCTACCGGCTCTTTGGTTCACATCACAACTCGAGTCATACTCACGCTAGAGTGCTACTGGCTCTTTGGTTCACACTCTAACAATGCTAAGGTGCTACCAGCTCTTTGGTTCACACCCTAACAAATCGTGCTATAGCGCTACCGGCTCTTTGGTTCACACTATAACACACGTACTATGACGCTACCGGCTCTTTGGTTCATATCTTAGCACGCTCGCACATACTATGGCACTACCGGCTCTTTGGTTCATACCATAGCATACAAATAAATATATTACATAGATATGCTTATAATCATTCCACTTACCTTTAACGATTTGGTGACGGTTTTATACTTCCGCAAGCTTCAAAGCAAAGTACCTAATATAATAAGTACTTCAATCAACACACAAAACTAGTTGGACTAAATACCAACAATTTCACTTATGTGCATTTAATGACTTACATGCATTAAATGCCCCATTTTCACCAAAATCGCCCTTTAAGGGTCAAGACCATCATTAATCACTTAAAAGCTAGTGATTAAGGTCCAACAACACTAACCATTACACAATTAGGGTATTTTATACCCATATTTCCCAATTAGGTCAATCATTAGCCCTTTGACTAATTTAAAGTCAACACACCCATTTCGGGTCATCCACTAACCCATCTAACACCCATTTACAAATTAACTAGGTGTGCTAGTGATTAACTAACCAATTAGGACTCATAAACATCAATTAAGATTTTGAAACCCTAGGTTAGTCACCATTGAGTCTTCGTGACTCCATCTTACCCTAGAACACCCAAAATCATTAAATATGGGTTGTATGTTCATCACTATCCCAAACCCTAACCCTTACACAAAATCAAAGTAAGGAAATTAAAGTTAGAACATACCACTACAACCAAAACGTAGCTAGAGAAGAGATGAACAACTTTATAACTCGAGCTAAGACTCAAAACTAGCTCCTTCTTCCTTTGCTTGAGTTTTCTCACACAAGAATCTCACACTCTCTCTCTCTCTAAAATTGAAGTGGATAGGATGAGGTTGTTGGAAATGGAGTGAATGACACCCCAAGATCTGACCTACTGGCCTCCAACTCGTCCACAAGTGAAATTACCAAAAAGCCCATCAAAATATCTAATTAAAACAAGCAGAACCCGGCTACAGTGAGGAGTGCACCAGGCGCACCCCTATGTGTGCGCTGAGTGCACCCAGCCCAGATCGCTCTCTGACCTCTGTTTTAATATACGAAGTCACCCACACTTCATGTACCATAATTACACTGCTGTACAATTATTATTAGGGTCTTACAACTCTCCCCCACTTGAATCGGAGCGCGTCCTAGCGATCCAAGCCGCATGACAAGAGGGAAGATACACTAACACAAACTCTTCGGGCTCCCAAGTAAACTCGGAATCTATACTACGACGCCATTGAACTTTATAAGTCCTCACCTCTTTATTCCTCAACCGTTTGACCTTCTCATCGAGTATAGCAATCGGCTCCTCAATATACTCTAACTTATTATTTAGCTCAATCTCGTCTAATGGCACCCAAGAAGAATCATCCGCAAGACACTTACGGAGATGGGAAACATGAAATGTATTATGGATCCCCGTAAGCTCTTCGGGTAATTCTAAATGATACGCAACTTCACCAACAAGAGCTAGAATTTTAAATGGCCCAATAACCGAGGAGCTAACTTTCCCCATTTTCGAAACCGAATAACACCTTTCCATGGTGAAACCTTAAGCATCACCATGTCACCTTCTTGAAATTCGATCATTCGTCTACACTTGTCGGCATACAACTTTTGTCTATCTTGTGCCTTTTTCAAATGATCCCGAATCATATCGATCTTGCTATTCATTTCTAAGACCAAATCGGTACTCCCGATTTCTTTTTGACCAACTTCACCCCCAACAAATCGGGGTTCAGCACCTCCGCCCATAAAGCATCTCGTAAGGAGGCATCCTGATACTAGTATGATGACTATTATTGTACGAGAATTCCACCAAAGGCAAGTGCTCATCCCAACTACCACCGAAATCAATAATACACGCCCGTAACATATCCTCCAAAGTTTGATTCGTACGTTCGGTTTGACCGTCCGTTTGAGGATGATATGCCGTGCTCAATTTCAATTGTGTGCCCATATCTTCATGAAACTTTTCCCAAAATCGAGATGTGAAACAGGTATCTCGATCCGAAATAATAGATATAGGAACCCCGTGTCTCGCTATCACCTCCTTGATAAACAACTTAGCCAAAGTCTCCGATGATATCGCTTCCTGAATGGGAAGAAACAAGGCACTCTTCGTCAATCGATCAACTATTACCCAAATCGAGTCAAATTGGGTTCTCGCCGTCTTTGGTAATTTTGTATTGAAATCCATGGTAATGTGCTCCCATTTCCATTTCGGAATTTCCAACGGTTGTAACTTACCATACGGCTTTTGGTGTTCGGATTTCACTTGCAAACACGTGACGCATTGTTAAACATACTTAACAATGTCACATTTCATGCCCGGCCACCAATACTCTTTCCTCAAATCAAGATACATTTTCATCGCACCTGGGTGAATGGAATACTTTGACTTATGCGCTTTGATGTGCGCAGAGGTGTATATGAAATCGCTTATATTTTACTAGGAAAAACTATTAAATACGATACAATTTTACACAAGATATTTATTTATTTATAGAATGGATATACTTAAACCTTGCTACAACACTTATAGGCAGTGTACCTAATCATACAGTAGTGTAGTTTTTAGTAAGTTCGGTTCGTTCCACAGGGAAAAATCTTTAACCAAAGCTTAACGCTATATTAGTTTTATTTTATAAAAATACAAATATATATATAAGTAATATTATTATTATAAAGGGGGGTTTTTACCGTTTAATGACCAGTTTGTCGATTTTAAAACTTTAGTCGCAGTTAAAACCTAATGTAAAATATTAAATAAATAAAAGACAAGACTTAATTTAAAGCGTAAAGTAAATAACGATAATGAAATTGCGATAAATAAAAGTGCGATAATTAAAAAGTACGATAATTAAAAGTGCAATTAAATACAATGACAATAAATAAAAGTGCGATAATTAGAAGTGCAATTAAATGTAAAATAAAGGAAATTAAATATGAAATAAAATAATTATGCTTATTTAAACTTCTGTAATCATGATGTTTGACGTGTTGATTTTAGTTTTATGCACATGGGTTAATTGTCCTTTGTCCTGGATTATTTAATATGTCCGTCTGGTTTTTGTCCATAACAGTCCATCAATCATAAATATAAAGTACGAGTGTCCTCGTCAAATTATCCTTATACCCGAAGTTAAATATTCCAACTAATTGGGGACTTAAACTGTAACGAGGTTTTATTACTTTGTTTAATAATTACACCAGGATATCGACTGTGTGTAACCCAAGGTTTTAATACTTTGTTATCAATTATACCAAGTGTCCTTGTACATAATTTCACCCCTGTTTTAATAATTCTAGTGACTATTAATCCATTCCCGTGTCCGGTTAAATGAACGATTATTCGTACATATAAATACCCCGCCCATCGTGTCCGATCGAGTGTATATGGTTATTTATATGGACGTCCAATTGTAAATATTTATATTAAAATTAACAAACTATCATTTAGTTAAACAAATATAAAGCCCATTAATAGCCCATAGTCTAATTTTCACAAGTGTCTTTCTTTTGTCCAAACCCCAATTATGTTACAAAGTCCAATTACCCAAATTTAGTAATTAGCCCAACATCATGATTACTTCGTTTTAAATAAGCATAATAATAACTTAGCTACGAGACATTAATGTAAAAAGGTTGAACATAACTTACAATGATTAAAAATAGCGTAGCGTTACACGGACAGAATTTCGACTTACACCCTTACAACATTCGCTAACATACCCTTATTATTAGAATTAAAATTAAAATTAAAATTAAAATATAAATATATATATATATATATACGTTTACATATAGATAGAGAGATTAAAGGATATATAAAACTCGTCGAATGCGTTGGCTTTTATAGGCAGTTTCAGAATTGGGGACTCCGCGAGTCGCGGCCTTTTTTCACTACAAACTCCGCAAGTCGCGGAGTTCGTAAAACCAGCTCACACAAGTTTGTCTTTTAATTTGCCGACGGTATTTAAATATAAATATAATATATAAATAATTTTTAAGAATTATTTAAATATTATATTATATTTATGTGCATAGTTGACTCGTAATTTTTAGTCCGTTGCGTTGAGTGTTGAGATTTGACTCTGGTCCCGGTTCCAGATTTTCGAACGTCCTTGCGTACAATTTAATATCTTGTACTTTGCGTTTTGTAACTTGTACTCTTGTCATTTTTAGACGTTTCTTATCAATAATTGGAACCTCTTTGATTGTATTTTGTACTTTTGAGCTTTTTGATCGTTTGCGTCTTCAATTCGTCGAATCTGTCTTTTGTCTTCACCTTTTATTATTTAACGAACATCACTTGTAAATAGAACAATTGCAACTAAAAGCTTGTCTTTCTTGAGGAATAATGCTATGAAATATATGTTCGTTTTTAGCATTATCAAATATTCTCACACTTGAGCGTTGCTTGTCCTCAAGCAATATAGTCTTGAAATACTATAATCACTTCTTTATTCTTCACACTTTGTACATCAGTGATTTCTTTACGGCGGTATAAACAATGGTAGTAACGTTATGGTTTACAGTCCCGCATGACTATAAAAATTTAGATCCTTTAAGGAAATTGGATCTTTATGAAAACATTTGATCTTTTGAAAATTAAATCTAGTTTTTACCCTAGATAAGTTTTCCGGAATAACCCTTCACCAGTGTTTGCAAATTCTTTTTGTGGGTTTGGTGGGTTTCATATTTGAAAATTTTAGCTCAAAACTTGTGGTTTTGTGTCACCCACTTGCTAACCTTGTATTAGGAAAGCAACACGTCCAGTCTACTTACTCCGTATATTACCTTTCGATAAACTACCGTCTGGTTGTAAAGGAAAGCGTTGAACAAGCAACTGTTAAGGCAATGTTCCCTGACATTCTTTTAATTATGGTCTATAACGTATCGGATGCAATTACTATCCTTTGTAGGAGCAATAGTAAAGCTCACCCTTATAATTTTTCGGTCTGGCACAAGGTCCTGTCTTTGACCATGCTATGCAACCACCGTTCTTACGGTTGACACCCGATTTGGTTCAGGTGACCTAATGAATTCTAGGTGAATTCGTAGGATTTTACGTTCAATGGTAATGAATGCATTGAAAATGGGTTTTCAGAAAACAAATCGGTTTGTATTTTTGATCAAAATATTTTCTCGTTCAAGCTCGAGTTTAGATATCATTGAATTCCATGAGTTTGTAATTCTCAATCTTTAAGGTCAATCTCTAGGATTGAGTAATATCAGTCTTAAAAGCTGATTTTTGATCTTTAAGGAGATTATCCTTTCTGGGGATCTGATTCATTAGTCTTATCAAGCTAATTTTCACGGTGTCCTCCCCATTTTACGAGACAGATCCTCTCATGGTTAGGATAAGTCTGACCACTTGGCGACCCTGTTTGATGCTGAGGTCCGTGGATTTCCTGCTGATTTTAGTGATGACTTTTCTAGATTTTTCGTCAACCTACAGCTGGTCTGGACGACAACTTCATGACCTAAATCAAGAAGCGCGTTTCTTTTTCGGAAGACTTTATTTCCTTTTAATGATGGAATTGATTCATCGGGTAGATCCATCATTCTTTCAAAAGTATTACCATAAACCGGGTAAAACTGATTATTTTAGTCCAAAACAAAAGTATTTTCAATTATTTATACAAAAATATGTGATATATGTTTTGAATAACTTGGTAAAAATTTCCCACACTTGGTTTTTATTTTCCTTTCTTTGCCTTTTTAATCTCCTCTATTCCATTTTAAATGAATTCTAATATTTTGGGTTGTTTCTCAATTTATGTCCTTTCCGAGGTAACGACAATTTCGGTGTTAACACCTAGTTTTCATCGTTCATAAATATGTATAAACATGATTTTGAATTCATTTAGTTGAAAATTTTGAAAATTTTTACTAGAAGTGGGTAGTCAGTATATAAGACTATGGCTGTTCTTTGTTATTAGAGAGCACTAGATTCTAATACAACTACTGCTTTACTAGTATTTTTAATGGTAACTAAGTGTTTAAGATAAAAATTTTAAAAATTCGAAAGAATTTAACCCCTTCCCACACTTAAGATCTTGCAATGCCCTCATTTGCAAGAAATTAGTAACAATTTAAATTATTGAGGGTGATTAGCGTAGAAAAATGATTAAATTTTACCAAATTTTCCAAACATATTGGCGTTTGTTTGTTGAATGATAAATGGTGCACATCATTTGTTCATTCCGTCTTGTTGTTATTGCACATATATTTTGCATCTTGTCGTCAAAATTAGTTGCTTTTGCTGAACTTAATGCCAGTATTTGAAAATGTGTTGTTTTAACCTGTTGTGTACATAAGATAAACTGCAAACATATATACATATTTTTGAAGTTTGGTATATTACCCCACATTCAAAAATTATTAAAATCTAATAATAAAAGTTAGAAAATTATAAAAACTATTACAATATCAACATAAGTGCTAAATGTAGTAACATTACAAAAATAAAATAAATAAAACTAAATAAACTAGGGTTGTTACTGATACCAGTAGGGGTTCCATGCATAACCGTATGTGTTATAAAATGCTTCAGCTGGGTTATAAGTAGGATACGGTGGTTGGATCTCTATAGACCAGGGAGGAAATACGGGCTTTGGAGTAGGAATACAGTTTCTACCTATATGTTGGCAATGAGCTATGATGTGGTTTTGATGAACTTGCCAATCTTCAAATGCTCGATGTCTAGCATTTTCATACTCTTGTGAAGCTATAAACCTTTACATTTCTGTCATTTCATTTCCCCCTCCCACATTACCTGGCTATTGATTTCTCTCAACCTGTGGATGTCTTCCATTATATGCTACTGCGGCGTTATTTCGCCTCTTCAAAACCTTAGCACCATGATATACATTTAAACCAATTGTATCGTGGGGTTCTGGTTCTTCGATTAATAATCCCCCCCCCCCCCCCGACTTATATCCACATTGAGATACTCAACAATTAATGTAATAAATATACCACCTCCTATTATACTGTGCGGTCTCATCCCCCTAACCATAGCTGATAAATAATAACCCACACAATAAGGTATACTTACAGCGCTTTGTGGGTCTCGAATACACATGTGGTAAAATAAATCTTGCTCATTTACCTTTTCCTTATTTTTACCTCGCTGTGTAATCGAGTTCGCTAGAAACCTGTGAATTACCCTTAACTCAGCTCTATCTATATCCAAATAAGAGTAATTTCCCCCTTTAAATCGGTGATGGCTAGTCATTTGACTCCATACACCATGCGTATCAAAATTTTCATCAATCTTCCTACCATTTAATATCAACCCTCGACAATCGGCAGATGCTAGCTCCTCAGGCGTATATATACGTAAGGCCTGAGCCATGTCTAGTAGAGACATGTGGCGCATCGAACCTCCTAACAAAAATCTAATAAAAGTTTGATCGGTTAAACTAGCTACCCGATCATTTATTTCTATACTACACAATAATTCTTCACACCATACTTTATATACAGGTCTACGCATGTTGAATAATCGTACCCAATCGTTAAAAGTAGAATTACCATACCTGTGTGTAAGTAATTCTCTAATCCGTTCGGCCAATCCTACGGCTTCTAACGGTTCCCATTCTATGATCCTAGGTACTTCAACAGCTTTAGAATGAAGAGTGTGTAAGCTCCTTTGATATTTTGGATAATCTATCCAACGTCTGTCTATTCTCAAGTTCGGGTGCAAATTTTCCACGTGCATATCTGAAAATGTCATAAATGGATGAGGTATATCTTGTTTGTAATGGTTATCAACATCCTGTTGTTCCGCATTCTCATGAGGAGCAATGCGAGCTTGGGATGAAGATTCACCCCTTTCAGTCTGCAAAACACATCAAACACAATTTTTGTGCATCCAAATATGCATTAGTGTCAGCAAAATCATCAATCAAAATAATTACAATGACATGTTCAATTTATATCAAACTTATGTTCATTTTCAAATTTTTATCAAATCTACACTTTTTCAAATAAGCATATACGAAAATGTTCGCCAAGTTCATAAGCATTCAACTCAAATAACATGTCAAAATAATCATTATTAGCAATTAAACAAGTTTCAAATGGCATTATCTCTCAAAAATCAAGTTCATGAATTTTAGACTTGAAAAAGCCCACTTTAATTTTCAAAAATCATGTTTAGGCTCAAAGTTTGGATCATTTAACTACCTAAACATGTTACACTACTTAATTTAGCAATAATTCATGACAAAAATCGGCCATAACCTGTTTATATCAAAAATCCCCAAATTGCTCAAGAACACAAACCCTAGATTACTCAAAATTTGAAGTTTAAGGCTTCTAATCATGTTAAATAGCATCAATCTAGGTTATACAAGCACAATACATAAGCAATTTAAGTATAATTACACTAAAAAGCATCAAAATCGAATTGGGTATAAATTTGCTCAAGAACACTAATTTTTGGATTAAATGGTGTTTAGGTGTAGAAATTTACCGTTTTTCTTGAGTAATTCCTTGATAGCATCCTTCTCAACATGATTTTGTGAAAGATTTGATGAAAAATGGTGAAAAAATACGAATTTGTGATGTGTTTTTGTGTGTATTTTCGCAGTTTTTGTGGGTGTGGAGTGTGTTGACTGATCTGTTCTGCGTTTTATTTTTTTCTGGATTTTTCATCCTCCGCGAGTCGCGGTATTCCTCCCTTTTAAACTCCACGAGTCGCGATGTTTAATTTTTTTTTTTTTTCTAAATCTTTAACTTATAAAACGAATATTAATTAATTTTAAAAATTTGTTTCCCTTGTTATTTAGAACGAGGTCGTTTCGGATCGATGTCCTAGTCCGTCCCTCGACAAAATTTTAAAATTTGTCTATTTAAAGCGCGGTTTTAAAAGCAAAGATTTTTGGGTTTTTTAATGTTTTTGGCATACTTTAATTTTATAAGATTAAAAATAATGATAATAAAAGTTCTCGTCCCTCCCTTGGGTAAAGCAATTTCGGTTCAACGACCTAGTCTTCAACTCACGACGAATTTTAAAAATCATATTTTTAACTTAGCGAAATAAAGTAAATTTTTGTTTTTAAATTCACACCAAACTTAAATTTAAAATGCATAAAATTAAAAATTCACACCAAACTTAAATTATATTTTTGTTTTTATACATACAAACTTATATTAAAAATATTAATTTTTCAAATATTTACAATTTTAAATATATTGATTTAATTTTAACAAGTTTACAATATTATTTTAATATTAATTTTAAAAACAAAGTAAAAATAAAATTAAAAATCTTTTTGGCTTTTATCCCACTTTAATCAATCAAATATTATCAAAAATATGCGCCCCTCTTTTCGGTAAAGTAATTTCGGTTCCATGACCTAATTTAACTCATGACGAATTTTTGAAATATTTTGGGTTGATTGATTAAAGATATTTATACCTTAAGAATAAACGTTAAATTTCGCAGTAATGTAATAAATTTTTGTATGATATCAATAATTTCGGTCGCAAGACCTAATTTCATCGAATACCAATTTAATACTTTATAGCGAACAAATTAGCGTTTATTATCAAAAGGTTAAAAATAAAAATAAAAATAAAAAATGAAAACTGTACAAACTTACCTGTGAAATATATTTCTTAGTGATATGCTCTAGTCCACTCATAAGATAGTCGGACTAATTGGTTTTCCATGGCTACATAGGCGTAACCTCGAGCATTTAATGTTTTTTCTTCTAAACATATGAACGGTCCATCTCTGCATAAAGTAACAAATTCGGTGTTTGAATAGGTTTTATTATTTGAACAATTACCTTCGTGTGACCATTTTCTGCATTTGTGACATTTTTCAAGGTGTCGTGCTCTTCTTTTCGCTGCGAATTTTGATTTTCCTTTACCAAATTGTAACTTATTATCTTCGCATGTGGATTCTTTTCTTACTCCGTCCAATTTACCTCTGATTAATGATACTATTTCACTTGGAAGTGTGTCATTATTACGTTTAGTGATCAAAGCGTGTAGCATTAGACCATGGTTTAATTCACAGGAAGTCTTCATTTCGTAAAAACCTAAAAAAGATAAAAATTTAGAATGGGGGGAGAAGACTAGTTCTTTAGGGTCTGCTAGGGAAAGACCATTCGGGTTCCATTTTCGAGAACTACACGAAAACAGAAAAAATTTAACTCTAACAGAAATACATATTATCCTTTAAAGACTTGATTCTCCCCACACTTAGTTAGCTGTGGTATCGAAATTGTGATTAACTTCGTTGTCGACTTCCATCGGACTATCTATGTAGTGTTTAAATCTGTGACCATTAACGTTAAATTCAATCTCATTTGAATTTATTAATTCTACTGTTCCGTATGGGAAAACTCTTTTGACTATAAATGGTCCAGACCATCTCGATTTCAATTTTCCAGGAAATAGCTTGAATTGTGAATTGAAAAGAAGAACTTTGTCTCCTTCTTTAAATTCTTTTGAACTTCTGATTCTTTTATCATGCCATTTCTTCGTTCTTTCCTTATAGATTAACGAATTTTCGTATGCTCCATGTCTTAATTCTTCTAATTCGTTTAATTAACTTAACCGTAGACGTCCAGCTTCATGTAAATCAAGATTACATGTCTTCAAAGTCCAAAATGCTTTGTGTTCAATTTCTACTGGAAGATGACATGCTTTTCCATAAACGAGTCTAAAAGGTGTGGTTCCAATTGGAGTTTTGTAGGCTGTTCTAAAAGCCCAGAGTGCATCCTCCAATTTTTTGGACCATTCCTTCGGATTTGATCCTACGATTTTCTCTAGAATACGTTTTAAAGCTTGGTTGGTATTTTCAACTTGTCCACTTATCTGTGGATGATATGCGGTGGAGATTTTATGAGTTACTCCATATCTTTTGAGAACTTTCTCAAGTTGATTATTACAAAAATGAGTTCCCCGATCACTTATTAAAGCTTTCGGTGTTCCAAACCTTGCAAAAAGATGTTTTAAAAAGTTGACTACAACTCGTGCATCGTTAGTTGGGAGAGCTTGTGCTTCCGCCCATTTAGATACATAATCAATGACAACGAGAATATAGAGATTATTATGAGATTTTGGAAATGAACTCATAAAGTCAATACCCCAAATGTCAAATACTTCACATACTTGAATGACATTTTGTGGCATTTCATCACGTTGACTTATTTTTCCGGCCCTTTGACAAGCATCACAGGATTTGCAAAGAAGGTGTGCGTCTTTGTAAATTGTAGGCCAATAGAATCCAGCATCGTAAACTTTTCTTGCTGTGAGTTGAGGCCCATAATGCCCTCCTATTGGTCCTGTGTGACAATGGTTTAAGATTTTACTAGCTTCATTTCCGAATACACATCGGCGTATTATTCCATCTGGACAACTTTTAAACAGATGTGGATCTTCCCAGAAATAGTGTTTTATATCACTGAAGAATTTCTTTCGTTTTTGGAACGACAATCCTTTCTCAAGGAATCCACAAACTAAGTAGTTTGCATAGTCTGCAATCCATGGAATTTCATTATAATCTATCTTCAATAGATAT
Organism: Rutidosis leptorrhynchoides; assembly: GCF_046630445.1. Taxonomy (NCBI): domain Eukaryota; kingdom Viridiplantae; phylum Streptophyta; class Magnoliopsida; order Asterales; family Asteraceae; genus Rutidosis; species Rutidosis leptorrhynchoides. The sequence goes on from NC_092339.1 coordinate 313,254,106, forward strand.
TCATCAGGAAAGTTGTCTTGTATGGCCGATTCATTTAGAACTTCTAATTCAGGATTTTCAAGACGAGAAAGATGATCAGCGGCGAGATTTTCTACTCCTCTTTTATCTCGGATTTCAATATCAAACTCTTGTAAGAGTAAGATCCAACGGATTAATCGTGGTTTGGCATCTTGTTTCGAAAATAGGTATCTAAGAGCAGAATGGTCGGTATATACCACCGTTTTTGCTAGAACGAGATATGAACGAAATTTGTCAAAAGCAAAGATAATAGCAAGGAGTTCTTTTTCAGTAGTTGTGTAATTTGTTTGTGCTCCTTGTAACGTCTTACTAGCATAATATATAGGTTGAAATCGTTTTTCAATCCTTTGTCCTAAAACAGCTCCCACTGCAAAATCACTTGCATCGCACATAAGTTCAAACGGTTGATTCCAATTTGGTGTTATCATGATCGGCGCATTAGTGAGTTTCTCTTTAAGAATATTAAAAGATTTGATGCATTCATCTGAAAAGATGAATGGAGTATCCTTTTCTAGGAGTTTATTCAAAGAAGTGGCAATTTTAGAAAAATCTTTTATGAAACGTCGGTAAAAACAGGCATGCCCTAGAAAACTCCTAACTCCTCTAACATTGGTGGGATGTGGAAGTTTAGCAATTACATCTACTTTAGCTCTATCCACTTTAATTCCTTCCTTTGAGATTTTATGTCCAAGAACGATGCCTTCTTTAACCATGAAATGGCATTTCTCCCAATTAAGTACTAGATTTGATTGTTCGCATCTAATAAGCAGTCGTTCCAGATTAACTAGAAATGATTCAAATGTATCACCGAAGACTGAAAAGTCATCCATGAAAACTTCCATGCATTCTTCTATCATGTCGTGAAAAATCGCCATCATGCACCTTTGAAAGGTTGCAGGGGCGTTGCAAAGTCCAAATGGCATGCGTTTGTAAGCAAAAGTACCATAAGGGCACGTGAATGTGGTTTTCTCTTGGTCCTCGGGTGCTATTGGAATTTGAAAATATCCTGAAAAACCATCAAGAAAACAATAGTAACTATTTCCGGCTAATCTTTCCAACATTTGATCAATAAAAGGTAAGGGAAAGTGATCTTTTCTGGTGGCGTCATTTAATTTTCTATAATCAATACAAACACGCCATCCTGTTACAGTCCTAGTCGAAATAAGCTCATTTTTCTCATTTGTGATGACAGTCATGCCACCCTTCTTAGGCACGCATTGAACTGGGCTTACCCATGGACTATCAGAAATTGAATAAATTAATCCTGCATCTAGCAGTTTAATAATTTCTTTCTTAACTACATCTTGCATATTCGGATTTAGTCTTCGTTGGCGTTGCACATACGTTTTATGACCTTCTTCCATAAGGATTTTATGTGTGCAATACGAAGGACTTATTCCTTTTATATCATGAATCTTCCATGCAATGGCTGGTTTATGAGCTTTCAACACAGAAATGAGTTGTGATTTCTCATTTTCAGTAAGAGAAGATGATATTATTACAGGTAATTCAGATTCACCATGTAAATAAGCGTATTCCAAATGGTTTGGAAGTGGCTTTAACTCTAGTGTCGGTGGTTCTTCTATCGATGATTTATATCGATATCTGTCTTCTTCTTTTAGCATTTGAATTTCTTCGGTTGTTGGTTCATATCCATTAGCTATTAGTGTAGCTAACATTTCAGTTTCATCAATTGGTTCAGTTCCTTCTCCTAAAGAACATTCTCCCGTTCCTTGTAATTCTGGAAATTCTTCTAACAATTCTGCATGTGAATCTATAGTTTTAATATAATAACATGTATCATCTGCAGATTGCGGTTGTTGCATTGCTCTATCAACTGAAAAGGTAACACTCTCATCCTCTATACTTAGGGTCAGTTTCTTACCAAACACGTCTATCATTGCTTTAGCCATGTTTAAGAATGGTCTTCCTAATATGAGAGGAACTTGAGAATCTTCTTCCATGTCCAGAACAACAAAATCTACTGGAAATACTAAAGTACCTACTTTAACTAGCATGTTCTCCATTATCCCTCTAGGATATTTTATTGATCTATCGGCTAGTTGTATACTTATTCTTGTTGGTTTCAATTCTCCAAGGTCTAGTTTAGCGTATAGTGAATACGGCATTAGATTTATACTAGCACCTAAGTCTGCCAATGCTTCTATTGAACTATGACTACCCAGAAAACATGGAATTGTGAAACTTCCTGGATCTGATAGTTTTTCTGGTATCTTATTCAATAGTAACGGCCGAGAGTTCTTCCATTTTCTTTCTATTCGAGATTAGATCTTTCAGAAATTTAGTATATCTAGGCATTCCTAAAATCACATCAGTGAAAGGAAGATTGACATTTATTTTTTTAAACATATCCAAGAATTTGGATTGCTCGGCTTCAAGTTTCTCTTTTTTCATTTTACTCGGGTAAGGAAGTAGTGGTTGATATGGTTTAACATAAGGTTTAGCCTTAACTGTGTTATCTTCATTAACCTTTTCAACTACCGGTTCTTTTTCCTTATCTTGTTCAGGTTGTGGTTCTTGTGGAGTAGGAATAGCGTCATCAGAAATTACAGGTATTTCAGGTGGTTTAAGTGTTGTACCACTTCTTGTGGTAATGGCTTTAGCTGTTACATTCCGGGGGTTAGCATTTGAATCACTAGGTAAACTTTCCGGTTTTCTTTCACCTATTAACCTTGCTAGGTTACTTACTTCTTGTTCTAAATTTTGAATAGAAGCTTGTTGATTTCTAAATGCTTGAGCATTTTGTTCATTGGTTTGTTTCTGAGATGTGAAAAACTGCGTTCGAGTTTCAACTAGCTTCGTCATCATATCTTCTAAATTCGGCTTTTTATCATCGGTTTGTGGTGGTTTGTTTTGAAAATTAAGTCTTTGCTGATTGTAAGTATTGTTGGATACTTGTTGATTACTAGGTCCTTGTTGGTTGTTGTATGGAATATTTCGATTATAATTCTGGTTTTGATTGTAAATCGGTCTTGGCGGTTGATAATTATTCTGATAATTATTTCCAGGCCTTTGGTTTATGTATGAAATATTCTCTCTTTGTTTCATCGTTAGCTCAATACTAAGACAATCTTTTGTCAAATGTGGTCCTCCCCACTGCTCATAACTAATTCGTATTGAGTGAATATCTTTAGTCATCTTTTCCATTCGTCTCTAGACAGCATCTATCTTTGCGGAAATGGAATCTAAGTCATGGCTAGAATCGACTCTAGCTGCTTTAGATGATCTAATGATATCTTTTTCTTGGTGCCACTCATGTGAGTGGGAAGCAGTGTTATCAATAATTTTATAAGCATCAGTTTCAGTTTTCTTCATAATAGAACCACCAGCTGCTATATCGATGTCTTTTCTTGTAGTGATGTCGCATCCTTGGTAGAATATTTGTACTATTTGACAGGTGTCTAAACCATGTTGCGGACATCCTCTTAATAACTTTCCAAATCTTGTCCATGCCTCATATAGAGTTTCATTTGGTTTCTGTGTGAACGTAACAATTTCTCCTTGAAGTCTTACGGCTTTAGATGCCGGAAAGAATTGTTTAAGAAATTTTTCAATTAAAACGTCCCATGTATCAATCGCCCTTTCAGGTAACGATTCCAACGAATCTTTGGCTTCTCCCTTTAAAGTCCAGAGAAATAATATGAGATATATCTGTTCATCTTCAACTTCTCTTATTTTAAATAGTGTGCAGATCCTATTAAAGGTACGAAGATGTTCATTTGGATCTTCCTTCGGCACACCACTAAATTGGCATTGATTAGTTACCATGTGTAGAATTTGTCCTTTGATTTCATAATCTGGCGCATTAATGTTAGGATGAGTAATTGCGTGACCTTGGCCAGTGCGTTTAGCTCGCATTCGGTCTTCCATACTTAAAGGTTCCAGATTCTCCATGATTGAATTTGTTGAATCTGAATCACTAGAGGATTCTGATTTAATGGTTCGTTCCTCAACAATCTCTGTTTGAATGATTGGTGGTTCCAGAGGAAAAATTAATGGTTCAGGATCTATGAATCGTCCCTGAATATTCTCCGAATTCTCAATTGTGAGGTCGGGTTCAAAAAATGGATTATCGGAAATTTGAATTGGAGTACTTGGTCGACTGGATGATGATTCTAAAGAAAAATCAACGGCGGTAATATTAGCTAGATGTCTTGATCAAGTTACAGGTGGTGAACGTACAAAAGGTGGTGAACGTCTTGCTCAGTGCATTCACTGAATATCCTATTAGTTTTTAAAAGGAAAGAAAAATTATATAAGTTATCCAATTAATAGACTTTTCTGATTTTGCCCACGTTTCGAATAGCCAAAAGATGCAGCAGAGGGGCAGGATTCGTTTGGTCTCAATATAATTGAAAACTGTTTGGCTCCAATAACCCGGTCCACGTACAAATCCAACTATTACTACGAACCAGAAAATTTTGATGTCTATCAATTTAACCACTTAAAATAAATTTTCGTAATTTTAAGAAATTTAGATAAGAAGTAGAATAAAAATCTATGTCCTAAAAACTAAAATGGCGAGAAATAAGAAAGAAAAAGAGCGCGTCGAAAAAGGTCGAAAAAGAAAAGGGTTGAAAAATAAAAGGCGTCGAAAAATAAGAAAGAGAAAAAAAAATTGACTTATGAAACTTTAAAACACTCGACTAACTCAACCTTATTACTATTACTAACTTAAAATTAAAATTGCAAATTGAGATTACTAATTGGAGTGATAATTGATACATAGGTAAAAGGCGTTGAAAAAAAAAATAAAAATAAAAATAAGAAAGTAGCGTGTTGAAACTTAAAAAGGAACTAAAAATTAAAAGTTGCGTCTAAAAATATTAAAGCTTACAAGTAAAACTATATCCCAAATGGCAATAACTTAAAAAGGTACTAAAACTTATAAAGGCGTCGCAAAATTCTAAAGCACCTAAATCTTAGTCTAAAGAAAAAGCACTTAAGGGATTTTACGGCAAAGCCTAAAAATCTAGAAATAAAAATAACTATGGCAAAAACTATGACTTAAAATTAAATACGAGCGAAAAATACAAAAGTTACACTAAAACGAATAAAAATGGACAAAATATAAAAATACACTAAAAGTTGTAAAAATGTACAATTTTTATAAAAATATTATTTTTATATTATTTATTTATTAAAACTATTAATTTTACAATTTAATTAAACTAATTAAACTAAATATATAAAATAATTAAAACTAAACTAAATTAATTAATTAATGATGTGGTAGCGGAGTGTATACAAAATAGCTATTAAATTTTACAAGAAAATACTATTAAATACGATACAATTTTACACAAGATATTTATTTATTTAGAGAATGGATATACTTAAACCTTGCTACAACACTTATAGGCAGTGTACCTAATCGTACAGTAGTGTAGTTTTTAGTAAGTCCGGTTCGTTTCACAGGGAAAATCTTTAAACAAAGCTAAACGCTATATTAGTTTACTTTTATAAAAATACAAATATATATATAAGTAATATTATTATTATAAAGGGGGTTTTTTACCGTTTAATGACCGGTTTGTCGATTTTAAAACTTTAGTCGCAGTTAAAACCAAATGTAAAATATTAAAAATAAATACAAGACTTAAATTAAAGCGTAAAGTAAATAACGATAATGAAATTGAGAATAATAAAAGTGCGATAAAATAAACTTGCGATAATTAAAAAGTACGATAATTAAAAGTGCAATTAAATACAATAACAATAAATAAAATGCGATAATTAGAAGTGCAATTAAATATAAAATAAAGGAAATTAAATATGAAATAAAAGAATTATGCTTATTTAAACTTCCGTAATCATGATGTTTGACGTGTTGATTTTAGTTTTATGCCCAAGGGTTAATTGTCCTTTGTCCTGGATTATTTAATATGTCTGTCTGGTTTTTGTCCATAACAGTCCATCAGTCATAAATATAAAGTGCGAGTATCCTCGTCCAATTATCCTTATACCCGAAGTTAAATATTCCAACTAATTGGGGACTTAAACTGTAACAAGATTTTAATACTTTGTTTAATAATTACACCAGGATGTCGACTGAGTGTAACCCAAGGTTTTAATATTTTGTTATCAATTATACCAAGTGTCCTTGTACATAATTTCACCCCTGTTTTAATTATTTTAGTGGCTATTAATCCATTCCCGTGTCCGGTTAATTGAACGATTATTCGTACATATAAATACTCCGCCCATCGTGTCCGATCGAGTGTATATGGTAATTTATAGGGACGCCCAATTGTAAATCTTTATATTAACATTAACAAACTATCATTTAGTTAAACAAATATAAAGCCCATTAATAGCCCATAGTCTAATTTCCACAAGTGTCGTTCTTTTGTCCAAACCCCAATTATGGTACAAAGCCCAATTACCCAATTTTAGTAATTAGCCCAACATCATGATTACTTCGGATTAAATAAGCATAATAATAACTTAGCTACGAGACATTAAATTAAAAAGGTTGAACATAACTTACAATGATTAAAAATAGCGTAGCGTTACACGGACAGAATTTCGACTTACACCCTTACAACATTCGCTAACATACCCTTATTATTAGGATTTAAAATTAAAATTAAAATTAAAATTAAAATATAAATTATATATATATTTTTACGTATATATTGAGAGAGAGATAGATATTGGATTGTGTAAAATGATCAGAATTCGGTTCGCTTTATAGGGAATTGAGTTCAGAGATACTCCGCGACTCGCGGCATTTTTTGCCTTCAAACTCCGCGAGTCGCGGAGTTTGAAAATACAGCTCACTTCAAATTGGATCTTAGTCTGCCGACGGTTTTAAATATTAATATAATATATATATAATTTTTAAGAATTATTTATATATTATATTATATTCATGTGCATAGTTGACTTGTAATTTTTAGTCCGTTGCGTCGAGCGTTGAGAGTTGACTCTGATCTCGGTTCCGGATTTTCGAACGTCCTTGCGTACAATTTTATATTTTGTACTTAGCGTTTTGAATCTTGTACTCTTGTAATTTCGAGACGTTTCTTATCAATAATTGGAACCTCTTTGATTGTATTTTGTACTTTTGAGCTTTTTGGTCGTTTGCGTCTTCAATTCGTCGAATCTGTCTTTTGTCTTCACCTTTTATTATTTAAACGAATATCAATTGTAAATAGAACAATTGCAACTAAAAGCTTGTCTTTCTTGAGGAATAATGCTATGAAATATATGTTCGTTTTTAGCATTATCAAATATTCCCACACTTAAGCGTTGCTTGTCCTCAAGCAATATCGTCTTGAAATACTAGAATCACTTCTTTATTCTTCACACTTTGTACAACAGTGATTTCTATACGGCGGTATAAACAATGGTAGTAACGATATGGTTTACAGTCCCACATGACTATAAAAATTTAGATCCATTAAGGAAATTGGATCTTTATGAAAACATTTGATCTTTTGAAAATTAAATCTAGTTTTTACCCTAGATAAGTTTTCCGGAATAACCCTTTACCGGTGTTTGCAAAATATTTTTGTGGGTTTGGTGGGTTTCAGATTTGAAAATTTTAGCTCAAAACTTGCGGTTTTGTGTCACCCACTTGTTAACCTTGTATTTGGAAAGCAACACGTCCAGTTTACTTGTCCCGTATATTACCTTTCGGTAAACTACCGTCCGGTTGTAAAGGAAAGCGTTGAACAAGCAACTGTTAAGGCAATGTCCCCTGATATGCTTTTAATTATGGTCTATAACGTGTCGGACGCAATTACTATTCTTGGTAGGAGCAATAGTAAAGCTCACCCTTATGATTTTTCGGTCTGGCACAAGGTCCTGTCTTTGACCACTATGCAACCACCGTTCTTACGATTGACACCCGATTTAGTTCAGGTGACCTAATGAATTCCAGGTGAATTCCTAGGATTTTACGTTCAATGGTAATGAACGCATTGAAAATGGGTTTTTAGAAAATAAATCGGTTTGTAATTTTGATCAAAATATTTTCTCGTTCAAGCTCGAGTTTAGATATCATCGAATTCCATGAGTTTGAATTCTCAATCTTTAAGGTCAATCTCTAGGATTGAGTAATATCAGGCTTAAAAGCTAATTTTTAATCTTTAAGGAGATTATCCTTTCTGGGGATCTGATTCATTAGTCTTATCCAGCTAATTTGCATGGTGCCCCCCCATTGTACGAGATAAATCCTTCTCATGGTTAGGATAAATCTGACCACTTGGCGACCCTGTTTAATGCTGAGGTCCGTGGATTTCCTGCTGATTTTAGTGATGACTTTTCTAGATTTTTCGTCAACCTACAGCTGGTCTGGACGACAACTTCTTGACCTAAATCAAGAAGCGCGTGTCTTTTTCGGAAGACTTTACTTCCTTTTAATGATGGAATTGATTCATCGTGTAGATCCATCTCTTCTTTTCTTTCATCGGGTAAAACAGTTTAGTTTAGTCCAAAGCAAAAGTATTTTCAGTTATTTGTTACAGATATATGTGACATATGTTTAAGATAACTTGGTAAATTTTCCCACACTTGGCTTTTATTTTCCTTTTTATCGTCCTCTATTCCATTTTAAATGAATTTTAACATTTTGGTTTGTTTCTCAATTTATGTCCTTTCTGAGGTAACAATAATTTCGGTGTTAAAACCTAGTTTTATCGTTCATAAATATGTATAAACATGATTTTGAGTTCATTTAATTGAAAATTTTTAAAAATTTTACTAGAATTGGGTAGTCAGTATATAAGACTAGGGCTGTTCTTTATTATCAGAGAGCACTAGATTCTAATACAACTACTACTTTATTAGTATTTCTAATGGTAACCAAGTGTATAAAGTAAAAATTTTAAAATCCGAAAGAATTTAACCCCTTCCCACACTTAAGATCTTGCAATGCCCTCATTTGCAAGAAATCAGTAACAATTTAAATTATTGAGGGTGATTTGTGTGAAAATGATTAAATTTTACCAAAGTTTCCAAATATATTGGCGTTTGTTTGCTGAATGATAAATGGTGCACATCATTTGTTCATTCCGTCTTGTTGTTATTTCACATATATTTTGCATCTTGTCGTCAAAATTAGTTGCTTTTGCTGAACTTAATGCCAGTCTTTGAAAATGCGTTGTTTTACCCTGTTGTGTACATAAGATAAACTGCAAACATATATACATATTTTTGAAGTTTGGTATATTACCCCACATTCAAAAATTATTAAAATCTAAGAATAAAAGTTAGAAAATTATAAAAACTATTACAATATGAACATAAGTATTAAACGTATCAACATTACAAATTACAAAATAAATAAAAGTAAGTAGACTAGGGATGATACTGATACCAATAGGGGTTCCATGCATAACCATAGGTGCTATAAAATGCTTCGGCAGGGTTATACGTAGGATACGGTTGTTGCATCTCTATAGACCAGGGAGGGAATATGGGTTTTGGAGTAGGAATATAGTTTCTACCTATATGTTGGCAATGAGCTATGATTTGGTTTTGATGAACTTGCCAATCTTCAAATGCTCTCTGTCTAGCATTTTCGTACTCCTGTGAAGCTATAAACCTTTGCATTTCTTGCATTTCATTTCCCCCTCCTACATTACCTTGCTGTTGGTTTCTCTCAACCTGTGGATGCCTACCATGGTATTGTACTGCGGCGTTATTTCGCCTCTTCAAAACTTTCGCACCATGGTATACATTTAAACCTATTGTATCGCGGGGTTCTGGTTCTTCGACTAATAATCCCCCCCGACTTATATCCACACCGAGATATTCAGCAATCAAAGTAATAAAAATACCACCTCCTATTATGCTATGCGGTCTTATCCCCCTAACCATAGCTGATAAATAATAACCCACACAATAAGGTATACTTACAGCGCTTTGTGGGTCTCGAATACACATATGGTAAAACAAATCCTGTTCATTTACCTTTTCCTTGTTCTTACCTCTTTGTGTAATTGAATTAGCTAAAAATCTATGAATCACTCTTAATTCAGCTCTATCTATATCCAAATAAGAGTAATTTCCCCCTTTGAATCGGTGATGGCTTGTCATTTGACTCCATACACCATGTGTATCAAAATTTTCATCTATCTTTCTACCATTTAGTATCAACCCTCTACAATCGGCAGATGCTAACTCCTCAGGCGTATATATACGTAAAGCCTGAGCCATGTCTAGTAAAGACATGTGGCGCATCGAACCTCCTAATAAAAATCTAATAAAAGATCGATCGGTTAAACTAGATACCCGATCATTTAATTCTGTACTACACAACAATTCTTCACACCATACTTTATATACAGGTCTACGCATGGTGAATAAACGTACCCAGTCATTAAAAGTAAAATTACCATACCTCTGTGCAAGTAATTCCCTAATTGGCCCGGCCAATTCTACAGCTTCTAATGGTCCCCATTCTATGACCCTAGGTACCTCAACAACTTTAGAATGAAGAGTATGCAAACCCCTTTGGTATTTTGGATAATCTATCCAAAGTCTGTCAAATCTCAGGTTCGGGTGCAAATCTTCCAAGTGCATATCAGAAAATGTCATGACTGGATGAGGTATATCTTGCTTGTAGTAGTTATCCACCTCCTGTTGTTCCGCATTCTCAGCAGGAGCATTGCGAGCTTGGGATGAAGATTCACCCCTTTCAGTCTGCAAAACACATCAAACACAATTTTTATGCATCCAAATATGCATTAGTGTCAGCAAAATCATCAATCAAAATAATTACAATGACATGATCAATTTATATCAAACTTAAGCTCATTTTCACATTTTTATCAAATCTACACTTTTTCAAATAAGCATATACGAAAATGTATACAAAATTCATAAGCATTCAACTCAAATAACATGTCAAAATAATCATTACTAGCAATTAAACAAGTTTCAAATGGCATTATCTCTCAAAAATCAAGTTCATGAATTTTAGACTTGAAAAAGTCCACTTTAATTCTCAAAATCATGTTTAGGCTCAAAGTTTGGATCATTTAACTACCTAAACATGTTACACTACTTAATTTAGCAACAATTCATGACAAAAATCGGCCATAACCTGTTTATATCAAAAAGCCCCAAATTGCTCAAGAACACAAACCCTAGATTACTCAAAATTTGAAGTTTAAGGCTTCTAATCATGTTAAATAGCATCAATCTAGGTTATACAAGCATAATACATAAACAATTTAAGCATAATTACACTAAAAAGCATCAAAATCAAATTGGGGAAAAAATTGCTCAAGAACACTAATTTTCGGATTAAATGGTGTTTAGGTGTAGAAATTTACCGTTTTTCTTGAGTAATTCCTTGATAGCATCCTTCTCAACACGATTTTAGTAAAAGATTTGATGATTAACGGTTAAAAATTGTGATTTTGGGGGTGTTTTTGCGGGTTTTTTCGGCAGTCTTTTCGCAGTATTTGGTGTGTTTGTGGTGTGCAACTGATCAGTTCTGCGTTTTATTTTTTTCTGATTTTTTGTCCTCCCGCGAGTCGCGGGGTTTAAACCTTCAAACTCCGCGAGTCGCGGAGTTTGTTATTTTTTTTTTTTTAACATCTTATACTAATTAAAACAATTAAGTAATTAATTTTAAAATTTTGTTTCCCTTGTTATTTAGGACGAGGTCGTTTCGGATCGATGTCCTAGTCCGTCCTTCGACAAAATTTTAAAATTTGTCTTTTTGTAGCGATTCTTTTAAAAGCTAAGATTTTTGGGGTTTTTTAATGTTTTTGGCATACTTTAATTCAATAAGATTAAAAATAATGATAATAAAAGTTCTCGTCCCTCCCTCGGGTAAAGCAATTTCGGTTTAAAGACCTAGTCTTCAACTCACGACGAATTTTAAAAATCATATTTTTAACTTAATGAGATAAAGTAAATTTTTGTTTTTAAATTCACACAACTTAAATATAAAATTCAAAATTAATATTAAAAATTCACACCAAACTTAAAATTTGAAATGCATAAAATTAAAAATTCATATTTTAAAAATTAAAAATTCACACCAAACTTAATTTAAAAATTTATATTATAAATTCATACCAAACTTGTATTAATTTTTCAAATATTTACAATTTTAAAAATATTATTTTTACAAAGTTTACAATATTAATTTAAGATTTAAATATTAATTTTAAAAATATGGTAAAAATAAAATTAAAAATCTTTTTGGCTTTTTATCCCACTTTAATCAATCAAATATTATCAAAAATATGCGCCCCTCTTTTCGGTAAAGTAATTTCAGTTCTAAGACCTAATTTAACTTATGACGAATTTTTGAAATATTTTGGGTTGATTGTTTAAAGATATTTATACCTTAAGAATAAACGTTAAATTTCGCAGTGATGTAATAAATTTTTGAATGATATCAGTAATTTCGGTCGCCAAACCTAATTTTATTCAATACCAATTTAATACTTTATAGCGAACAAATCAGCGTTTATTATCAAAAGGTTAAAAATAAAAAAAAAAAAAAAACTGTACAAACATACCTGTGAAATAGATTTCTTAGTTATATGATCTATCCCATTCATAAGATAGTCGGTTTAATTGGTTTTCCATGGCTACATAGGCGTAACCTCGAGCATTCAGTGTCTTTTCTTCTAGACATATGAACGGTCCGTCTCTGCATAAAGTAACAAATTCGGTATTTGAATAGGTTTGATTATTTGAACATTTACCTCCATGTGACCATTTTCCGCATTTGTGACATCGTTCTAGGTGTCGTGCTCTTCTTTTCGCTGCAGATCTTGATTTTCCTTTACCAAATTGTAACTTATTATCTTCGCATCTGGATTCTTTTCTAACTCCGTCCAATCTTTCTCTGATTACTGATACTATTTCACTCGGTAGTGTGTCATTATTACGTTTAGTGATCAAAGCGTGTAGCATTAGACCATGGTTTAGTTCACAGGCAGTCTTCATTTTGTAAAAACCTAAAAAAAATAAAATTCAGAATGGGGGGAGAAGACTAGTTCTTTAGGGTCTGCTAGGGAAAGACCATTCGGGTTCCATTTTCGAGAACTACACGAAAACAGACAATCTAACTCTAACAGAAATACATATTATCCTTTAAAGACTTGATTCTCCCCACACTTAGTTAGCTGTGGTCTCGAAATTGTGATTAACTTCGTTGTCGACTTCCATCGGACTATCTATGTAGTGTTTAACTCTGTGACCATTAACTTTAAATTCAATCCCATTTGAATTTATTAATTCTATCGTTCTGTATGGGAAAACTCTTTTGACTATGAATGGTCCAGACCATCTTGATTTCAATTTTCCAGGAAATAGCTTGAATCGTGAATTGAAAAGAAGAACTCTGTCTCCTTCTTTAAATTCTTTTGAACTTCCGATTCTTTTATCATGCCATTTCTTCGTTCTTTCTTTATAGATTAACGAATTTTCGTATGCTTCATGTCTTAATTCTTCTAATTCGTTTAGTTGACTTAATCGTAGACGTCCGGCTTCATGTAAATCAAGATTACATGTCTTCAAAGCCCAAAATGCTTTGTGTTCAATTTTTACTGGAAGATGACATGCTTTTCCATAAACAAGTCTAAAAGGTGTGGTTCTAATTGGAGTTTTGTAGGCTGTTCTAAAAGCCCAGAGTGCATCCTCCAATTTAATGGACCATTCCTTCAGATTTGATCCTACGGTTTTCTCTAGAATACGTTTTAAAGCTCGATTGGTATTTTTAACTTGTCCACTTGTTTGTGGATGATATGCGGTGGAGATTTTATGAGTTACTCCATATCTTTTAAGAACTTTCTCAAGTTGATTATTACAGAAATGAGTACCCCGATCACTTATTAAAGCTTTCGGTGTTCCAAACCTTGCAAAAAGACGTTTTAAAAAGTTGACTACAACTCGTGCATCGTTAGTTGGGAGAGCTTGTGCTTCCGCCCATTTAGATACATAATCAATGGCTACGAATATATATAGATTATTATGAGATTTTGGAAATGGACCCATAAAGTCAATACCCCAAATGTCAAATACTTCACATACTTGTATGACATTTTGTGGCATTTCATCACGTTGACTTATTTTTCCGGCCCTTTGACAAGCATCACAGGATTTGCAAAGAAGGTGTGCGTCTTTGTAAATTGTAGGCCAATAGAATCCAGCATCATAAACTTTTCTTGCTGTTAGTTGAGGCCCATAATGCCCTCCTGTTGGTCCTGTGTGACAATGGTTTAATATTTTACTAGCTTCATCTCCAAATACACATCGGCGTATTATTCCATCGGGACAACTTTTAAACAGATGTGGATCTTCCCAAAAATAGTGTTTTATATCACTGAAGAATTTCTTTCGTCTTTGGTACGATAATCCTTTTTCAAGGAATCCACAAACTAAGTAGTTTGCATAGTCTGCAAACCATGGAATTTCTTTATAATCTATCTTCAATAGATATTCATCAGGAAAGTTGTCTTGTATGGCCGATTCATTTAGAACTTCTAATTCGGGATTTTCAAGAAGAGAAAGATGATCAGCGGCGAGATTTTCTGCTCCTCTTTTATCTCGGATTTCAATATCAAACTCTTGTAAGAGTAAGATCCAATGGATTAATCTTGGTTTAGCATCTTGTTTTGAAAATAGGTATCTAAGAGCATAATGGTCGGTATAGACCCCCGTTTTTGCTAGAACGAGATATGATCGAAATTTGTCAAAAGCAAAGACAATAGCAAGGAGTTCTTTTTCAGTAGTTGTATAGTTCGTTTGTGCTCCTTGTAACGTCTTACTAGCATAATATATAGGTTGAAATCATTTTTCAATTCTTTGTCCTAAAACGGCTCCCATTGCAAAATCACTTGCATCGCACATTAGTTCAAATGGTAGATTCCAATTTGGTGTTATCATGATTGGCACATTAGTGAGTTTCTCTTTAAGAATATTAAAAGATTTGATACACTCATTTGAAAAGATGAATGGAGTATCCTTTTCTAGGAGTTTATTCATAGGAGTGGCAATTTTAGAAAAATCTTTTATGAAACGTCGGTAAAAACCGGCATGCCCTAGAAAACTCCTAATTCCTCTAACATTGGTGGGATGTGGAAGTTTAGCAATTACATCTACTTTAGCTCTATCCACTTCAATTCCTTCTTTTGAAATTTTATGTCCAAGAACGATGCCTTCTTTAACCATGAAATGACATTTCTCCTAATTAAGTACTAGATTTGATTGTTCGCATCTAATAAGCATTCGTTCCAGATTAACTAGACATGATTCAAATGTATCACAGAAGACTGAAAAGTCATCCATGAAAACTTCCATGCATTCTTCTATCATGTCATGAAAAATCGCCATCATACACCTTTGAAAGGTTGCAGGGGCGTTACAAAGTCCAAATGGCATGCGTTTGTAAGCAAAAGTACCATAAGGGCACGTGAATGTGGTTTTATCTTGATCTTCGGGTGCTATTGGAATTTGAAAATATCTGGAAAATCCATCTAGAAAACAATAGTAACTATTTCCGGCTAATCTTTCCAACATTTGATCTATGAAAGGTAAGGGAAAGTGATCTTTTCTGGTGGCGTCATTTAATTTTCTATAATCAATACACACACGCCATCCTGTTACAGTCCTAGTAGGAATAAGCTCATTTTTTTCATTTGTAATGACAGTCATGCCACCCTTCTTAGGTACACATTGGACTGGCCTTACCCATGGACTATCAGAGATTGGATAAATTAGACCTGCATCTAGCAGTTTAATAATCTCTTTCTTAACTACATCTTGCATATTAGGATTTAGTCTTCGTTGGCGTTGCACATACGTTTTATGACCTTCTTCCATAAGGATTTTATGTGTGCAATACGAAGGACTTATTCCTTTAATATCATGAATCTTCCATGCAATGGCTGGTTTATGGGCTTTCAACACAGAAATGAGTTGTGATTTCTCATTTTCAGTAATAGAAGACGATATTATTACAGGTAATTCAGATTCACCATGTAAATAAGCGTATTCCAAATGGTTTGGAAGTGGCTTTAACTCTAATTTCGGAGGTTCTTCTATCGATGATTTGTATCGATATCTGTCTTCTTCTTTTAGCATTTGAATTTCTTCTGTTGTTGGTTCATATCCATTAGCTATAAGTGTAGCTAACATTTCAGCTTCATCAATTGGTTCATTACCTTCTCCTAAAGAACATTCTCCTGTTCCTTGTAATTCTGGAAATTCTTCTAATAATTCTGCATGTGCATCTATAGTTTGAATATAATAACATGTATCATCTGCAGATTGTGGTTGTTGCATTGCTCTATCAACTGAAAAGGTAACACTCTCGTCCTCTATACTTAGGGTCAATTTCTTACCGAACACGTCTATCATTGCTTTAGCCGTGTTTAAGAATGGTCTTCCTAATATGAGAGGAACTTGAGAATCTTCTTCCATGTCCAGAACAACAAAATCTACTAGAAATACTAAAGTACCAACTTTAACTAGCATGTTTTCCATTATCCCTCTAGGATATTTTATTGATCTATCGGCTAGTTGTATGCTTATTCTGGTTGGTTTCAATTCTCCAAGGTTTAGTTTAGCGTATAGTGAATACGGCAATAGATTTATACTAGCACCTAAGTCTGCCAATGCTTCTATTGAACTAAGACTACCCAGAAAATATGGAATTGTGAAACTTCCTGGATCAGATAGTTTTTCTGGTATCTTATTCAACAGCACTGCTGAACAATTAGCATTCATGGTAACAGCTGAGAGTTCTTCCATTTTCTTTCTATTCGTGATCAGATCTTTCAAGAATTTAGCATATCTAGGCATTCCTGAAATCACATCAATGAAAGGAAGATTTACATTTATCTGTTTAAACATATCCAAGAATTTAGATTGCTCGGCTTCAAGTTTCTCTTTCTTCATTTTACTCGGGTAAGGAAGTGGTGGTTGGTATGGTTTAACATAAGGTTTAGCCTTAACTGTGTTATCATCATTAACCTTTTCAACTACCGGTTCTTTTTCCTTATCTTGATCAGGTTGTGGTTCTTGTAGAGTAGGAATAGCTTCATCAGAAGTTACAGGTATTTCAGGTGGTTTAAGTGTTGTACCACTTCTTGTGGTAATGGCTTTAGCTGTTTCATTCCGGGGGTTAGCATTTGTATCACTAGGTAGACTTCCCGGTTTTCTTTCACCTATTAACCTTGCTAGGTTACTTACTTCTTGTTCCAGATTTTGAATAGAAGCTTGTTGATTTCTAAATACTTGAGCATTTTGTTCATTAGTTTGTTTCTGAGATGTGAAAAACTGCGTTTGAGTTTCAACTAGCTTCGTCATCATATCTTCTAAATTCGGCTTTTTATCATCGGTTTGTTGTGGTGGTTTGTTTTGAAAATTAGGTCTTTGCTGATTGTAAGTATTATTGGATACTTGTTGATTGCTAGGACCTTGTTGGTTGTTGTATGGAATATTTCGGTTATAATTCTGGTTTTGATTGTAAATAGGTCTTGGCGGTTGATAATTATTCTGATAATTATTTCCAGGCCTTTAGTTTATGTATGAAATATTCTCTCTTTGTTCCAT
Organism: Rutidosis leptorrhynchoides; assembly: GCF_046630445.1. Taxonomy (NCBI): domain Eukaryota; kingdom Viridiplantae; phylum Streptophyta; class Magnoliopsida; order Asterales; family Asteraceae; genus Rutidosis; species Rutidosis leptorrhynchoides. The sequence continues at coordinate 313,271,680 of NC_092339.1, forward strand.
TGTTAATTCAATACTGAGACAATCTTTTGTCAAATGTGGTCCTCCACACTGCTCACAACTAATTCGTATTGAGTGAATATCTTTAGTCATCTTTTCCATTCGTCTCTCGACAGCATCTATCTTTGCGGAAATGGAATCTAAGTCATGGCTAGAATCGGCTCTAGCTGCTTTAGATGATCTAACGATATCTTTTTCTTGGTGCCACTCATGTGAGTGGGAAGCAGTGTTATCAATAATTTTGTAAGCATCAGTTTCGGTTTTCTTCATAATAGAACCACCAGCTGCTATATCTATGTCTTTCCTTGTAGTGATGTCGCATCCTTGGTAGAATATTTGTACTATTTGACAGGTGTCTAAACCATGTTGCGGACATCCTCTTAACAACTTTCCAAATCTTGTCCACGCCTCGTATAGAGTTTCATTTGGCTTCTGTGTGAACGTAACAATTTCTCCTTGAAGTCTTATGGCTTTAGATGCCGGAAAGAATTGTTTAAGAAATTTTTCAACTAATACATCCCATGTATCGATCGCCCCTTCAGGTAACGATTCCAACCAATCTTTGGCTTCTCCCTTTAAAGTCCAGGGAAATAACATGAGATATATCTGTTCATCCTCCACTTCTCTTATTTTAAATAGTGTGCAGATCCTATTAAAGGTACGTAGATGTTCATTTGGATCTTCCTTCGGCGCACCACTAAATTGGCATTGATTAGTCACCATGTGTAGAATTTGTCCTTTGATTTCATAATCTGGCGCATTAATGTCTGGATGAGTAATTGCGTGACCTTGGCCAGTGCGTTTGGCTCTCATTCGGTCTTCCATACTTAAAGGTTCCAGATTCTCCATAATTGAATTTGTTGAATCGGAATCACTAGAGGATTCTGATTTAATGGTTCGTTCCTCAACAATCTCTGTTTGAATGATTGGTGGTTCCGGAGGAAAATTTAATGGTTCAGAATCTACGAATCGTCCCTGAATATTCTCCGGATTCTCAATTGTGAGGTCGGGTTCAAAAAATGGATTATCGGAAATTTGAACTGGAGTACTTGGTCGACTGGATGACGATTCTAAAGAAAAATCAACGGCAGTAATATTTGCTAAATGTCTTGATCTAGTTACAGGTGGTTAACGTACAAAAGGTGGTGAACGTCTTGCTCGGTGCATTCACTGAATATCCTATTAGTTTTTAAAAGGAAAGAAAAATTATAATAAGTTATCCAATCAATAGACTTTTCTGATTTTGCCCACGTTTCGAATAGCCAAAAGATGCAGCAGAGGGGCAGGATTCATTTGGTCTCAATATAATTGAGGACTGTTTAGCTCCAATAACCCGGTCCACGTACAAATCCAACTATTACTACGAACCAGAAAATTTTGATGTCTATCAATTTAACCACTTAGAATAAATTTTCATAATTTTAAGAAATTTAGATAAGAAGTAGAATAAAAATCTATGTCCTAAAACTAGAATAGCGAGAAATAAGAAAGAAAAAGAGTGCGTCGGAAAAAGGTCAAAAAAGAAAAATGGTTGAAAAATAAAAGGTGACGGAAAAATAAAAGAAACTTATAACACTTAAAAACACTTGACTAACCTAATCTTATTACTACAATTAACTTAAAATTATAATCGCAAATTGAGATTACTAATTGGAATGATAATTGATACATAGGAAAAAGTCGTCTAAAAATATTAAAGCTTACAGGAAAAACTATATCCCAAATGGAAATAACTTAAAAAGAAACTAAAACTTAAAAAGGCGTCGCAAAATTCTAAAGTACCTAAATCTTAGTCTAAAGAAAAAGCACTCAAGGAATTCTACGGCAAAGCCTAAAAATCTAGAAGTAAAAATAACTATGGCAACAAACTAAGTTTAAAACTAAATATGAGCTAAAAATACAAATATTACGCTAAAACGATTAAAAGGGGATAAAATATAAAAATAAACTAAAAGTTGTAAAAAGTACAATTTTTATAAAAATATTATTTTTATATTATTTATTTATTAAAACTATTAATTTTATATATAATAAAACTAATTAAAATTTAAAATACAATTTAATTTAAAAAAACTTAAACTAATTATAATAATTAAACTAATTAGGGTTTATTAATAATAATAATAATAAAATCTGTAATTAATGTGAAATTAGGGTTCTGTCACGTGTGTCAGAGTGTCTCCGCGAGTCGCGGTATTCCAAGCAGCAAACCCCGCGAGTCGCGGGGTTCCAAAATTCAACTCTGGTACAGTTTAAAACTTGACGCGTTTTTTTTTTATTCTGTTTTATATTTTTCTGTTTTATAATCTAAAATTTTTATATAATAAAAACTTATATTTTAAAAACTAGAATAAAAATAGAACTACTTTATAATTTTATAAATAAAAATCTTAAAGCTAGATTTATATATATATATTTTTTTTATTTTTATAAAATATATTTATAAAATAAATTAAATAAAACTTATATTTTTACAAACTAAAGAAACTTTATAAAATTTAAATATTTATCAAACTCCTAAAAATATTTATATTTTTGTTTTTCTTTTAATATTTATGAATATTTAAAACGAATTTTTATAAAAACGAATTTTAATAAAAGTAAACTAAAAATCTTTTTTTTATATTAGCGTTGCGCTTCCGGCTTTTAAGCGATTCCCCGGCAGCGGCGCCAAAAATACTTGATGTGGTAGCGGAGTGTATATAAAATAGCTATTAAATTTTACAAGAAAATACTATTAAATACGATACAATTTTACACAAGATATTTATTTATTTAGAGAATGGATATACTTAAACCTTGCTACAACACTTATAGGCAGTGTACCTAATCGTACAGTAGTATAGTTTTTAGTAAGTCCGGTTCGTTCCACAGGGAAAATCTTTAAACAAAGCTTAACGCAATATTAGTTTACTTTTATAAAAATACAAATATATATATATAAGTAATATTATTATTATTATAAAGGGGGGTTTTTACCGTTTAATGACCGGTTTGTCGATTTTAAAACTTTAGTCGCAGGTAAAACCAAATGTAAAATATTAAAAATAAATAAAAGACTTAAATTAAAGCGTAAAGTAAATAACGATAATGAAATTGTGAATAATAAAAGTGCGACAAAATAAACTTGCGATAATTAAAAAGTACGATAATTAAAAGTGCAATTAAATACAATAACAATAAATAAAATGCGATAATTAGAAGTGCAATTAAATATAAAATAAAGGAAATTAAATATGAAATAAAAGAATTATGCTTATTTAATCTTCCGTAATCATGATGTTTGACGTGTTGATTTTAGTTTTATGCCCAAGGGTTAATTGTGCTTTGTCCTGGATTATTTAATATGTCTGTCTGGTTTTTGTCCATAACAGTCCATCAGTCATAAATATAAAGTGCGAGTATCCTCATCAAATTATCCGTATACCCGAAGTTAAATATTCCAACTAATTGGGGACTTAAACTGTAACAAGATTTTAATACTTTGTTTAATAATTACACCAGGATGTCGACTGAGTGTAACCCAAGGTTTTAATATTTTGTTATCAATTATACCAAGTGTCCTTGTACATAATTTCACCCCTGTTTTAATTATTTTAGTGGCTATTAATCCATTCCCGTGTCCGGTTAAATGAACGATTATTCGTACATATAAATACCCCGCCCATCGTGTCCGATCGAGTGTATATGGTAATTTATAGGGACACCCAATTGTAAATCTTTATATTAACATTAACAAACTATCATTTAGTTAAACAAATATAAAGCCCATTAATATCCCATAGTCTAATTTCCACAAGTGTCGTTCTTTTGTCTAAACCCCAATTATGGTACAAAGCCCAATTACTTAATTTTAGTAATTAGCCCAACATCATGATTACTTCGGATTAAATAAGCATAATAATAACTTAGCTACGAGACATTAAATTAAAAAGGTTGAACATAACTTACAATGATTAAAAATAGCGTAGCGTTACACGGACAGAATTTCGACTTACACCCTTACAACATTCGCTAACATACCCTTATTATTAGGATTTAAAATTAAAATTAAAGTTAAAATTAAAATATAAATTATATATATATTTTTACGTATATATTGAGAGAGAGATAGATATTGGATTGTGTAAAATGATCAGAATTCGGTTGGCTTTATAGGGAATTGAGTTCAGGGATACTCCGCGACTTGCGGCATTTTTTGCCTTCAAACTCCGCGAGTCGCGGAGTTTGAAAATACAGCTCACTCCAAATTGGATCTTAGTCTGCCGACGGTTTTAAATATTAATATAATATATATATATATATATATAATTTTTAAGAATTATTTATATATTATATTATATTCATGTGCATAGTTGACTTGTAATTTTTAGTCCGTTGCGTCGAGCGTTGAGAGTTGACTCTGGTCCCGGTTCCGGATTTTCGAACGTCCTTGCGTACAATTTTATATTTTGTACTTTGCGTTTTGAATCTTGTACTCTTGTAATTTCGAGACGTTTCTTATCAATAATTGGAACCTCTTTGATTGTATTTTGTACTTTTGAGCTTTTTGGTCGTTTGCGTCTTCAATTCGTCGAATCTGTCTTTTGTCTTCACCTTTTATTATTTAAACGAATATCACTTGTAAATAGAACAATTGCAACTAAAAGCTTGTCTTTCTTGAGGAATAATGCTATGAAATATATGTTCGTTTTTAGCATTATCAATTAACTAAACCTAATTAGGGTTTTTATAATAATAATAATAATAATAAACTCCGTATTAAATGCTGATTAGGGTTCTGTCAGGCGCGTCAGGGTAAACTCCGCGAGTATCAGTTCCACCTGGCAACAAACTCCGCGAGTCGCGGGGTTTGAAATTTCATATAAGGTGCTTTCGTTTGACAGGTTTCGGTTTTTAATATTTATATTTTTTCTATTTTTAATTTAATTAAAATATAAATATAAATTATATTTTAAAAACTAAAATAAAAATAAAGATACTTATAATTTTATAAATAAAAATCTTAAAAATAAATTTATAAATATTTTTTTTTTCGGTTTTTGATTTTATGTTTTAAATAAACACAAAATATGTAAATAAAACTTATATTTTTATAAAATAAAAATAAAGAAACTTTATAAAACTTAAATATTTAACAAACTCTTAAAAATATTTATATTTTTGTTTTTCTTTTTATATTTTCGAATATTTAAAACGTATTTTTACAAAAACGTATTTTTATAAAAGTAAACTAAAAATAAAAATCTTTTTTTTTATATTAGCGTTGCGCTTCCGGCTTTTAAGCTAGATTGGTCCCCGGCAGCGGCGCCAAAAATACTTGATGTGCGCAGAGGTGTATATGAAATAGCTTATATTTTACTAGGAAAAACTATTAAATACGATACAATTTTACACAAGATATTTATTTATTTATAGAATGGATATACTTAAACCTTGCTACAACACTTATAGGCAGTGTACGTAATCGTACAGTGATGTAGTTTTTAGTAAGTCCGGTTCGTTCTACAGGGAAAAATCTTTAACCAAAGCTTAACGCTATATTAGTTTTATTTTATAAAAATACAAATATATATATAAGTAATATTATTATTATAAAGGGGGGTTTTTACCGTTTAATGACCAGTTTGTCGATTTTAAAATTTTAGTCGCAGTTAAAACCTAATGTAAAATATTAAATAAATAAAAGACAAGACTTAATTTAAAGCGTAAAGTAAATAACGATAATGAAATTGCGATAAATAAAAGTGCGATAAAATAAAATTGCGATAATTAAAAAGTACGATAATTAAAAGTGCAATTAAATACAATGACAATAAATAAAAGTGCGATAATTAGAAGTGCAATTAAATGTAAAATAAAGGAAATTAAATATGAAATAAAATAATTATGCTTATTTAAACTTCCGTAATCATGATGTTTGACGTGTTGATTTTAGTTTTATGCCCATGGGTTAATTGTTCTTTGTCCTGGATTATTTAATATGTCCGTCTGGTTTTTGTCCATAACAGTCCATCAATCATAAATATAAAGTGCGAGTGTCCTCGTCAAATTATCCTTATACCCGAAGTTAAATATTCCAACTAATTGGGGACTTAAACTGTAACGAGGTTTTATTACTTTGTTTAATAATTACACCAGGATATCGACTGTGTGTAACCCAAGGTTTTAATACTTTGTTATCAATTATGCCAAGTGTCCTTGTACATAATTTCACCCCTGTTTTAATAATTCTAGTGACTATTAATCCATTCCCTTGTCCGGTTAAATGAACGATTATTCGTACATATAAATACCCCGCCCATCGTGTCCGATCGAGTGTATATGGTTATTTATATGGATGTCCAATTGTAAATCTTTATATTAAAATTAACAAACTATCATTTAGTTAAACAAATATAAAGCCCATTAATAGCCCATAGTCTAATTTCCACAAGTGTCGTTCTTTTGTCCAAACCCCAATTATGGTACAAAGCCCAATTACCCAATTTTAGTAATTAGCCCAACATCATGATTACTTCGTTTTAAATAAGCATAATAATAACTTAGCTACGAGACATTAATGTAAAAAGGTTGAACATAACTTACAATGATTAAAAATAGCGTAGCATTACACGGACAGAATTTTGACTTACACCCTTACAACATTCGCTAACATACCCTTATTATTAGAATTAAAATTAAAATTAAAATTAAAATTAAAATATAAATATATATATATATACGTTTACATATAGATAGAGAGATTAAAGGATATATAAAACTCGTCGAATGTGTTGGCTTTTATAGGCAGTTTCAGAATTGGGGACTCCGCGAGTCGCGGCCTTTTTTCACTACAAATCCGCAAGTCGCGGAGTTCGTAAAACCAGCTCACACAAGTTTGTCTTTTAATTTGCCGACGGTATTTAAATATAAATATAATATATAAATAATTTTTAAGAATTATTTAAATATTATATTATATTTATGTGCATAGTTGACTCGTAATTTTTAGTCCGTTGCGTCGAGCGTTGAGAGTTGACTCTGGTCCCGGTTTCGGATTTTCGAACGTCCTTGCGTACAATTTAATATCTTGTACTTTGTGTTTTGTAACTTGTACTCTTGTCATTTTTAGACGTTTCTTATCAATAATTGGAACCTCTTTGATTGTATTTTGTACTTTTGAGCTTTTTGATCGTTTGCGTCTTCAATTCGTCGAATCTGTCTTTTTTTCACCTTTTATTATTTAAACGAATATCACTTGTAAATAGAACAATTGCAACTAAAAGCTTGTCTTTCTTGAGGAATAATGCTATGAAATATATGTTCGTTTTTAGCATTATCACGCTTCATCAAGTAGCACTCGTCGATGATCACCCATTTTAGGCACCCACACTCTTCCTTGAAAAGATAACAAACCATGCGGACCTAAGGTAATAAACTCCGTTTGTCCCACGATTCGTTCATCATGCTTATTGTTAACAAAATCTTCGATTTGAGTCTCGCCAAGCTTTACAAGAAAATCGTTAGTAATAATCATACGTAACAATCCCAATCGTAACGCCGGATGTTGACTCTTTCGACTTAACGCATCCGCGACCACATTCGCTTTGCCCGGATGATAAAGTATTTCACAATCATAATCTTTCACCACATCCATCCATCTACGTTGACGATAATTCAAATCTCTTTGATCAAAAAGATGTTTCAAACTCTTGTGATCCGAATAAATCGTACACTTGACACCATACAAGTAATGGCGCCAAATTTTCAACGCATGCACAACCGCCGCCAACTCAAGATCATGAGTCGGATATCTCGTTTCGTGTTCCTTTAATTGTCGAGAGGCATAAGCGATGACTTTACCCCTTTGCATTAGAACACAACCTAGCCCATTTAAAGAAGCATCACAATAAACCGTCATGTCTTCTACCCCTTCCGGCAACACTAACATCGGAGCTTGACATGACTTCTCTTTTAATAATTGAAAGGCAATTTCTTGCTCATTCTCCCAATTAAATCTTACGTTCTTTCTCGTCAATTTTGTCAATGGAGAAGCAATCTTGGAAAAGTCTTGGATGAACCGATGATAATAACCGGCCAATCCGAGAAAACTTCAGATCTCCGTAGGCGTAGTCGGTCATCCCCAACTCTTGACCGTCTCTATCTTCCCCGGATCTACTTGAATACCATTTTCGTTCACAATATGGCCAAGGAATTGAACTTCCCTTAGCTAAAATTCACATTTGGAGAATTTAGCATACAACTTCTCCTTCCGCAACGTCTTTAACACACACCGCAAATGAAGTTCATGTTCCTTCATACTCTTCGAATAGACAAGTATGTCATCAATGAACACAATTACCGACTTGTCCAACATAGGTTGGCACACTCGGTTCATAAGATCCACAAATGCCGCTGGTGCATTCGTAAGACCAAAAGGCATTACCACCAACTCAAAATGCCCATAACGCGTTCGAAAAGTCGTTTTCTCAATATCTTCCTCACGGACACGCATTTGGTGATAGCCGGACCGTTGGTCGATTTTAGAGAAATACGTTGCACCTTGGAGTTGTTCAAACAAATCGTCAATCCGAGGTAATGGATAATGATTTTTGATCGTCACTTTGTTCAACTCCCGATAATCAATGCACATCCGCATACTACCATCCTTCTTCTTCACGAATAAAACCGGAGCGCCCCATGGCGAAGCACTCGGTCGAATGAAACCCTTCTCAAGCAACTCTTGGGTTTGATTTAACAACTCTTGCATTTCCGTTGGTGCTAAACGATAAGGAGTTTTAGCAATGGGGGTAGCCCCCGGAACCAAATCAACGAGAAATTCTACTTGTCTTTTCGCCGGAACACCCGGTAACTCATCCGGAAAAACGTCTTCAAATTCACTTACCATCGGAATTTCACGAGTGGGTGGTGGCTCATCTCGAGTATCAACAACATGGGCAAAAAAAGCCATGCCACCACTAACAAGAAAATGACGTGCCCGTGCAAAAGTGCATATCGGCACAAGTCTTCTTCGTTTATCACCGTGAATAATTAACTCTCCCCCACTTGGGGTCCTTACCCGAATAAACTTATCATGGCATGCAATATCGGCTCTATTATGATCGAGCCAATCCATACCAACAACGATATCAAAATCACCCAAAGTCATCGGAATGAGATCGATTTTAAAGTTTTCGGCACCAAACACAACATTACAATTTTTACACACATCAACCACTAGCGCCGTCTTGCCATCCGCTATTTCAACTTCTACCGGACGACTTAACTTAACTAGCGATTTATTTAGCTTAGGCACAAATCTTGAAGACACGAACGACAAATTAGCACCACTATCAAAAAGTATCCGTGCCAGATTAGAATTAACCATGAAAGTACCTGAGACAACTTCGTTAGATTGCTTGGCTTCCTCATTTGTCATCAAATAATTGCGACCCCTAGCCGTACCCGCCGCCTTCTCTAGTCGTTTAACATTATCGTTGCGCAATTCGGGACACTCCAGCCTCTTGTGTCCTTCTTTGTTACAATTAAAGCAAAAGATTTTGTTGGAAGATGAGTTCGTACAATCACGGGCCAAGTGCCCTTGTCGACCACAATTGTAGCATGTGGGCCCAAAACTCTTAGAAGCCCCCTTTTTCACACTACCGACGCTCTCGATCACACTCTTGCTCTTCTTGTTCGAGTGGCTAGTAGCTTCAAATTTTCGTTTGCCAAAGGTGAAGTCACTCTTTCTTGGAGCAAGCGACTCAAAACCCTTAGCGATATCAAATAGTTCATCAAAAGTCTTCACCGAATTCCTACTAATCCTTTCTTGATAGTTATCATTCAAGGTTCGGTAGAAATCTTCTTTCAACATATGATCGTTCCCTTCATACTCCGGGAAAAATTGGGTCTTTGATAAGAAAGTGGACTTGAGAGTGTTCAAATCCATTGACCCTTGCCTTAGAGTACGTAACTCGTACTTAAGCTTTGAAAGATCGGCTGAAGTTCGGTACTCCTTGAAAAATTCTTCTTTAAACTCGTCCCATGTCAAACTCATACTTTGTTCTTCGCCATAAAGTCGTATTTTCGCGTCCCACCACAACTTGGCATCACCCCTCATCATGCTACTACCAAACCGCGTCTTTTTATCGAGAGGGCACTCGCTAGTACGGAAAGCCCCCTCCATATCGGAGATTCATCGAGCACTCTTGAGTGGGGTCTCGTTCACCTTCAAAGGTGGGAGGTTGAGCATCTTTGAAGTTTTTATAGTGGAAGTCTCGCCTTCCTGCGTTATCCTATTTAAGAACAATCTTAACTTGTTCCTTGACTAGATTGACTACTTGTTCATCAATTGAATCCAAGAACATCTTCTTAACATCCTCTAAGAAGGCCTCATGATGCCTTTGCATAATGGCCTCAACCTTGGCCGTAAACTCAACATCCTCGCTCGAACCCCCTTCATTGGTCTCGGGTCCGTTTCTCGTCTTCATACTATAAAATGGAAAAGGTTAAGCAACGAACGAGAAGACTTAACACATATGTATATACACCACACTACCCCATCTTGCTCAACAATCGTCGTACATTGCTTGTTTGACACGATTTGAACCCGTAAAAATGGTAGCTAATCATTGTTACGCGAGCACGTTGCATTAACTTGCTAGTACAATGTCTATCTCGCTTGATGATTGTTAACACAACACAAAACAATTAGCGCAAGGTTAGTTCACATAAAACTAAGAACTAATCAACTCCCGGTCCGACCGTCTCCTACAAGTCCCGCATAAAGCGCTTACACAAATAAATCTAAGTCTAGGCACCTATCATAAGTCGCCTAAATCCCTTAGACCATGCTCTGATACCACTTGTAACAACCCAAACCAATAACCAACAGAATACGCGAAACAAATTTTTTTTTTATAATAGTGGAGTGCGCCACGCGCACCACCTCAGGGTGCGCGGCGCGCACAGGCCCCAATCAGTTCTGTCCAGTTTTGCAATTTTTCAAATAAAGATCTCCCACTTCCCGACATAATTAGACGAAACGCTTTTCACAACATGTTATAATAGTTAAAACGCACACGATTCAATAATAAAATGAGTTTTACAAAACGGGGCCCACATCGACCGTATTACGAGTTTCATACAAAAGTTTGAGTTTCGACCATAAGAGTTTAATTTCCCAAACGACACTATGAGCATGGTGTTTGGGGGTTAAACTACCCAAGTCTCGGTCAAACTCCAAAAGCTATTACATCCCAAAAACGTCCCTTAAACAACAAGCGGGATCTCTAATCCAACCGAATGCCCTTACCCTTGTCAACGCCGGAGCCTATAAAAAGATAAACAACGAGAGGGTAAGCAAAGCTTAGTGAATGCAATAATTATACCCATATATATATAACATACATACTTGCAATCACTTACACATTTACCGCATACACGCTAGCAATACAATTAGCATACCATCTCAAGTACAAAGCTAATAATCTCCAACAAACCGCTACTAGCGTAATCAATAACATATAATTGACATAATATAATATGCTACAAAACAATACACAACCATGGTTAACCATTCTCGCGTCATGGTGCTACCGGCTCTTTGGTTCACACCATACGCATTTGTCATGATGCTACCGGCTCTTTGATTCACATCACAACTCGAGTCATACTCACGCTAGAGTGCTACCGGCTCTTTGGTTCACACTCTAACAATGCTAAGGTGCTACCGGCTCTTTGATTCACACCCTAACAAATCGTGCTATAGCGCTACCGGCTCTTTGGTTCACACTATAACACACGTACTATGACGCTACCGGCTCTTTAGTTCACATCTTAGCACTCTCGCACATACTATGGCACTACCGGCTCTTTGGTTCATACCATAGCATACAAATAAATACATTACATACAAATGCATATAATCATTCCACTCACCTTTAACGATTTGGTGACGGTTTTATACTTCCGCAAGCTTCAAAGCAAAGTACCTAATATAATAAGTACTTCAATCAACACACAAAACTAGTTGGACTAAATACCAACAATTTCACTTATGTGCATTTAATGACTTACATGCATTAAATGCCCCATTTTCACCAAAACCGCCCTTTAAGGGTCAAGACCATCATTAATCACTTAAAAGCTAGTGATTAAGGTCCAACAATACTAACCATTACACAATTAGGGTATTTCATACCCATATTTCCCAATTAGGTCAATCATTAGCCCTTTGACTAATTTAAAGTCAACACACCCATTTCGGGTCATCCACTAACCCATCTAACACCCATTTACTAATTAACTAGGTGTGCTAGTGATTAACTAACCAATTAGGACTCATAAACATCAATTAACATTTTGAAACTCTGGGTTAGTCACCATTGAGTCTTCGTGACTCCATCTTACCTAAGAACACCCAAAATCATTAAATATGGGTTTTATGTTCATCACTATCCCAAACCCTAACCCTTACACAAAATTAAAGTAAGGAAATTAAAGTTAGAACATACCACTACAACCAAAACGTAGCTAGAGAAGAGATGAACAACTTTATAACTCGAGCTAAGACTCAAAACTAGCTCCTTCTTCCTTTGCTTGAGCTTTCTCACACAAGAATCTTAATCTCTCTCTCTAAAATTGAAGTGGATAGGATGAGGTTGTTGGAAATGGAGTGAATGACACCCCAAGATCTGACCTACTGGCCTCCAACTCGTCCACAAGTGAAATTACCAAAAAGCCCATCAAAATATCTAATTAAAACAAGCAGAACCCGGCTACAGTGAGGAGTGCGCCATGTACACCCCTATGTGTGCGCTGAGCGCACCCAGCCCAGATCGCTCTCTGACCTCTGTTTTAATATACAAAGTCACCCACACTTCATGTACCATAATTACACTGCTGTACAATTATTATTAGTGTCTTACATGCGTGTGGTTTTATACATTCGTGGACTAATCATTTTCAATTCTTTAGAATGACGACGCGAAACGAGATCGAGACGAACAACATTGAGTTTAACACTAGAGTTGTGGCCGCCTTGGCCGAGCAAATGGGTGTTTTTCGAGAAGAAATGGATAGGAAGTATTCTGAATTTCAGAGTGGTAGTGAAATGGAGCGTTGTCTTAAGAGCTTCATGAAGACTAAACCCCCGATGTATGACGGGAAACCGGATCCTTTGGTAAGAACAACATGGATCTCGGATGTCGAAGGGTGTTTTCGCACTATTGAATGCCCTCTCGAGAAGATGACAAGATTCGCTACTAGCTTGTTGCGGGGTAGGGCGAAGGATTGGTTGGATGGTAAGATTGATCTTGTCGGTGGAGAAGAGTTTATGGGGTTGTCATGGGATGATTTTAAGAAGGAATTATTCGAGGAGTTCTGGACTTCAGCTGATTTGTCGAAATTGCGTAATGAGTTGCGAAATTTGCAACAGGGTTCTATGAATTTGAATACTCTCAAGATGACCTTTATGGCGAAGGCTCATTTTTGCCCAGAGTATATGGGGAATGATCGTTTGTTGATGGAAGATTTCTATCGGACTTTTAATGATGACTTGAAGAACAAAATTAGCAGAGGTAATGCGAAATCATTTGTGGAGTTATTCGCGGTGGCTAGGGGTTTCGAGTCGTATTCGCGATCGAAGATTGGCGAACCTTCAAGTGAGAGAAGGGTTGTTTCATATGGCGCTCCAAGTAAGAAAGCTAGGGGTGCAAGTGTGAGCACGGGTGGTATACGGATGAGTATATCGGATTCTAGTGCGTCTAGGTGTTACAATTGTGGCGTGAGGGGTCACAAGTCTTGGGAATGTTCGGTGCCAAAGGGTGATGGCACGGTGTGCTTCAATTGCCAAGAGGAAGGACATCGTAAGTCGTAATGTTCTGAGTTAGCGGGGATGGGTGTGGCGAGAAGACGTTAAGGTACTTTTCGTTTTAATAAATATGTCCTTTGATTATTTATCATGTGCCGATTGAGTTCGGGTTTGTTAAATGCCTTGTGTTGTGCATAGTATTGTTATGGGTGACATTCCTAATGGAATTTGAAACAACCCAAACCGTATTTAAACCGGCCCATAAATTTTTTCTTTTTTTATAATACATTAATATCGTTAACATTTAGGTCCCAATTATGTTTCCAAAAACATCTTTAATACAATAGTAAGTTTAATATACTTTAAAACATTTAATACATGAGTTAAATATCCAAACGGGCATACACGACCCGACTAATTTGATTTCCAACAAAACCGAGCATGGTGATTGGGGATACGCTACCCAATCCTAATAAATCCAAAAGCACATGTTTTAAAGCAAACTACGCGAGTCCACTAGTCCTCACGTTTACCCGAGCCACCGCCTCCATGCAAATCTATAAAAATGTAAACAACGAGAGGGTAAGCTAACGCTTAGTGAGTGAGAATATGCTACATACATATATATGCATAAAATGGACACACCACACGAATAATCAAATAACACATACCGGAGCATCCAAGCATAAAGGCAAGCTAATCTAAGCATACCGTACGATCACTAAGCAACAAGCTAATAACATCAACAATAAAGTAAGTTCACCAACGACGATGTGAACAACGCCATCAAGCTACACCTGGAGGGTTAGCTACATCACAACGATACATTAATATATATATATATATATATATATATATATATATATATATATATATATATATATATATATATATATATATATATAACAAAGCATAAACCGACCAAAGTTAACCAATCGTACAAAGGAATGGTACTCGAATTTCCCATCGGTGTTCGTAACAACCGTTAGTGTACAACAACATATATCACTAACCCTTTGGCGGAACGACAACACATATCTATTCACAAACCGTTAGTGTACAACGACATATATCACTAACTCAGACAACACATATCCGTTCATAAATCCGTTAGTGTACAACGACATATATCACTAACTCGAACAACACATATCCGTTCATAAATTCGTTAGTGTACAACGACATATATCACTAACTTGGACAACACATATCCTGTAAGAATCCGAAACTAATCCTCCCGGACGATGTCTTCAACAGTTGGTCCCATTGCGATGATCGACTCCAAGTAATGTCCTTAAAATGAGCAAATGCACAGCGGAAGACTTAATTCGTACCTGAGAATAACATGCTTTAAAAGTCAACATAAAGTTGGTGAGATATATAGGTTTGATGCTAGCAGCGTTATAACTATGGACCACCAGATTTCATATGTAAACATTTTAATAAAAATATTCTAAGTGGTTGAGCACTTGGTAACCATACTTAACATTTAATCACGTCGCATATTCCCTTTATTATGAAATCTTACTACACCGTACCAAGTGTAGTCACGAAACGAAGTACTGTGCAACCGTTGAATACTGGTCGTCCAGTCCGGTTGGGGTTGTCAGGCCCGATAGATCTATCAACAGGATTCGCGTTTACAATACCGCTGTAAATAGTAGTTACCAAGCTACAGGGAAGTATGCCAGTGGTACAACTCAACGTAGAATATATTTTTGATCACTTGTGTCCATAACGTAAATCATTTATAAAAATAGCGCATGTATTCTCAGCTCAAAAATATTTAAAGTTTAAAAGGGGACTATATACTCACCGTACTGTATTTTGTAGTAAAATACATATAACGTCATTGAACAATTGTAAGGTTGGCCTCGGATTCACGAACCTATATCAATTTGTATATATTAAAACGTATAACGGTAAACAAATAGATTTATATATTATTATTAGTGATATGTTTGTTAATAATTTATAGGTTTTACTAATTAATTATGTATATTCAATTTATATATACTTTAAGAATATTAATATAGTTATGTTATATGTTCTAAATATATTTCTATGTAACTAATATTTATTTGATAAAATAATATTAATAAATAAATAAAAATTGTATTTTTTTTTTTATAATAGTAATAATACCTAATAATAATAGTAATTATAGTTATGAAAATAATGAAAATAGTTTTATCGATAACAAAATGATAATTTTTGTAAAAATAATAATTTTAATAATAATGATGATTTCAATAATAAAAATGATAATTTCAATAATAATAATATTAATTTTAATGGTAATACTAATAAAAATGACAGATTTAAAAATAATAATAATAATGTTATTAATTAAATTAATGATAATTATACTAATATTTCCAACTATTAGGAATAATAATAATAATGTTAATAACTACCTCACAAGAGAAAGGCTCCAAAAAGAAATAATTATCCTTGCCAAGACTCGAACACACGACCTTCCGCTAACAAAGACAACACCCTAACCAATCCTTCTGTCATCGATTTATTTGACTTAATTTGTCTCGAAATTTACTTAACTCATAATACATATAAGTATTAGTTTCAGCCCATCTGTATTTTAATTGAGTCTCGGCCCAAAATCCAAATTACGGCCCAAGCTTTATATCTGATTCGATGTACAGGTTTTAAAAACGAACAAGCCAGAAGTCTACAACCGTATTGTTTCTTTTAATATTTTTTTTTTATATCAGATTAGCTCGAACATAGCAGTCCCCACTCCTCTCATCATTCCACTATCCCAAATATCATTATCATGCGTTTGGTTAAAAAATACAACCGACACACAAAAGCTGTAACCTAATTGATTCCCAAATTCTTTTAATATGCAATTGGTTTTACATGTCTTAGGGTTGTCGGCCACCCAGGAAAATATAACAGCCCCTTTTATGTGTCGATTGAAAGAAAAAAAATGTATCTGAGACAGAAACAGTTAACCTCCGTAGCAGAAGTGGGTCTCGAATAAATTGAGTTTTGGGTTTGTGGTTCGTGATTCAGCAACCAGAAAAACAGAAGTATAGCAGCACTATGTAACGAAGAGGATGATGGTTAGCTAACTAGAAACAGAAACAGTCGAATAAGGGTTTTAAGGTGACGGTTTTTCGGGCTGCAAAACAGAAAGAAATAGTAGCGGTTGCAGGTGGTTTTATGGGTTTTTGGTTGATGACGATGATGATGTTTGATGGTGGCGAATTGGTGGTTTAACAAAACATAAAATCGATTAGGTTCTTACATGGTGATGGTTTGGATGGGTGGTGATGGGTTTCAACAAGACAGAGAGAAGTAGAGAGACAAAGGTGGTGATTGTGTGGTGGTTTGTAACGAAAAGAAACAAGAAACAAAAGGAGTTTAAGCATAGTAGTTGTAAAAAAATAGAAGTGAGAGAGATATAGCGAGGGTGATTGATGGTGGTGATTGTAATCGTGATTTCATGTGGTGAGGATTTTGCAAGGTTGTGACGGTTTAAAGGTATCAAGGGAGTGATGGTCTCGGTTCATGACACCCAATGGTGATCGGTTTTTCATGTAAGGGAGGTGAAGGGATTGTACATAATGGTGGCGAGGATTCGGGATATTTGTTTTATTGGTGGCTTATGGTTGGAGATGATGATCACGGTGGTGCTCTATGGTGGTGTTGTGGCGATGGAAGGTGTAGGTTGATGACAGATGAAGGCTGTGAAGATTAAATTGAGAAATAGAAGTGGGTTTACAATTTTCATATATGTGTATGTGCAATGAAAAACTTTTCTTAATTTTATAGAGAAATGATTTACTTGACCTGAGTTCACAAAAAAAGAAATATAGGAAAAAGACGTGCAACTAATTTTGTATATATCTGATTTGGATTTCGAATATTAATACAGATTTTTATTTGAGGTTGTGCTATGAGATTAACAAATTTTCAGATAGCAACAAAATAAATCAAGCTCAAACACAGTATTATTGTTTTGGCAAAACAGATTCGTCCCCCCCCCCCCTTATATTTATTTATAGAGTATATATTTAATAATAATAATATTAATATTAATAATAATCACCTTAATGATAAATAAATAATAATACTGATTTTCTAATAAATATGGCTATATATATTTATTTGTATCTATATATCAATATATATATATATATATATTTTTATTTATTTATTTTTTTTTTTTATATGTACACAATACATATATTTTACATTTTATTTTACAACAATGGTTCGTGAATCGTCGGACATAGTCAAAGGGTATTTATTTACATGAATATAGATTTCGAAAATGTTCGAGACTAAATATTACAGATTTGCTTATCGTGTCGGAAACCTATAAAGATTAAGGTTTAAATTTGGTCGGAAATTTCCGGGTCGTTACAGTACCCACCTGTTAAAGAAATTTCATCCCCGAAATTTGGTAGAGGTTGTCATAAATAACAATATGAATGTTTTCATGACGAATATGAGTTAATATGGAGTTTTATCATTATTGAGAGATTTAGATAAATCGATTCGATTATGTGAGGCGTACGAGTGAAGCTATCACAAAAGAATGAAATGAGTGAATATGGAATTGTTTTATCCGATGACGTGATTAGGATTGACTTCCAGAATTTTAAGGGATTTAAGAAAATCTTATGTAACAAGATTTGGCTCTGTAGGGATCAGAATCTTCTTTGATTTAATATGGCAATCTGTTTTGATTTCTCTGTCGGATCTTTCACTATAAATCTACCCCCTTCGTTTCCTTATTTCCATATCCCACAGAAGAATCTATTTACTTCTACTATTTTCTTGGGATTATAGTGTTATTAATTCTCCCGTGCCTTTTCGTGGCAATACGTATTGATATGCACGGTTTGTAGTTTCAGGGTTGCTATTGGGTTTTATATCTTCACTTATTTTTCAATGTCCCTACTTCTGTTTTCTATAATCTTTGTCAAATTACCAGAATATCCAGAAAGATAGAACTATCAAGATGATATGTTCTTGATATGTTTGGAGATTGGATAGAATGTAAGAGCCGTGTAACATGGCACATGATGATGATACTGTGAATCATCACATTCCATTAGAAACTTAACATAACTTACTGTAATATAATGAAGTTGATCAAGTTTCATTATATTATACTAATTCATGTATCAGTTCCTAACACTACTTCAAAACATTCATATTTTAAATTCGAAGGTTTCAGAATTTAGAAACTAACACAGTTTCTTTTATGATATGATACAGATAGCGCGAGAAGATAGATGATTTCCGATATGAATAGTTATAAAAATATCTTCAGAAACATTGAGGATATTTATAATGAAAGATATGATAATATCTTGGAACTTCTAATGCCGAAGGATGATGATGAAGAATAGTGTCAGCAAAGGTTTTAGAGTAAGGAGTAGGGTATATACTAAGGATTTCAGCAGGCACTGAATCTCTTAAATTCTTTGAAGTCAAACTTATTCTTTGTGATTTGTCCACGGCCTACTTCATAGTTTCACATAATCCGCTTTTTGGTACTAAATTTTCTATTGTGTGTTTCCAATACTCCGTTCTTTATCATCAACTTTTGGCTATTAAGACCATCTACAACATGCTGCTTCGTCAGCATTCTCAAAGTTAACGGATCTGGGTCATCGGTTATCAAACTGAGGTGGTTTCAGGAGAATTGTGTTTTTAGATGGTTAAACGCTGATGATGGAATATAAAAGATTCTCCGGTAACGACAGCGAAAGAATAACGTGTATATATATCGAAACTAACCTTTCTGAGAAGTCGAGGTTAACTTGGTGGAGCTGTGACAAAATTGGCTAATTTGAAAAGGGATTGCAAAGTTATTTTGGGTAATAATAACACTAAAGAAATTAACACTGCTGCGTGTTAAACGTTGACTCAGTCTCCGAGAGTCTTACAGGAGCATAAGTCTTTTCTTCCGTAGATGAAACGCGGTTGGTTCATCCTCTCGATTGAGGGGTTTTCAAGAATCATGAAAGATTTGAACACGCATTGTAATTGTCGAGATACAAATGAGGTTTAAGATGAAATCAAGTGGCAAGCTTGAAGAATTATTTAGTTTCATATGTTATAATCAATATTTTAACTCATTTTAATTGTCCAAAGTTAGCAGTCCAATAGTCCGATAAATTCATATATAAATTAGATATACAATATTCGAATTACTTAATACGTATCGTGACCCGTGTACCGGTCTCGGTGTCGATCACAACTCAAAGTATATATATATTTTGGAATCAACTCCGACCCTGTATAGCCAACTCCCACCTTCACATATAGAGTGTCTATGGTTGTTCCGAAATATATATATAGATGGGTCAATATGATAAATCGAAACCTTGTATACGTGTCCCGACGGTATGTAAAGTGCAGAAATTAAATAACAATAAATAAAATTGCGAGAATGTAAATTGCGATAAATTAAATGTTAGCCGGGAACAGTTAGCTAGGAACAGTTAGCGTGGATTCCTAACAATATTTCAATTTAGTTAATTCGTCTGTTTCTAACAAATTTTATTTTGTCCATGTTTTCTTCTTTATGCCACTTGTTGAATTCTGATAGGTCAAAATCCGAATATGAAATTTAAATGGAAATGGTTAATCTGGGGTGAACGGATACGTATATCGGTAGTTGTAAGTAGGATAGTAAATGATCGTTGAATCAGATTCGAAGAATGTACAGTGTAACTTATTAATGTGAATTCTAAATATTCCTCGGGTACTACCCACCCGTTAAAATATTCTCATCATTAACAGTTTGTACGAAAGAAGTTTTAATTACAATCTTTATGAAAATATACATGCATATATATTTTCTTCGGATGTAATTATGAATTGAATGAGTCAATAGAATATTATACTCATTTGATTTATTGTTGGCACCTGATTACATGATCTCTAAAACATTAGAGATTACATAATTGCCATGTCGAACGAAGGTAAATGAGGTAGAACAATACGTAGAACGAAATTAATCGATGTAGAACGATATGTAGAACGAAGATCATACTCTAAATACAGATGGTAATATTAAGGAGTGTGATGTTGATATTCGAGGTACAGATTGTGATGTTGAGAGTTACGGCGCGGTTATGGTTTAGGGATGATAAGGGTACTGTCGACGTCGATGATGGTGGTACTGATTATGCTGTTGGTGCTGCTGCCGGTATTCGTAACTTTCGCACCAGGTTATCCAAAGTCGTCACACGAGCGCGTAGTTAGTTAACTTCTTCTAGTACTACAGGATGATTGACGGTTGAAGCGAGCGAATGAATAAGATTCAAGATATTGGATAGTATATAATCGTGACAAGATACTCTAGCAGTGGAAGAGAAAATAGTTTCTCAAACAGGTTCGCCGGTAAGTGCTTCAGGTTCTTCGCCAAGTGAGCAATTTGGTGAATGGAAGGGATTTCCGATATGAAATGATTTTCGAATAACGAATGATATTCTAACTATATAGAATATCCATATATATATTCTTAAAGATATCGTAGACTACAGAGGAAACTACGGCATATGACAAACAAGTCTACAAATGCGCTAAGATATGAATTTTTGTCTATACACTATCAATGCAGTAAATGCAGTAAGACGTGTCTAGACTTAAGAATGATAAGCAGGCAATTTCCTAAGGATGATAAGCAGATGTTTTCCGACTAGAAATGATAAGCAAAACTTTTGACATATAGACACGGTCAAAGTCCAGACTCATTAATGTATTCTAACAACTACTAGTCAGACACACTAATGCAAGACCTGGTTCACTAAGACCAACGCTCTGATACCAACTGTAAGAATCCGAAACTAATCCTCCCGGACGACGTCTTCAACAGTTGGTCCCATTGCGATGATCGACTCCAAGTAATGTCCTTAAAATTAGCAAATGCACAGCGGAAGACTTAATTCGTACCTGAGAATAACATGCTTTAAAAGTCAACATAAAGTTGGTGAGATATATAGGTTTGATGCTAGCAGCGTTATAACTA
This sequence comes from Rutidosis leptorrhynchoides, assembly GCF_046630445.1. Classification (NCBI taxonomy): domain Eukaryota; kingdom Viridiplantae; phylum Streptophyta; class Magnoliopsida; order Asterales; family Asteraceae; genus Rutidosis; species Rutidosis leptorrhynchoides. The sequence goes on from NC_092339.1 coordinate 313,293,489, forward strand.
TGGACCACCAGATTTCATATGTAAACATTTTAATAAAAATATTCTAAGTGGTTGAGCACTTGGTAACCATACTTAACATTTAATCACGTCGCATATTCCCTTTATTATGAAATCTTACTACACCGTACCAAGTGTAGTCACGAAACGAAGTACTGTGCAACCGTTGAATACTGGTCGTCCAGTCCGGTTGGGGTTGTCAGGCCCGATAGATCTATCAACAGGATTCGCGTTTACAATACCGCTGTAAATAGTAGTTACCAAGCTACAGGGAAGTATGCCAGTGGTACAACTCAACGTAGAATATATTTTTGATCACTTGTGTCCATAACGTAAATCATTTATAAAAATAGCGCATGTATTCTCAGCTCAAAAATATTTAAAGTTTAAAAGGGGACTATATACTCACCGTACTGTATTTTGTAGTAAAATACATATAACGTCATTGAACAATTGTAAGGTTGGCCTCGGATTCACGAACCTATATCAATTTGTATATATTAAAACGTATAACGGTAAACAAATAGATTTATATATTATTATTAGTGATATGTTTGTTAATAATTTATAGGTTTTACTAATTAATTATGTATATTCAATTTATATATACTTTAAGAATATTAATATAGTTATGTTATATGTTCTAAATATATTTCTATGTAACTAATATTTATTTGATAAAATAATATTAATAAATAAATAAAAATTGTATTTATTTTTTTTTTTATAATAGTAATAATACCTAATAATAATAGTAATTATAGTTATGAAAATAATGAAAATAGTTTTATCGATAACAAAATGATAATTTTTGTAAAAATAATAATTTTAATAATAATGATGATTTCAATAATAAAAATGATAATTTCAATAATAATAATATTAATTTTAATGGTAATACTAATAAAAATGACAGATTTAAAAATAATAATAATAATGTTATTAATTAAATTAATGATAATTATACTAATATTTCCAACTATTAGGAATAATAATAATAATGTTAATAACTACCTCACAAGAGAAAGGCTCCAAAAAGAAATAATTATCCTTGCCAAGACTCGAACACACGACCTCCCGCTAACAAAGACAACACCCTAACCAATCCTTCTGTCATCGATTTATTTGACTTAATTTGTCCCGAAATTTACTTAACTCATAATACATATAAGTATTAGTTTCAGCCCATCTGTATTTTAATTGAGTCTCGGCCCAAAATCCAAATTACGGCCCAAGCTTTATATCTGATTCGATGTACAGGTTTTAAAAACGAACAAGCCAGAAGTCTACAACCGTATTGTTTCTTTTAATTTTTTTTTTATATCAGATTAGCTCGAACATAGCAGTCCCCACTCCTCTCATCATTCCACTATCCCAAATATCATTATCATGCGTTTGGTTAAAAAATACAACCGACACACAAAAGCTGTAACCTAATTGATTCCCAAATTCTTTTAATATGCAATTGGTTTTACATGTCTTAGGGTTGTCGGCCACCCAGGAAAATATAACAGCCCCTTTTATGTGTCGATTGAAAGAAAAAAAATGTACCTGAGACAGAAACAGTTAACCTCCGTAGCAGAAGTGGGTCTCGAATAAATTGAGTTTTGGGTTTGTGGTTCGTGATTCAGCAACCAGAAAAACAGAAGTATAGCAGCACTATGTAACGAAGAGGATGATGGTTAGCTAACTAGAAACAGAAACAGTCGAATAAGGGTTTTAAGGTGACGGTTTTTCGGGCTGCAAAACAGAAAGAAATAGTAGCGGTTGCAGGTGGTTTTATGGGTTTTTGGTTGATGACGATGATGATGTTTGATGGTGGCGAATTGGTGGTTTAACAAAACATAAAATCGATTAGGTTCTTACATGGTGATGGTTTGGATGGGTGGTGATGGGTTTCAACAAGACAGAGAGAAGTAGAGAGACAAAGGTGGTGATTGTGTGGTGGTTTGTAACGAAAAGAAACAAGAAACAAAAGGAGTTTAAGCATAGTAGTTGTAAAAAAATAGAAGTGAGAGAGATATAGCGAGGGTGATTGATGGTGGTGATTGTAATCGTGATTTCATGTGGTGAGGATTTTGCAAGGTTGTGATGGTTTAAAGGTATCAAGGGAGTGATGGTCTCGGTTCATGACACCCAATGGTGATCGGTTTTTCATGTAAGGGAGGTGAAGGGATTGTACATAATGGTGGCGAGGATTCGGGATATTTGTTTTATTGGTGGCTTATGGTTGGAGATGATGATCACGGTGGTGCTCTATGGTGGTGTTGTGGCGATGGAAGGTGTAGGTTGATGACAGATGAAGGCTGTGAAGATTAAATTGAGAAATAGAAGTGGGTTTACAATTTTCATATATGTGTATGTGCAATGAAAAACTTTTCTTAATTTTATAGAGAAATGATTTACTTGACCTGAGTTCACAAAAAAAGAAATATAGGAAAAAGACGTGCAACTAATTTTGTATATATCTGATTTGGATTTCGAATATTAATACAGATTTTTATTTGAGGTTGTGCTATGAGATTAACAAATTTTCAGATAGCAACAAAATAAATCAAGCTCAAACACAGTATTATTGTTTTGGCAAAACAGATTCGTCCCCCCCCCCCCCTTATATTTATTTATAGAGCATATATTTAATAATAATAATATTAATATTAATAATAATCACCTTAATGATAAATAAATAATAATACTGATTTTCTAATAAATATGGCTATATATATTTATTTGTATCTATATATCAATATATATATATATTTTTATTTATTTATTTTTTTTTTTTTATATATATATACACAATACATATATTTTACATTTTATTTTACAACAATGGTTCGTGAATCGTCGGACATAGTCAAAGGGTATTTATTTACATGAATATAGATTTCGAAAATGTTCGAGACTAAATATTACAGATTTGCTTATCGTGTCGGAAACCTATAAAGATTAAGGTTTAAATTTGGTCGGAAATTTCCGGGTCGTTACATATCCGTTCATAAATCTATTAGTGTACAACGACATATATCACTAACTCGGACAACACATATCCGTTCATAAATAAATACGTTACTCAACCACATCTCAAATACCAAATCCCATTCCATCGGGATTATCCATATCACAAGACTATGTGATATCATACCCACGAAGTGTGCACCTCGCCCAAGCTGTCAACCAAAACGCACAACCGTGCTAATTGAACCTATTCACAAGTCCATCAAATCCACCTATATGTGAAGTGAGCTCTATAGCCGAGAATCACTTTACCCGACCCGCACCCATCCTACACATACATATGCACATAGGATATTAACACTCACCTTGAAGTCTTAATGGATGCACAACCAAAATCCGCAACACGTCAATGGAAAGTATCTATTCCATCAATCACATAACAAACAACACAATTAGAGTGGATTTACAAACTAACTCAAATCGACAACTAGTGCAAATTCGACCCAAATACACTTCCAAGCACAAACCGCGCCCAAACTAACCAATAATCACTAACACAAGTGAGAATGATCCTAATACACCAATTAAACCAAAGCATAGGTGTTAAACACCAATCTTGCCCAATATGACACCTTAACCCTAATTTTGACCCAAAACAAAAGTCAAGTTTCCAACAACACCCATTTGAGTCCTTTCAACAATAAAATCACTAATCATAGTGATCATACCCAATTTAAAGCCTTAATCATGGCTAAATCATCAACCAACCCAAAACCCACCAAGTATCAACAATAACACGTTTCCATAAACCCACTTCATCATCTAAACGGGTTTTACAACTAACAAGCTCAAAACTCTAACATTGAATCTCAAATCAAACAATGAAACTCGGAGTTAAAACTTACCAATACCACCAAAATGATTCCGTTGAAGAGTAGAACAACTTTAATACTTGAGGTTTGACCCAAAACACACTTCTTCTTCTCCAAATGGAGCTCTCTCTCTCTCTCTCTCAAAATCTCTCCTCTCTCTAGGTTTTGAAGATGAGAGTGTTGGTGAGTAAAAATGGGGATAAGATGAGCCTTGAATCAGTCTTATGGCTCTAGAACCAGCCATATGTGAATTTATCAAAACACCCTCAAAAGATTCCATTAAAATGGGTTAAAAATGTCATTACAGCGACATTTGTCGCGTTTCGCGTTTCGCGACACCAGGACGCTGTAAACAGCATTCAACCATGTTTGTCACGGAACGCGAAGCACCAGAACGCGACAAACTGCACTCAAACTCGACAGTTTATCTGACGTACTCCAATTTCACTTTTAAAACATCCTAAAGTCAATCGTGGTCAATGCGTTACATCCAAACTATTAAATAATCATTCTTGGACTTCAAATGATGCCCCGAGCGTCATGTATAGAAAAACGGGGTGTTACAGAATTACCCTGCGGTGACGTTTTGATTAATGGGCGAAGGGCGTAAGACTTGGTGCAACTAAGCATTCCTTAGTGTTGAGAAATGTTTCTACCGAGCCATGAGAATGGGCTTTGGTGTTCGGTTGTTAAGCGCGTGTTTGCTTTCGTGTTGAAGTTGATGAACCAAGAGGTTCGACGGGTGAACAAAACCCTAAATATTGAGTGTTTGATCTCGATGTGTGTTGGTAATGGAGTCTACGTGACGCGATGTTAGGTGCCTCTTTCATACCTACTGGCGTGGTATTCGACTCCGATGATGTTGCGGTTACATTGTACTTATGGTACCGAAGAGAAACCCTTAGGTACATGAGTGGTTAGGTGGAAATTTGACAAGCTATGGCAATCGGAGGATTGCAATAATATAGTTTGTGTAATTTGTGGTGAACTCTTCGTTCGAAGTGTTTAAGGATAGGTTAAAATCCTTCGGGTGCTCAAGGTTGGAGCAAGGTATTGTGATGTGGTTATGGAACGGAGTTCTAAGTGGGGGAGTTTGAACTCTCGTACGAAGATGTTCTAGTGTATTGATATGGGACGATGCTCGTATGGATTCGGAGCTAGCATTGAGAACTACGTTGGACGATTGTGGTAAACGTACGATTTGGAATAAATTGTACTTATGGTTTTAGATTTAAATTATCACCGAGGTGGTAATGTGGTGAATCTCAATTAGAGATAATGGACGTGTTTGACGAGCAAGGTGAGATCCCTCGGTTAAGGGATGTGCGTGTCGGATTCTTTTATAGAGGATCATTGTTTTGTGCCTATGTGCGATATAGGTGGTTCTTGCTCGATTGTGTTGGCATTGTGTACGCGTACGTATGATACGCGTGTATGTATGATGGAATTACTTAGGTGGTTTAGTCGCGGTGTTAAAACTCCACCTGGGATTAGTGTTACGCGGTGTTAAGTACACTAATGGATATCTGTTTGGGGTGGATGGTTAGTGTAATCCGTTAGGATTCACTATGGTGTTGCAGTGCGCGATGTTACACTACTCGTTGTGATCGAGGCCAAAAGAGCGTGTGTTGATGGTTGGTGTATTCCTTAGGATTCACTATGGTGTAGCAGTGCGCGATGTTACACTACTCATTGTATGAGGCCAAAAGAGCGTGTGTGATTGGTGGGTTATGACCGTTGACGTAGTCCGCTAACTTCACCTTGGGAGTAGTGTTATATCGGTATGGTATAACGTTATCGAGAAATGCGAGTACCGATGGGGAATGGGAGTACCATTCCTGTGTTGAGATTTGGGAGGTGGATCACGTGTGGATGCGGATTCACGATGACACGTGTAGTTCGGTCATCTTATTGTGGAAGTGAGTCGCTTGTAGTTCGGATTCACAATGACACGTGTGGATGCGGTCATTATATTGAGGAAGTGAGTCTCGCGTAGTTCGGATTCACAATGACACGTGTGGATGCGGTCATTCTATTGGGATAGTGACTCTCGTGTAGTTCGGATTCACTAGGGCACGTGTAGTTCGGCCAATCCCGATTGTTGTTGCGGTGGTGGTGGTGAGTCGCGTGTGGTGCGGATTCACTAAGGCGTGTGTAGTTTCGGCCAGCCATCATGTGGTTTGTGTTGAGAACTATTGGTTGTTTTATACGCCAATGGTGGGGTCGTGAGGACCATGTTGTGTGATTAGTGATGCGTTAGCCGTGTTTCGCTCACATGTTGTTACAGGTGTGACAATAGTCGATTTTGTACACCTTGGGATTAGCGTTTCCATAGTCGTTTTGGGCTCTATCGATTTTAGCAGTTTGCTTATGATGTTACGATAGTTGCGTATTGGTCGTATTGCGCACTACAAGGGATGTTTAGTGATAAGTGTTATCCGTAAGGATTCGCTTTTGTTCGGTCTTCATCGTTTTAGTTGTTGACCTTAGGTTGGGACTTGTTTACTATTAGCATTGTACTTATTAGGGGTACGCTAAAGTGTTGATATCTCGGTACGAGATTAGTTGAGTTTTTCCCGACGTGAGCCATTGAGCAAGTTTTAGTGCTCGGAGTTGTGGATTTGATAAATCGCGGATGACGATTTAGTGTCAAAGGCGATTCGTTGAGAGGAATTGCCTAGAGAAGTTTGATGAAAACTTGATGATTTCTGCGTATTGTTAAGCGATTGTAATAGTTCGGATGTTGTGTGCATTGCATGTCTCGAAATGTGTGCTCGTGTGTAATTGGTTAGTGGAACAATCTTCAAGATTTCCGATAAATGTGGCGGAAGTCGTATTGGAACGTTTGTCTAAGGACCATAGAGTGTAGGTCCGTTTGGTTAAGTGGCGCAGATCGCGAGGACGCGATCATCTTTAAGTGGAGGAGATTTGTAAGACCATGTTCCTGTTTCAGTTGTGTTCAGTTATATGTGACGCCATCCAGATTGGGGGACGCCGTCCAGTAGAAAAGGACTGGACGCTGTCCAGAATATTGGACGCCGTCCAATTGGTCTGTCGTGCCAGCTGTGTAATTTTAAAATTTTAAAAGGGGTATGTTGGTCTTTTCACTTGGTGGCCGGTTTTAAGCCACAAATGGGCAAGGTTGAGCTCATTCAACCTTATCTTCACCAACACAAACACTCTCATCCATATCTAGTGAGAGAGTAAGAGTTTAGAGAGAGAGCTTGATTTGGAGAGGAAGGAGTCGGATTCTCGCCAAAGCTCGGGTATGAAAGTTGTTCATCTCGTTCACGGTTATGTTGTGGCAGTATTGGTAAGTTCAAACTTCGAATTTTACTTGTTAGATTTGATATTCAAGTTAGGGTTTGAGCTTGATTAGTTGTGGAACCCTTTTGATGATGAAGTAGGTTCATGGTGACTAGTTATTCTTGTCACTTGGCGGGTTTTGGGTTAGTTGATGTTTTGGCCATGATTAAGCTTTGATAATGAGTATAATCACTAGTGTTAGTGATTATGGAAGTGTTGGAACCCATTTTTGGGTATTTGGTCGATTAATTTTGAAATGGGTCAAAATTAGGGTTTATGTGTCAATTTGGGCAAGACGAGTGTTTAACACTTGTGTTCGGGTTTAATTGGCATATTTGGACCATTCTCACTGGTGTTAGTGATTATTGATTGGTTTGGACGCGGTTTGGTGCTTGGAAGTGCAATGGGTCGAAATTGCACTAAGGGTCAATTGGGTTGGTTTGTAAATCTACCCTAATTGTGTTGTTTGTATTGTGATAATGGAATAGGTACTTTCCATTGGCGAGTTACGGATTAATTCGGTTGCATTCATCAAAGACGACAAGGTGAGTGTTAATATCCTATGTGCATATGTATGTGTAGGATGGGTGCGGGTCAGGTGAAGTGGTTCTCGATTATAGAGCTCACTTCACATATAGGTGGATTTGACGGACTTGCGTATAGGTCCAATTGGCACAGTTGTGCGTTTTGGTTGACCACCTTTGGCGAGGTGCACACTTTGTGTGTACGTTATCACATGTGCTTGTGATGTGGATTATATAACCCCAATGGCGAAGGGTTGATATTGAATTGTGATTGGATAACCCTGATGTGGTGGATTTTATAATCCCGTGATCGTGGGTTTTGATTTGGGAAGTGAATCACGTGTGGATGCGGATTCACGATGACTCGTGTAGTTCGGTCATCTTATTGAGGTAGTGATCTTGTGTGGTTGCGGATTTACTAAGGCTCGTGTAGTTCGGCCAACCTCGATGTGTTGTGTTATTGAAGATAGTAGTCTCGTGTGTATGCGGATTTACTAAGGCTCGTGTAGTTCGGCCAAATCTTCATTTGGGTATTGGGTTAAGGGGTTAACCTTGGGTGCTTTACGCGTTTTTATATATATAGACATATATGTTGTTGTATCGTTGTGATGTAGCTAACCCTCCGGGTGTAGCTTGTTGGAGTTATTCACATCGTCGTTGGTGAACTTACTTTGTTGACTTCTTAGCTTTTGTATAGCGCTCGTACGGTAAGCTTAGTTAGTTGCCTTATACTTGGATGCTCCGGTATGTGTTATTTGATTATTTGTGTGGCGTGTCCATTTTATGCATATATATGTATGTAGTATATTCTCACTCACTAAGCGTTAGCTTACCCTCTCGTTGTTTACATTTTTATAGATTTGCGTGGAGGCGGTGGCTCGGATAAGCATGGGGACTAGTGGACTTGCGTAGTTCGCTTTAGAAGACTTGCTTTTGGTTTTGATTAGGATTGGTTAGCGTATCCCCAATCACCATTCTCGGTCTATGATTTGTATTAAAACTAAAATGGGTCGAAATGGTCGTTTGTCGTAATATGGGTCGATGTGGGCCCCGTAATGTAAAACTCGGTTTTTATTGTGGAAATCTTTTTGTTATAATTATTATATTGTATTGTGAAAACTGTTTAGTTTGAAGGTGTCGGGAAGCGGGTTTTTCGCTCGCGTGTATTTGACAAACTGATCAGAAATTTACAGTTCATTTGGACGCCGTCCAAAAGGCTTGGACGCCGTCCTGGTCTTCACTACTGGACGCCATCCAGATGCACTGTCTCACAAAAAAAAAAATTAGGTCGTGTTTTTTTTCGGTTGGATAACGGGTTGAGTCGTTACATGCGAAAAAGAGAGTAAAATGAAGAAATGTCAGATTTTTGCATTACCATAATTTACGGCTGGGACACTATAAATTATGGTGGAAGCTTTTTGAAGATCATCAACAACATCGTCCTCCTCACCATATTTTATTGCCAAGTTTACGTCAGAAGTAATAAAAAACCATTACTTACAGTTGAGGTTCCGCCATTTATGGAAACCAATATTTAGCAGTTATTTTTTGGACGAAGTTTGTGGGTTTTTAACTTAGGGAACAAGTTTGAAGATATCTATAAATACCAAACCCCTTGGCCACGGATTTTATTATCTCATACTTCAATATTGGACCTAGAAACCTTAACTCTAACACCAAAACACTCAAGCTTTTCAAGATTAAAGGCATGTTCATCATTCTTCTTCAAAGATTCATCATGCTCATCATCACAAGCATGCACGACTGGTTTCCTTTTTATTATTCCTTTCTATAAACAATTTTTGTAGTTATAATTTCATTCAAATATTTATGTGACTCATGATCTATATTGACAAATTCGTTTGATTTATGAAGATTTATATTGACAAATTCGTTTGATTTATGAATTATGAATCGATTGAGTAAATGTTTAATGCAAGTTGATAATTTTTAATATTGTAAGACAAGTTATAGCAATTTAACATATTATCCTTGATCCAACTTATTATTAATATAGTTAAGGATAAAGACAACGTGTTTAGGTTGAATTTGCCCAAGATAATTTCTTTAATGAACTTATAAAATCTTGTCTATGAGATTTAAATGAAAACTCGATATGAATAATATTTGTTTGAATGAATGAATGCACAACTGAGATTCGGAAGAGATAAAGGTTTTTAATCCATTGATAATAACTTCTCTCTTAATAATTGTTTTATGAGAAAACCCTATTCTCTTCGACGAGTACGGGCGACTAGCTTGCGGCACATGGTTTTTTGATTTTTTTCATCGATTTCTTGACGGGATCACACAGAACATAACGATCACTTGATTTCTGGTTTGTATTAATCGGTTGGTGGTCATGGGTAAGTCGTCGGGAGGCAACAAAAAGAAAAATCTCCAAAAAACCCAACCAAGAGTTTTGCGGAGTCGAACTATCGGCGCGGAGGCCTCTGCAGAATCGTCTAGCGAGGACTCAATTTCTAAACCAATTGATGATGATCCTGGTATTACTCCTGGGTATAAACCTTTATTAGATGATAATATGGAGGAATCAAAGGAGGATGTGCCTGAGTTTGAAAAACAGCATGTGGATGGGTGCATCTTCAATGATAGGGGTAATGTTCACACTGCCTCTGACTTTTCCGATGATGATGACGGGAAGGTAAGGGTGTCTATCCATCAATCTCCTATTAAATCTGGTGCCAATATGGATTTACATTCTGAAGATGTTCCTGTACGTGATCAAAAGGAGTGGTTAAAGAGTAATGACCATGGTGATCATGCTTATGTGTTTCCTGATCTTAGTGGAAAAGATTCAAAGCTTGTTAATACATGCACTCAACATGAGACTGTAGTTATGCATGCTAATAATGACACCACTTTATTGAATGATGTTGAGTTTGTTGCTAAATCGTACGTTTCAGGGGTCAGTGGAAACACGTCTGGAAAAGGTAACGACAAGGTTAATTTTCGGTTAATGGAATCGAATGAGCAGCTCGATGAGGGAGTAGATGTTCAGCTACCATTATCTTCCGTGCAAGAGGCTACAAGTAGATACAACAATACATTGTAAGGTTACTTTATCGGTAAAAGGATTGTGTATCCGGTGGTGCAACAATATGTAATGAACACATGGAAAAAATATGGGATCGAAAAAACAATGATGAATGCTAAGGGGTTCTTCTTTTTTAAGTTTGCAACTGAAGAAGGTATGCGGGATGTTATTGAAAGTGGGTCGTGGATGATTCGCACAGTGCCCATAATACTTAACCGTTGGTCCCCTGACGTTTCAATGACAAAGGAAAATTTGTCCAAAGTTCCGGTATGGGTTAAGTTGTATGGTGTTCCACTTGTGGGTTTCACAGAGGATGGCTTGAGTATGATTGCTTCTAAGATTGGTAGACCCATGATGTTAGACTCGTTTACGAGCACGATGTGTTTAGAAGCCTGGGGTAGACCGTGATGGAAAATCGTATGCACTTTCAAATCAGATTAACGCAGCGGATAGTTAAAATAAACTTATTTATATTACAAAACATGCACACGATTAACGGTTCCAACAAGATCCAATTACACCACTAATAATTGTCAAAATATATAAATTCACAAAGTGAGTAAACGATATACCTTTCCTGAAGAAACGGATTGCAGGAGAGAAACTTACGATCAATAGTATGACCGTCTCTTTGGATAGTCCACACTACACTTCAAAACGACCGCCAATGGATGCTAGTCCAAACCCCAAGTAACTTATTAATATAATCAAATTATATTAATAATATAAATAATCGATAGTACTCCGTGTATCTATTCGTTTGTTCTTTCAAAAGAGAGAAACTTAATCTCTGGCTTGTGTTTTTTTTTCATTCACTTATGACCAAATAACAGCCAATAGCTATATAGAGACTTTCTTTGGAAACCTTTTTATTTCTTTAATCTTGTGCAATGATCAAAAGAAAAAGCAGTGGGTATATATTACTATATATCTATCTTTTCACCCACTCCATACAACCACTAGCAATATTATATATAAGCCACTTGAAATAGGTGATATGTAACAGTTTTTAAGTCCTTAAACAAATAATTTTAATATCTACTTTGCTGGTTCAATCAAGTACTTTATTTATATATATATGAAAAAATGAATTCACATATAATTACGGAGTATAATTAATTAATCACTAAATTAATTAACTAATTCAAAAAAAATAAATATTATAATTTATTTCGTTACTTGAGTAATATATATATATATATATATATATATATATATATATATATATATATATATATATATATATATATATATATATATATATATATATATATATATTTCATTTGACGTCTAGGTGTATATGTGTGTGACCCCGAAGGTTCAAATGAATTTAACTATATAGTTATATGTTGTACCTTGCACATTAATCCTTCAGACTCCCACTTGTGCATGGCACAACACCAAGTAACTATACAAACAATGGATAGCGTCTAGCAACATGTCATTGTCCCCAAATTCATGTGAGGGTAGTTTCTCAATACTGCTTGTAGTAAGTGTTCAATGTCATTCGTCCTTTTGTTTCAGATACTTTAGTTAAACTTGAGATATGGATCATCGGTCATTCTCATTCATTTAACAATTTTATTTCTCGATCTTAGAACTGAATTAGATCACCAAATTAATTAAGTATCATCTTAATTACATCTGGGTGCGGCCACACAAATATCTTATTCATTCATCGAGGAGCTCAAAAGTATCTAACTCCAAACATTTTGGAGGAACAAATCCTATATTGCATACACGTGTCTCTCACGAGCTTTACATTATACCCAATAATGGCCTTTATTATAGCCTTATTCAGGACAGCATTTAACCATATCAAAGTACAATATTTCACACATCAAAACCGGCGTGCATCTCAAGTCTAAGGACATAAAAACATAATCACTAAAAGATTCACCACTGACAACCATCCATGTAGTGATATCTCGGTTGGGTCATTCCAATATTCATCATCAATGAATACATATGAATTTTGGTCTCTACAAGTTAACTATTTATCATCAATAAATATAAACCAAAACTTCATATTAATCTTAATTCATGTTATTCCCATAACATGATCGATTATGGAGATTTTGAATAATCAACAATTACTCATGGATTAAACATGCTAATATAGAACATAGTGATATAAATGAAAATGATCATACCATCAATATATCAATTCATTATGATAAAACTGTTTAATGTTCCAAAAATATCCAAATACTAAATTACAAATTAAAAAGATCAGCAGCATAACGAAGTCCAATACTACTAGCATGATCATCATGCTTGTTGTGTGTCATGGGCTTCGTGAACGGGTCAGCCACATTATCATCTGTATGAACCTTAAGAATACTAATATCATTCCTCTCAACGACTTCTTGAATGTAGTCAAACTTTCGAAGAATGTGTCTGCTACCTTTACGTACACGTGATTCTTTCGCAAGTATAATAGCACTTGAATTATCACAGTACATTTCCATAGGGGATTCAATGCTGGGAACTACTCCGAGTTCAGCAATAAACTTCCTAATCCAGACAGCTTCTTGAGCAGCTTCTGAGGCAGCAATGTATTCTGCTTCCGTTGTAGACTGTGCAACTGTGGTCTGCTTTGAGCTTCTCCAATCAACTGCCCCGCCATTCATGACAAAGACATACCCTGACTGGGATCGGGAATCATCTCGATCAGTTTGGAAGCTAGCATCTGTATAACATCTAATACTCAACTATTCTTCCAAACCACCGTAAACCAAGAACATATCTTTAGTTCTCCGCAAATACTTAAGAATATTCTTAACAGCAATCCAATGTTCTTCACCTGGATTCTGTTGATAACGACTCGTCAAACTCAAAGCTAACGAGACATCAGGTCTAGTACATAACATAGCATACATAATGGATCCTATAGCCGAAGCATAAGGAACACATTTCATTCGTCTTATCTCATCAGGTGTGATAGGACTTTGAGACTTGCTCAAGGTTATGCCCTTTTGCATGGGCAATGCTCCGCGCTTGGAGTTTTGCATGTTAAATCTTCGTAAGATTTTGTCAATGTATGTACTTTGACTCAAACCAATAAGCCTTTTGGATCTATTTCTATAGATCCTGATTCCTAAAATATACTTAGCTTCTCCAAGATCTTTCATGGCAAAACATTTTCCAAGCCAAGATTTGACATCTTGCAAAGTTGGAATGTCATTTCCAATAAGTAGTATGTCATCAACATACAAGATCAAGAAGACAACTTTGCTCCCACTAGCTCTAATGTAAACACAGGGCTCATCTTGGTTTTGAGAAAAACCAAACTCTTTGATTTTCTGATCAAACTTAAGATTCCAGCTCCTGGATGCTTGCTTTAATCCATAAATGGATTTTAGAAGCTTGCATACTTTATTAGGATGCTTTGGATTTACAAACCCTTCCGGCTGAACCATATATACGTCCTCACTTAGGTCGCCATTTAGGAAAGCGGTTTTCACATCCATTTGCCATATTTCATAATTATGAAAAGCTGCTATGGCAATAAGTATCCTAATTGACTTAATGCTCGCGACTGGTGAATAAATTTCCTCATAATCAATTCCTTGAGTTTGAGTATAACCTTTTGCCACCAATCGAGCCTTAAAAGTGTTTACATTACCGTCCATGTCAGCCTTCTTCTTGTAGACCCATTTACACCCAACTGGTTTACAATTGGGTGGAAGATCAATCAAGTCCCATACTTGATTTTCTTTCATGGACTGCATCTCTGTATTCATAGCATCTCCCCATTTTTTAGATTCTAAACCTGATATGGCCTCACGGTAGCTAGAGGGTTCATCATAATCCCCTAGATGAGATTCATTTGAATTAATCAGAAGATTTAACTTCTCAGGTCGATGAGGAGTTCTACTAGATCTACGAATTATAGGTGCAACACGTTCTGGCTCATCAACAATGTGCTCAGCTTCAACGTGTGGATAACTAGTGCCTTCAAAAGGTATGTTACCTTGTGATTCTTGAATTTCTTTAAGATCTACTTTACTCCCACTGACTTCTTGTAAGAGAAGATCTCTTTCAAAGAATTTAGCAAACCGAGCAGTAAACACTTTGTTTTCAGCTTGGTAGTAAAAGTAGTAACCCATTGTTTCCTTTGGGTATCCCACAAAGTGACATTTGATACCTCTGGGTTCTAACTTGTTTGAAGTGTCACGTTTCACATACGCTTCACAACCCCAGACTTTCAAATAAGACAACTTAGGACTCTTTCCATGCCATAACTCATATGGTGTCTTATCTACCTTCTTGGTTGGAACCATATTGAGTATGCGTGCAGCAGACTCTAATGCATAACCCCAAAAAGACATCGGTAGAGTAGTTAGACTCATCATAGATCGAACCATATCAAGTAAAGTTCGATTCCTCCGCTCCGACACACCATTGTGATGTGGTGTATAAGGTGGAGTGAATTGTGAGACAATCCCACAATTCTTCAGGTGGTCCAAAAACTCTTGACTCATATATTCCCCTCCCCGATCAGAATGAAGGGCTTTAATGGTCTTTCCAAGTTGATTCTCTACTTCATTTTGGAAGATTTTGAACGTTTCAAAAACTTCATGTTTATGTTTCAGCAAGTAAACATAACCATATCTACTATAATCATTAGTAAATGTAACGAAGTATGTTTCACCATTTCTAGACATAGTTCTAAAAGGGCCACATACATCAGTATGTATTAGTCCTAAAAGATCTTTAGCTCTTTCACCTAAACCGGAGAAAGGAGCCTTTGTCATCTTTCCACATAAACATGACTCGCATACATCAAATGACTCAGAGCCAGTTGATTCCAAAATCCCATCAGATTGGAGTTTTGAAATGTGTTGTTTGTTTATATGACCAAGACGACAATGCCATAGATAGGTATTATTCAAGTCTTTCTTGACTCGTTTGGCAGTACATGTATATACAGAATTATTATTTGAAATTACACCATGCATATCAATTTCAAAAATACCATCACGTGGAATGGCATTAAAATAAAATACATTATTCTTAGAAACTGAAATACCAAAGTGCGTAAATGTAAGTTCAAAACCAACATTTTTCAAAAGAGAAACTGAAATTACATTGCTCATAATACTAGGAGCATAATGACATTGTTTCAACAAAACAATAAGACCACTAGGTAGAGTAAGCTCATAGGTGCCAATAGCTTCGACTGCAGCTCGAGCCCCATTGCCCACTCTTAAGTCTAGTGTGTTGTTCTTCAGTCTCTTACTTCTTCTCATTCCCTGCATATTGTTACAGATGTGAGTACCACAACCAGTATCAAAAATCCAGGAGTCACTAGAAAAAGTATATAACTGTATATGAAATATACCTGATTTGCTAGTCTGGCCAGCTTTGCCTTTTATCAACTCAGATAGGTAGGAAGGACAGTTCCTCCTCCAGTGGCCAACTTTTCCACAGTGGAAACATTCGGCGTCTTTCGCTGGGTTTTCTTTCTTGGGAGGTGGTGGAATCTTTTTCTTAGCAATTGACTTGCCTTTTCCTTTTCCCCAAGTTTTTGGCTTATTCTTTCTCACTCTACCTTCCCTAATCATAAGGACACCTGGATTGGAAACCTTATATGGAATATCCTGTTCAGCAGTTTTGAGCATCGAGTGCACCTCTGCCAGAGATTTCTCCCAACCTTGCATATTGTAATTCATCACAAATTGGTGATAAGATTTTGGTAGTGAAACCAAAACCGTGTTCACGGCCAAGTTAGGCGGCAAGGTAGTTCCAAGTTTTTTCAATCGGTCAATGTAGCTTTTCATTTTTAAGACATTAGAACTCACTGATTGACCCTCCTCCATTTTGCATGTTTGAAGAAGCTTATAAGTTTCATATAACTCTTGACTAGCCTGTTTCTGAAACATATTTTTCAGCTCAGTCATCATATCATATGCTGTACGATCTTCCATTTCCTTTTGGAGGTCAGAAGTCATACTAGCAAGCATGATTAAAGCTATCTTCTCTTGCTCATCAAACAACTTCTGATAAGCATTCTTTTGAGCAGCAGTAGCTGTCTCAGGAGGAGCTTCGAGTAAGGGTTCTTCAATTTTGTTCAACTTCCCTTCAAATTTGAGAACAATTCTCAGGTTGCGGTGCCAATCGAGAAAGTTTGAACCATTAAGTTTCTCCTTCTCCAACAAAGAACGGAGGTTGATTTGGTTTACGTTTTGATTGTTTGACATCTACAAGAGAACAAGATTCAATTTTAGTATTTTCGATATTGTACTTTAATAAATTAATTACCCAAGTTTTAATATATTTAAAAACAATTAATTTACGAAAGCCTAAGATTCACATAGAGGTTCCATAACTACATCTGTTGATCAGCTAGCAGTTATAGAGTCTACTGGTAGGTAGCGAGTACCAATTGCATCACAGATGCAACTCTTAGATCTTTATGGGACCCTGAGATATGTGTAGTCTAACAAACTACTATTATCTATTGGCATGTTTGTCCCATCCTTGCCTCGATCTCAGGTCTCACCGTGAATACGATTAAGTCGTCCAATTTGGAAACAGTGGAAATTCAGCCTAGTCTCACTCGTAACTGAAAATTCACCTCGTAGCTATAATTCGATTAGGTCTCACCGTAATCAAAAAATAACGAGGAGTGTTTGCAAACTCATTGGATGGCATGACTTAAATTTGACGGGTATTTTAAAAATGTTTGTGTTAACGAATAATGCATGCACACAAGATTCGCTACAATTTGTTAAAAAACATTTTAACCAATTTTATATATGTCGATCTTGTTTATGCGTCAAGTTTGTTATTTTATTTTATATAAAAAAAATAACAAATACACACTGTGTATCATTTTAAAACATTTTTAAAAGATGTTGCCCATATATATTATTTGAGTTTCAAAAAATATTTAACTTTAAACTCGTTAGAGTTTAACTTTTTAAAATCATCAATTTTAACCTTTGAAACTCGTTACTAGTTTTATTTGATGTTTTCATCAAAAAACATTTAGCATATATTATAATCAACAATTAAATATAAATGCGTAAAAATAAAACACAACCATACCATGCATCACACACACATAGCCTAGCCCAAAAATCTTATGCTTGATCCCATGAGCCGACATGGGATCAAGAGGTCAAACTAAGGGTAATATCGTAGCTCCCACTTGATTCAAGAATCAAGTGAAAACTTGACAAACGCCATTGTTGTCAACTTGACCTGTTCGCCATCTTCTAAGCCAAAAGCATGTTGTATTTTATCTTAAATCTTCATCTTGTTACATTTATTTAAATTTGAAAATACAACTAAACTAGTACTTTTACAAATTGAAATAAACTTAAATACAATACTATGAAAATGGAAAATAAATATAATACAATTTTGGCTTCAAAATGGCCTTATAATACAAATAATCAACATGACACAATATTGCTGTAATCAACAATCACAACAATCATACATAGGCCGGGGCATTATGGGCTATGTGTGTAATCACAATTCTAATAACTACATTATTAAAAACTACATATGGCTTGTCCATGGTTACAATGCATGTGTACAACCATGGAATGAAATAAACAACAATTATTCAAGCCATAATAAATAAATTCAAAATTTATAACAGTGATATTTTTCAGATCTTATTTGTGCGTCATGAGATTTAATTTAAAACAAACATGTTGAAATTGTAAAAAAAAAGTTTTTACTTTTTACCATCTCACAAAACTAGATCTGAGAAAATCACGTGACAATTAAAATGGTGTAAAAACCTGGCTCTGATACCACTGATGGAAAATCGTATGCACTTTCAAATCAGATTAACGCAGCGGATAGTTAAAATAAACTTATTTATATTACAAAACATGCACACGATTAACGGTTCCAACAAGATCCAATTACACCACTAATAATTGTCAAAATATATAAATTCACAAAGTGAGTAAACGATATACCTTTCCTGAAGAAACGGATTGCAGGAGAGAAACTTACTATCAATAGTATGACCGTCTCTTTGGATAGTCCACACTACACTTCAAAACGACCGCCAATGGATGCTAGTCCAAACCCCAAGTAACTTATTAATATAATCAAATTATATTAATAATATAAATAATCGATAGTACTCCGTGTATCTATTCGTTTGTTCTTTCAAAAGAGAGAAACTTAATCTCTGGCTTGTGTTTTTTTTTCATTCACTTATGACCAAATAACAGCCAATAGCTATATAGAGACTTTCTTTGGAAACCTTTTTATTTCTTTAATCTTGTGCAATGATCAAAAGAAAAAGCAGTGGGTATATATTACTATATATCTATCTTTTCACCCACTCCATACAACCACTAGCAATATTATATATAAGCCACTTGAAATAGGTGATATGTAACAGTTTTTAAGTCCTTAAACAAATAATTTTAATATCTACTTTGCTGGTTCAATCAAGTACTTTATTTATATATATGAAAAAATGAATTCACATATAATTACGGAGTATAATTAATTAATCACTAAATTAATTAACTAATTCAAAAAAAAATAAATATTATAATTTATTTCGTTACTTGAGTAATATATATATATATATATATATATATATATATATATATATATATATATATATATATATATATATATATATATATATATATATATATATTTCATTTGACGTCTAGGTGTATATGTGTGTGACCCCGAAGGTTCAAATGAATTTAACTATATAGTTATATGTTGTACCTTGCACATTAATCCTTCAGACCGAACTATGCACGTGCAATGGTAGAAATTTCATCCGAAGTAGAGCTGAAGGAGGTTTTAAAAGTTGCCACACCAAGCCTTGTAGGGCAGCAAAAAACAGTGGACACTGTTAAAATCGAGTATGAATGGAGACCTCCAAGATGTTCTTGTTGCCGTATCTTTGGCCATTCGGATGGACAATGCCCTAAAAATATTCATGTTGAGAATAATAAAGTAATTAACAATGTTAATGATGATGATGGTTATCAACAGGTCAAGAGAAAGACTAATAAAGGCGTGAATGTTGGGAAGCAGAAGGAAGGTTTTAATGTTGGAAAATTAAAACCCAAAATTGTGTATAGACCTAAAATTAAAGAGGGTGAGAAAAACATGGGTACACATACACTTAATAAAACTAATTTTGCGGGTCCAAGTGGTAACAATCAAGTGAAGGTTCAGAATTCGTTTGGAACGCTTAACAATCTAGACTATAATTTAGTAGATGAGTCAAGCGATGTAGAATTTAATGAAGACGAAACTGCTAAGTTTATGGCTGAGAAGAATGTTTCTAAAGCTTCAACCCCGTTTGGAATGAAATCAGGTTGGTTATAACTAGAAGGTTTTTTGTTTGATGTCCTAAGTTAGGTGAGTCGTTGGTGTTTAGGTTTTGTCAGGCTTCTCTTGTGTTGCATAGGTTCTAGCAAGGTTTTTTTGGTTGTTTGAGAGGCTACAAGATATGCTTGTAGTCGTTGTCCTTCTTATGTATTGTTTTATTATTTTTATAAATAATATTTACCGGGTAAAATCCTTTACCCAAATAATAATAATAATAATAATTGTATTATGCTTTTTCTTAAACCTTACAAATTTTAAGTCTTTTTGAATAAACATCTTTTAGTTAGTTACAACTTAGTTTTAATTACATAAACTCCTGAAAATTTCTTACCTTTAACCACAATCTCCCGTGGAACGAATCTTTCCTACCCTAAATAGTTTAAGGTATTAAGGCTATTTTTGATTGACACTTCGACGCCGATCCACCAAGTGAGAACGCAGTCACCACCTTGAAAACTACCACCATTTCCAACTTTTCCACTTTCACGCTAGTACACTGACCTCCTCATAGTGATATAAGTTTCACAAGCCCATCTCCTCATCCCAAACATGCTGCCACTATACGAGTTAGAATTATACTGCAACTTCTCAAGAAGAAACTTGGTTCGTACCACAGCCACATGTCAATCACAAATTACTTTACCATTGTAGAGTGAAACAAGTAACTGAAACCCTAATGTTATCCGAAATCAACACACTAATCTTGAGAACTTGGGAGAAACACCTTGCATAACCATCTCCATAACTCCAATAGTCATCCAACTCCCACTAACTCGATAACTTCCGTCCGCTGCCAAACTCACACTGACTTTCCGACACCCTCAACAATCTTAGAAAGCTCAGGTTCCGAGACTTATAAGATTATCCACCCCCTCCATCACGTAAAGTTTTCTAATTGATTACCCTCGAAGTAACCGCTCGATTTGTTGAATCGGCCATCAACTAAACCCAAACACCCGTCGAACATGTTATATCTGACACCCTTCGACAACTAATTTAGTGAGAAGAAGATCTAACCTGACTGCATATTCCAAGCATCTTGAAATATCTAACTAATCTTTTGGTCATCCCGTTTTAAAACCCACATGTATCCAAACTTCCCATAGTACTCCACTATCGATTTCCAAACTGATGTGTCTCGTTCGTTACCCAACCGCCCTAACCCTGAAAGAAACCACCTCATGAGCTCCTGTAACAAACTAACATGTCGAAGAGTTGATCCTGAAACTGCAGCAAATTCAAAAAAATCATATCTAAAAATCCAATGGTCCGATTATCCCCATTTGTTTTCCATATCTATATCTATGTGTCCCGAACCTACATTCCAGATTTCAAGGTGATCCAACGGTTAACAACCCGCTATGAATTTTCTTCTCCAACTGTGCACGAACATCTGAATTTAGCTCAAACATTCCTTCGCACGAGATAACGAGGAACGAGAACACAAATTCGACACCCGAATCTCCTAACATATCTTTTCGCAACAAAATCATCTATCCTATATATGAATCCGTAACCCTCCGCAAAAAATCACCATCATAATACAACCAACGCACCCTGTTACATTATAACTCACCAGAATTTTCGACAACCCTGATGTGATCAACTCTCCCTAAATACATTAACATTCCTCAGATTTTTACCGCGATCATCTAATTCTCTAGATCTCGATACATGTTACAAAACAAAACCCCAACCATCCTTTGTTAACATGATAATAATCTTAATCATCATCCTATCGTAAAGTATGCTCTTCAATTCGTCGTCTTGCCTGATCTTAAACATTGAAGCTTTGATACCACTTTTTAGAAATTGATAGCGGAAACCCATACTAACGATACACTCATTAGCAAAAACCCAATTCACACAAAACTTGTGAATCGGATTACACCCACACACAATGAACGGATAAGCAAAACGATAAATAAACGACAAATGAAATAAGAATTTTATGTGGTTATATCCCAACTCCATTGGTGTGAAGAAATGTTTAGTCCACGAGCGCAAAACAGAGATTTCCATTATTATTTTCGTACACACAATTACAATAAGGGTAGAAGCTTATTTGTAGTGAAGGAATAACCCAAACCCTATTAGGGTTACCAATTAGTTTGCTAAACTAATTCCAAAAGGCTTTCCAAAAATCAAATTCTTTCTCTTCAAGTAAACTCGTTTACCAAGTAAACTTAACTTCCAAGCACCCGATTTTCTTTCCTCTTTTGTTCAAACTTTACTATCCCAACAAATATCACATCGCAATAGTAAACAATTGAGAGTGGTCTTATAACCCTTTAAAAAGTGGCAAAATCACATTATAAGTAAAAATCCCACAACTTCTAAAAACCCTAAATTATATTATATATTATATATTATATACCTATATCTAAAACGCAAAGTGAAATGAATAGTTCTATTTCTTTTTTCACTTTTCGCAAACTTAACCCCCAACTTTTATTAAAATACAAATCGACCCCCACTTTATACTCTTATTAAAATACAAATCGCACCCCCACTTTATACGTATATTTTTTCCTAAATTTCACAAACTTAACCCCCTACCTTTAATTAAAATACAAATCGAACCCTCACTTTACTAACTTTTTTTTTTACTAATATTCAATTTTCACAAACTTAACCCCCTAACTTTTATTACTATTCCTTTTTTCACTTTTCGCAAACTTAACCCCCCAACTTTTATTAAAATACAAATCGACCCCCACTTTATACTCTTATTAAAATACAAATCGCACCCCCACTTTATACGTATATTTTTTCCCAAATTTCACAAACTTAACCCCCTAACTTTTATTAAAATACAAATCGAACACCCACTTTACTAACTTTTTTTTTTTTACTAATATTCAATTTTCATAAACTTAACTCCCTAACTTTTATTAAAATACAAATCAAACTCCCACTTTATACGTATATTTTTTTTAAATTTCACAAACTTAACTCCCTAACTTTTATTAAAATACAAATCGAACCCCCACTTTACTAATTTTTTTTTTTTAATAAAACCCGAACGCTAAAAGAAGCAACTTTCACAAAATGAACAACCCTTCAATGTTAGATGTCGAAAAAAATTCTTTTTTACAAAATAGATCAAGACTTTTTTTTTAACTCGCATTCAAAACGGAGCCCCCGGCGCGAAGCGAGGGCTCCACAACTAGTTACCTCTAAGTTATGTCACATTACAATAATCTTAGGAGTTGTTTAATTTTTCTTTGAATTTGCCACTGTTTTCATTTAGCTCTTAATGGAAAAGGGTGTCTGAAATAGACCAATTTTCAAATTAAGTGACAAAGAAATAATAATATACTAATTGAATTAAGATTTGTATAAGAATGAATTATTAAGACCATCTTTAACCCTTCGAGGCGTGTTGACGTGTTGCTGGGTGGGGTGGGGTGCTTGCTGGCGTGCTGATAAACTGGTAAATAATTAGTGACGTGCTGAGTGACGTGTTGCTGGGTAGGGGTGGGGTATTTTTCATTTTTCTTGATTTTAATTTATTTTGTTTAATTAGTTATATTATTATTTTGCAATTATAAAAACAAATCAATTTAATAAAATACACTAAAATAAAAAATAATAATACTATTACATAAAGTCCTACAATAAAAAATAATAATACGATTACATAAAGTTCTAAAAAGACCTAACTTACTTTATTTTTAAAAAGTCATAAAATTTAAAAAAATACAATAATATAAATATTAAAACTACTCGTCGTCGTCCTCATCCGACAATTGAATTAAGTCGCCGTACTCTGCGAGCAAGTCTACTTCATCTTCAAGCAACGTTTCTTTTACTTCGGGTTCCAGGTCGAGATTGGCAAAACCAAGCAACGTTTCTTTTCTGACAATTGGCAAAACCAAGTTCAGGTCGAGATTGGTTTGAAGATGACGAGCCGGGAGTTGTCGGCTCGCTGCCACCGGTTACAGTGTTGTTAAACATCGACCATTCGTTCGGGTGTGACATTGTATAGAAAATTGTGAAATTATGTGTTTGAAAATGTATATGAGATGAAGTGTTGAATTGTGAAAAATGTATATGTTTGAAGTGTATTATAGGAGTGTTTAACTGATTTATTTAATTTACTTATTTTGTTAGTCAAATATATATATCCGTTGCTGCATTTGAATGGGCCACTCACCATCGAACACGTCACACGGCACACGACATCTTCCTCCGTGTTGGCTTCCAGCACGCCGACGAGTGTACCCTCTAACACACGCGTTAGCCACGTGTTGGAGGCGTGTTTTTTGCATCTGGGGTCTATCACGCGAACGTTACAGATGACCTAAGTGGAAAATTGGAAAATAAACAGCCATTTAACATTTTCTTGTAACCTCAGTACTAACATTGGACAATTCATTTAAATTTTCAACTAACTCTGCCACCCATAATTTCATCAACTAACTTTTATTTATAGCCCTCAAATCTACAAAACCCGTATCTTAGATCCACCTCAAAACTACACAAACTGCAATGGAGCTCATTTTCTTGAAAACCCAACCTTTATGGGTCACTATTCTTTTTATCTTGGGTTCCATTTCTTTTTTAAAAAGTTCAGTTTCCATTCTCAAATGGGTTTATGTTAATTTCTTAAGACCCCCAATAAACATCACAAAGTATGGTTCTTGGGCACTTGTTACAGGTTCTACAGATGGCATTGGTAAAGCTTTTGCCTTTGAATTAGCTAAAAAAGGTCTAAACTTGATATTAGTGGGTAGAAACCCTAATAAATTAAATGATGTTTCTTCTGAGATTCAATCAAAATTCCCCAAAACCCAGATCAAGAATGTTGTTTTTGATTTTACCGGTGATTTATCTGAGGGAATTGAGAAGATTAGTGATGTAATTGAGGGATTAGATGTTGGTGTTTTGGTGAATAATGTTGGTATTTCATATCCTTATGCAAGGTATTTTCATGAAGTGGATAATGAATTATTAAGTAATTTAATTAAAATTAATGTTGAAGGAACTACTAGAGTGACACAAGCAGTGTTACCTGGTATGTTGAAAAGAAAAAAAGGTGCAATTATTAATATGGGTTCTGGTGCTGCTAATATTATCCCTACATATCCTCTTTATACTCTTTATGCTGCCACAAAAGCGTAAGTTTTTAAATTAGTTTTCGATTTCATATTAAGAACTGATCTGATTGAATTTTATTCGTGTTGATGAATTTTCATGTGTTTGCTTGTTTAGGTATATCGATCATTTTTCTAAGTGTTTGTATGTTGAATACAAGGATAGTGGGATTGATGTGCAGTGTCAGGTAAATTACTTGCATTATTTTATTGTTTGTATAGATGATAGGGCCATAGGGGTACTTAAAGACCACGCAACAACAACATTTACCCAATTCGGTCGAGGCGGGGTACTTAATGAATTCGGTGTAAATGAGTTGAGCTGCTACTCGAGCTCGATTTATTCGAGCTGATCTTAAACAAGCTTGAAGATATTTTACAGATCGTTTAGTAAATGAGCTCCAGCTCGAATATCTATCGAGCTCGAACTTCTATCAAGTTCGAAGTCCCCTTTTCCTTATTCAGGGTATGGAGCCACGTCGGTCGGTTGGGGGACCTGGCTCTATCGAGCTCGAACATGTTCGCGAGTCTAAGCTACTTTTTCCATTTATATACACTATAATTTTTTAAAACTTTTTTTAAATATTTCTCTTTTTTTTTTTTTTTAATAATAATATAAGAATATAAGAATAAGATCATATATGATATTTCATATATGAAACTTAGAAAATGTTCCATGATTGCAGGTACCATTTCATGTAGCAACAAAGATGTCATCCCTCAAAAAATCTTCATTTATTGTACCATCACCAACCGCATACGCAAAATCTGGGATGCGATGGTTAGGTTGTGAACCATGTTGCACACCATACTGGCCTCATTCAGTCATCTGGGGTGTGTTGTACTCGTTGCCTGAGAGTATAGTGAATTCATGGATTCTCAGTTACAGCCTCAATATCAGAAAGAAGGGACAACTCAAAGAGTCAAGGAAGAAGAAAGAATGATTTATCCTTTATTTTCAGATTACCATGATGAGGTTGCTTGAAGTTTATCTTACTGAAAATTTGTAATGGTTGTTTATCTGATTTCATATATTCTGCGTTAAATAAGCTAACACCATTTAACCAGTTTTAGTTTAATTGTTATTTTGTATTTATCTGTGAGAATAATTGTTATAGTGGGTTAGTTGTGTGAACTAGTTTCATGGGTTGTTCATGTTCTTTAGGAGTAGTGAAGTCATGATTGTGTGATAGTAAGTTATTAATTAGTAATGGAGTCATGTTTTCCTAAATCTTCTGTTTTATAAGCCTATTTAATGGAATCTATCTAGTTTTCTTAACTAATTGGGCTCCTTAAAAAGCATATTTACAGTGAAAATTGTGAGCCTAATATCTTCTAATGTATTCAATTCTGAGTTGCTTGATATAACTGACTGTATTTTCATAGCTCTATGTGCTTCAATAGAGATGACTCGATGAGCACGCCGAGTGAAAGAACTATTAAATTTATATCTATGTGCTTCAACAAGGATGAGCACGCTGTCTGGCGAAGTATATAATTTTAATTCATATATAAATAAATAAATTTACTGTAATCTTTCATCCTATATGATTTTTTAAGAAATTTCCTTCTTAAGATTTTATAAAAAGAAAGAAAAGGAGGTACATAAATGATTTTATTTCATATATTTCTTTCAAGATTGGGAAGATGTAAATGAGTTGCAACTACCTGAAATCTGGTTGTAGTAGTAATCAGTATCTAATTGTAGTACTAAACACAAGCACAACAACTATAATAAGTATGATAAGTATGATGAAACAGAGTATATATATTTTTCAAAGTGAAATTTATTAACAATGAAATGCAGTTACAACATTACCTGGTTCAAATGTACCCCATTTCAATTCATTTATATATAATCAAAATCCAAACACCTAATACTTAATTTCTCATTTTGTTAATTTGGTTAAGTGCAGGCTGTAATATATTGTAAAGCACCCATACTATAGCAGGTGCAAGAACAAACAACAATAGTGACCCTCTGTTATCATTAGCCGCCGCAGCCGCCTCAGCAGCTGCCGCCTCCGGTGTCGCCAACAATCCAGATGCAGCAGCCAAACCACCGCCAATTCCAAGTCCAACAATCACTCCTTTTGTTCTCATTCTGTTAATCTGGTTAAGTGCAGGCTGCAATATGTTGAACAACACCCACGCGATAGCCGGAACTAACGGTAGTAAAAGCGCGATACCACGGTTGTCTCCTTCTGCGATAACCGCGATTTGTTGCGCTGCGAAAGCTGGGTCGGATGTGGATAACGTGGAGAAGATCGCTCCGGCGATGGCGGTTCCGGTGAGACTGGCGGCATTGATTGGTTTTGTGATGGCGAGTTTAGGGATGGAGATGGTGGTGGTGATCGGTTTTGATGGTTTGTTGTTGTTGTTGTTGTTGGTGGTGGTGGTTATGCATTTGGCTTTAACTATGGCCATGGTGGTTGATAGTGTGGCAGCCATTGGTGGTGGTGATGGTTGTGGTGATCAAGATTTGATGTTTGTGGACAAACAATGAAGGTGAGAAGTGTGAAAATGGGAATATAGGAATTGAGAGCCAATGGGGTTATTGTATTCAAGATTATGGTCTTATCCTTTTGGTATATTGAGGGGTGATTTGAGCCTTATATTTGAGTCCCTACTTCAGTTTTCTTATCACTAACTTGTCTACCATTGGATTGGCAATGTGTAAAAGATTATACCAGTAAAAGTTAATTTGGGTATGTTTCATCCTTTTCAATAAAAATATAAAAATATTTTTTTTTAGTTTTTTCTGTTTGAGTTATCTGAATGAAGGTAACTTTCAACTCTAATGTTCGCATTTTATTCAAAACAGTCCAAACCGTTTCCCAAACTTTTTCTAGCCACCCTAAGATTTGAATCTAGGACTTCTCGCAAGGAGATCTTATGATGGTTTTTTTAGTCAAAGGAAATAAAAACATAATAAAATGGTGATTAAGTGTACTCATTTAGTGGCGGAACGTGATGCTTTTGATTAGGGAGGCCGGTTTAGTAAAAAAAACTTAGCCGATGAAAATTAGAAAAATTACACTAGTGGCCCAACAAGTTAGGGAGACCAATTAAAGCCAAGTTTGGTCTCCACTACGCTCCGTCTCTATACTCATTAGTTTGATTTTCGGTTTCTACTGTTCGGTTTCTTCAGTTTTGAAGTTTTTGAAAGCAAAACCGAAAAAATGAAACACAAACCAAATTAAGATTCAATACTGAAATCGAACCGAAAATTGAATTCGAATTCGGATCTGATTCACTTATACCCGGAGAAAAACATAATTTTAACCAAAGTAGCCATACAAATTTTATTTTAAATTCAAATATTAAAATTTCAAAATCACATTTGCAAACCGAACCGAAACTGAATCAAGAAATTCGATTTCCATTAGGTTCGTTGTTCAGATAATTAAACGATTTAAAATCGAATATTGAACATCTCTGATGGTGATGGACCTTGTCATCATCTTCATCCTCACTTCACTTCGCTTCTTATTGCACTTAAGACAATAGAGCGGCATCAGTTTGCCATTGAGTCAACTAGAGGCCCCTGTAGATGGTCTAATTGAACATTTATTGAGAATCATACCTATTACATTCAATGCTCATAACGATGCTCTATAAACAAGTATTAGCATCCTGTTCTTAGAGACTCAATGCTCTACAAACAAGTATTTTTACAATGCTTATCCACCTCTACCTCATCGTTATGGCGATAGGGTAGAGGTGGATGAGCATTGTATGAGTATAATACCTACTGATATGAAACAAAACAATATTTAATAACCCAATCGGCATTTCAATTAATAAACCAATTCTCCTAAAGAGACTCAAGTACACAATATAATGGTCATAAAGACTCACTCTATATTACTCAGATGTACGCTAACTAACTAAGTTATCCCGTGACCACTCCTTTACCTGGTCAGCCAAAGTATCATGCTAGTGAGATTAGAGTCTGAGACCTATTGTTAGGATATTAAGACCACAACCACTATGTTATCACTACTACAAAAACGGAGATTCCAAACCGGTTTTTAAGGCTTTGCAAATCGGTTTTAAAACCGGTTTGCAAAAGGGGGGGGGTTTGGAAGCCTCAGACAGGTTTTAAAACCGGTTTGAAAAGCTGGGAATCCAAACCGCTTTTTATAATAAAAGGGGTTTGGAAAGTCCACATTGCAAACATGTTTTTATTTAAAACCGGTTTGGGTTCTGAATTTTTTTTTTTTTTAAAATGATTTACAGCTAATCTGCATTTTCATCTTTGCTAATTAAGCTTCATCGTTCGCTAATCTGCATCTTCATCTTCGCTAATCTTCATCCTTTCCGGTAATCGATCTTCATCCTTCGAATAAAAACAACGCCATATACTCAAACCAAAATACACAAATCGAACATGGTTACAAATAAACAAAATAAAGCAAATAAGCAAAATAAAAATATGAATCGAACCTGTTCACAATTGTTAGAAATTTCATCTTCAACTTGTTCATCTTCAACTTGTTTACAGTTATTTATCTTGTGGAACATGAAAAAAAAAAATTACATCGAAGGATGACGATTAAAAACTTACGATGTACACGATGAAGATCGATGAAACTTGAAAGAGATGAGGAAGTTTTACCTTATCGTGTAGAAACAGAGATAGTTCGATCGATCTTGTGATGGTGATGAACGCATAGATCGATAGAGAGATATATGTATGTGTGTGGGTAAAAATGAAGTGAGTTTGATAAAATGAGTAGCCATCCATATTTTTTGCAGATCTAGATTTTGAATTATTCAAAATTTTGATGTTCCCGCCACCAATTTCGGAAATGCATAAGTATATGAGCACTTTGCAAACCTGTTTTCTTAAAAAACCGGTTTGCAAAGTCGAAACCTGTTTTTTTTTAAAACAGGTTTGCAAAGTCTACTTTTCAAACCCCTTTTTTTTTGTAAAAACCGGTTCCCCTTTTCCGGATTTTTTAAAACCGGTCTTGTTTCACTTTGCAAACCTGTTTTTAAGGGTTAAGGTAAAAACCGGTTTGCATTGGGGGTTTGCATTCTCATTTGTGTAGTAGTGTATCTTGGATATAACATATATAGATTTAACCATTGTTTTCCAAGTCAAAAGGTTATCTTCAAAACACAGGAGTAGCAATTATTCTAATGTGGTAATTTCTAAAGAAAAATGTAGAAAAACAAATTATTCATTAATTTGCATTAAAAAACCTAATACGTACATTGGATAACACTCTTCATGCATTGAACTTATTAATTAGAGGCTAAGCCAACATGGCCCAAATCTCATCTCGGTTTTCAAACGAATCTACTTAACGAACCGAACGATGACCTAAAGATGAAATCCATAGGTAACACCTTAATTATATGATAATGTCTCAAATCTACTTAGTAGAAATACAAAGCAGCACTTGCAAAGTTCATGAATGCACCAATAATAGAAACTTTAAAAATTGAAGCGTCGCTAGCCGGTCCATCAGTTGGGGCCTCAGCGGTTGCACCATCAGCAGCGGCTGCTGGAGAGTCTGTGCCCCCGGTGGTAGTGCCCCCGGTTGCAGCGTCACTGGGTGACTCTGAGGGAGATGGAGCAGCATCTGGGGCAGCAAATGCCATACTAACGATAGCAAAGAAAACGAGTGCGACAATGGTGAAATGACGAACGGCCATTTTGGTTGGTACGTTTAGTTGTTTAAGGAGAGATTACGATCAAACAAAGAATACTTGAAATATGATATTGGGTGAAACATGATGAAGAGTTGATATAAAGTAGGAGGATGAATGGAATGAGAAGTTAAGCATTAAGTTCGGTTGTTTTATGGTTGATTTTTTTCACATGAATGAATGTTGAATCTAAACCCAACAAATGTCAACAATATTTGATGTATGTCAATGTTTTGTAATAATAGAAATTGGACAACAATTCCGACTTTTATGATTGATAATTTTGAGCTAAATGTTGTCCAAGTTAGTAGAGTTCACACATCCAAAAAAAATGTTTCATATCTGAACCTATAAAAAAAGTTAAACAGGGGACGTTTTCTAACGTTCATGTTACTTGAAGTGGGTATCACAAGGTCAGCTATTATGTTATGATTGTTACGTTTTTAGTTTAATCTGCACATGTAATGATGTAAACATATATTTTTATGTAAGAATTATTTTAAATCTAAATTTAATCTCTATGTCTATCTATATAATACTGTATAAATAATAAGTAATATAATAGACAGAGCTGCCGAGAAAATATAATAGACAGAGCCCAACTAAAAAAAGCCCAATGATCAAGTTGCAATGCAAGCTACATTTCCACTTAACAGGCTTCAGCCCATGATCCAAGTTGATAATAATCTTCGAACATATCAATAGAATGTGAAGTGCATGTAGGGATTTCGTGAAGCTCGAAAAAAATAGAAGATTTTGTCTCGACCGCGGATTTGGTTTGGAAAAATAATAATCTTTTGGGCTACTAGTTTTTTGTGATTTAGGTATTGGATTTGATTTCAGATTCATAGTTTCACTGTAAATAAACTCTTAGCTCCATTGTAAATTTTGCAAAAAACTAATAAAAGTAATTATCTTGGTTGTGCTTGTTGGCTAAACCATTCTCTGTGTAATTGAAGATCGAATATAATCACGTAAACTCCTTATTGAGTTGTTTCGTTATTTTTTTTTTTTTTGCATATTAATCTGTTGTTGTGAAGTTGTGATTTTATTAATCATTGGTCTTGTTTGGGGTCCACAATTCTTAAAAGGTGATATCAGAGTTCTATGTTTAAAGTTTGTGAACAATGGAGGATTTAGAGCATGTTTTAGATAATTAATGTGAATAAACGACGCGTCTAGTATTTGTGCAACATATATCAAAATCAGGTGACTTAGTCGATCGTGGTGAACTCAACGGGTAGTTAATCTTACCAGGATTCTCGATGGTTCTGTTGGATTATGATCCATCTTGGTGTGCAAGTTGCATTATGATGGTGATTGTTCGCGAATGTTACATAGTTATGGCTCGGGTTCGATGCGGTTTGTTGTAGGGGAGTTTTTTTAGAGATCCGGGTAGTTCTCGTTCTTTTCGATCATGTGCAAAACAATGGTTGAGCTATAAAAATAAGGAGTTCTAGCGCCACTATAGGAGGGAATTCACGGTGGTTTCGTTAACATTTAGATTACAACTGTTCACTATTGACTTTTCAAAGTCTTTTTTTCAACTTTTACTGTAAATATTTTTGTGTCTTATTTAAATTGATGAAAATCATAAAATGAATTGAGCTTTAAATGTTTACGGTCAAAATTGATAAAGAAATACTTTAAAAAGTCAATAGTGGACACTTGTAGTGGAACGGAGGGAGTATAAAATTTTGGACTAGGGGTATTAGACACACAGATCTATAATAGGTGAACTAGTAATGAGCGAACTTTTAATTTAGGGATGATCATAATTTCTGATATACCGATACCTCCAATTATCGAAAACTGAACCGTTAGGTATTTTGTGATGCCCCGTACAAAATCAACGTGTACGGATCATCAACAACAAGATCATTACAAGGTCAAGCACTATATGCTGTTTTAAAATAAGTTTGCATTCATAAGAAAAGGTGACGTCATAACCAACGTCAAATGTTTAACAACCGATAGTGTGCTTCTACGAATAGAAAGCGATAATAATAGTATGTGACCCATAGGTCGTTACAAATTCATTGTTCAAAAGTAACATAGTTTGAATGCAAATTAAATGTTTAATGCGAAGACATCTCTAATAAGCGCAGCGGGAGTCTACAAAGCATGACAACTACAACGGAAGCAACCAAACCTTAAGCACTTGAGAAAAACATGCTTAAAAGCGTCAACAAAAAGGTTGGTGAGCTATAGTTTAAGTATAACAATAATGTAAGGTAGACCACGAGATTTCAGTATTTCAAAACAGTATGAAAAGTATATGTATAACCGTGGGCACTTGGTAACTAACTTAACGTAAATAACACCCCCTAAAAGTACACTTGGCGAGTGCGTAAGTTTACGAAGTATTAAACACCCGTTAAATGCTAGCGCTACTAGCCCGAGTGGGGATGTCAAACCTTCACCGGCTCAAAGACCAATGACTAAACGTTACCGAGCTAAGGGGAAAGTTTATGCCGTTGTATAACCCACACATATATAAATTTTAAGTACTCGTGCCTAGTATGTAAAACGTAAAATGCGCATGTATTCTCAGTCCCAAAATAGTTAAAGTAAAAAGGGATGCTATAACTCACAGTGGAAAGTAGTAAAGTCGATACGCGGGAATAGTAAGCAAGTGGTTGGTCCGAAAGGTCCTCAACCTAAGTCAAAAGTTACTAAGTCAGTAAATCGTTCTCAAAGGTTTAAAATTATGTAAATTAGGTCTTAATTATCATCATCATTCATCATTAATCAAAAAGTGTAAAGTAAGTTTCAATCAAGAATAGAGTTTGATATAAAGGCTGATTCGTTCATTCGCCACGACCTCTATACAAACTGAAATGAGGTGAGACCAGTGGCCATGTCTCCGTATATGAGTCCCCTAGAGGCTGACCAATTTTTAGAACCAAACTCGTCTTCGTTTGACCGTGGTGACGGTTTAAGTGAAAGTAGGTCAGAAATTTCAGCACAACGTTAAAAGGGTGTAGTGACTTTCGGATGGCCATAAATCCTAAACCGTAACTCGGATTAAGATGAGGTCTAAACGGAAAATCATCTACTCGAACCAAACTAGCTGGAAATCAACTTTTCATGTAGCCCAGGTTACTGATAAGTTCCATAAACAGTAAGTAAGGTGCTCCAGTGGGTTCTTAGTGCTTGATGCTCATCACGGTTCTCATCCTTGATGCGTATAGCTTCAAGTATACAACTTGTTGATGTGTTTGCATCATCTTTACCAAGTTTTAACCATCATAACACTAATGTAAGTCTAAGATATGTAGCACAACTCACTTAAGAGTTGTATGAAGGTTGATGAACCAAAGTTACATCAAGATCTTAGATCCGACACATACATGAGTTCTAATAGTAATATTAAGCTACAAACTTGAAAGTAAACTAAATAATCAAGATCTTAAGTTTTAGAACTTAGATCTTAGCTAGATGTTAAAGATCCTAGACTAGAAAGTCTAGATCTAGTGTTCTTAAGTTAGATCCTAAGTTATAGAACTTGAATCTTCACTTTAATGAAACCATAAGTTATGAAACTTAGATTTTCAACTTGTAAAATGTATATAAGCTTATAAGCTCTTATTTACAACAAAATTAGAAGACCATAAGCTACAAAAACTTAGATCCAACATAAGTGTGTGAAGTTATAACTAGAAAGTTATACTTCCATGTTCTTGAACTTATAAAGTTAACTTTAGTTTCAAGAAATATGATATCAAGTTTAACTAGTAATACTTGACCAAATTAACAACATCACAACTTTAAAGTACTTACAAAAGAAAGAAGTAAACTAAAGTTACAAATATTATGTTCATGTTTGTTTCATACTTAAGAAGATTCAAGTCAAGCTTGGATCTTAAGAATTTAAGTCTACAAAACATGAACACAAGTATGATTATAAAGTTTATGAACTTTTAGATCTTTAAAACATTTAAGTGTAGAACCATAAACTAACAAGTTTAGATTCTTGTTCTTGGTTCTTCATCAAACAAAAGATGGAAGTAACCAAGATTTATGAAGATACAAACTAACAAGTTTGATCTTTAACAACAACAAACAACAACAAGTAACTAAACAAGTGAGAATGATGATACTAGTGGCGGTTTTAGTGGAAGAAAAAGAAAGAAAATAAAGCTTTGTTACTTACTATATTGAGAGAAAAAGATGAGAGAAAGAGAAGTGCAAGTATGTGTGTGTATGGAATGAAGTATTACAAGTAAATAAGTAACCAAAAAAAAGTTTGAACTCCTCCCTTGTACCAAGGTGGCCGACGGTTTGAGCAACAAAAAGGGGAAGTCAAAACTTGTCTTTCAAGCATGGGAAGGTGGTGTAAGCTTAGAATGGTAATAAAGTTAAATATATGGGGAAGAGTTTCTAGCATGTTTGCACATTTTGTCTTCTAATTAAGCTAATTAATCCTTGCTTATCATTAATAAAACACTAGCTTAAAAGTGGGCTTACTTAGTCCATTAAGAAAGTAAGGTGGGCTTCCAAGTCCATTAACATGAGTCCATGTAAGTAAGTAACAATTAAAATAAACAAAGTCCAAGTAATAGTAACATTAGTTAATTAAAAATGATTAATAATAATTAATCATGAACGTAAATAATATTCAAAATATTATTCGTGAAAAGTACGTGTGTCACAAAGACAAGTCGGGACATGTAAAGTTAATTATGGTTACAAGTAAATGTATAAAAATACATTTATTAATGCACAAGTATTAATAATAAATATTATTAATATACATTAGAAAATTCAGGGTCGTTACATTACCCACATGTTAAAGAAAATTTCATCCCGAAATTTTAAGCTGAGGGAGATGGAGGAGCTGGGAAAAGGTGAGGATACTTCTGCATCATTTGATACTCTCGCTCCCAGGTAAACTCAGGTCCTCGTTTGGCATTCCATCGGACTCGGACGATCAGAATCCTGTTGTGTTTCAAAGTTTTGACATCACGGTCCATAATTTCGACAGGCTCTTCCACGAAGTGGAGTTTGTCGTCAATCGTAAGTTCCTCCAATGGTATGACTTGTTCCGGTTCAGCAAGACACTTCTTCAAATTTGATACATGAAAGGTAGGATGAA
Source organism: Rutidosis leptorrhynchoides (assembly GCF_046630445.1). Taxonomy (NCBI): domain Eukaryota; kingdom Viridiplantae; phylum Streptophyta; class Magnoliopsida; order Asterales; family Asteraceae; genus Rutidosis; species Rutidosis leptorrhynchoides. The sequence goes on from NC_092339.1 coordinate 313,329,401, forward strand.
CTGAGCTCAATTGAGTTGGAAGATCCATACGGTAAGCAACGGGTCCAACACGCTCCAAGATTTCAAAAGGACCAATGTATCGCGGGTTTAACTTCCCACGTTTTTCAAAACGGATGACACCTTTCCAAGGAGCGACCTTCAACATTACACGGTTACCCACGTTGAATTCGAAGTCTTTACGTTTAAGGTCGGCATAACTCTTTTGGCGATCACGGGCCGTCTTGAGTCTCACTTGAATTTGGACAATCTTCTCGGTTGTTTCATGGACTATCTTGGGTCCGGTGATTTGCGTTTAGCCTACTTTGGCCCAACAAATAGGAGATGGGCATTTGCGGCCATACAACGCTTTAAAAGGTGCGGCATTAATACTCGAATGATAACTGTTGTTGTAAGAGAATTCGGCTAGCAGCAAATGCCTTTTCCAAGCCTTTCCGAAATCAATGACACATGCACGCAAAATGTCTTCCAAAGTCTGAATCGTGTGTTCACTTTGTCCGTCAGTCTGCGGGTGATACACAGTACTCATGTCGAGACGGGTTCCCAAGGCTTCTTGCAAAGAACACCAAAATAAAGAAGCAAAACGGGGATCGCGATCTGAGATGATCGATAAGGGCATACCATGATGAGATACAAAATCTTTTATGTATAGTTGAGCGAGTCTCTCCATCGTATCAGTTTTCTTCATGGCTAAAAAGTGTGCAGATTTGGTAAGACGATCAACGATAACCCAGATGGTATCGTATCCGCCCACCGTCTTTGGTAACTTCGTAATGAAATCCATTGTTATCCTTTCCCACTTCCATTGAGGGATTTCCGGTTGTTGAAGTAACCCAGAAGGCCTCTGATGTTCGGCCTTAACTTTCGAGCAAGTCAAACACTTACCAACATAAGTTGCAACGTCCTTCTTAAGATTAGGCCACTAATACTGTTCCTTAAGTTCGTGGTAAATTTTACCGAATCCTGGATGAATCGAATATCTCGACTTGTGGGCTTCATCTAATATAAGGTTCCGTAGATCTCCATAACGAGGTACCCAAATTCTTCTGGCATAGATCGGAGTCCAGTCTCCTTAACTTCGAATCGAGAAACGGGAATGTTCAAGTATTCATGAGATATATTCTCCTCCTTGAGAGCCTCATCTTAGGCTGCTCGGATCTGGCTATTGAGGTTCGATTGAATGGTGATGTTCAGTGCCCGAACATGAAGAGGTGCCATCCTTTCCTTTCGGCTCAAAGCGTCAGCTACAACATTGGCCTTGCCAGGGTGATAACGAAGTTCACAATCATAGTCCTTCAGCATCTCGATCCATCGACGTTGTCTCATATTCAGTTGTTTCTGATTGAAGATGTGTTGGAGGCTTCCCAAATGAACTTCTTCCCTTTGTGAGTCAGCGCGGTCAAAGGACGCACAATCAGAGAGAAACCTTCAATAAATCTTCGGTAGTAACCGGCGAGGCCTAAAAATTGGCTGATATGAGTCGGAGTAGTGGGGGTTTCCCACTTGCTGATAGCTTCAATCTTTATTGGATCAACTTTGATACCTTGATCGCTCACAATATGACCAAGAAATTGGACATCCTTCAACCAAAACTCACACTTGGAGAATTTGGCGTAAAGTTGCTCTTGTCTCAAGAGTTCCAACACTAGACGCAGATGTTGCTCATGTTCTTCTTCGCTTTTGGAGTAGATGAGGATATCATCTATGAAGAAGATAACGAACTTATCTAGGTATGACTGGCATACACGATTCATGAGATCCATAAACACGGCAGGTGCGTTGGTTAAACCGAATGGCATCACGAGAAACTCATAATGACCGTAACGAGTTCTGAATGCAGTCTTCATCACATCGCTCTCTTTCACCCTCAAATGGTGATAACTGGATTGCAAATTGATCTTAGAGTAAACGCTTGATCCTTGTAGTTGATCAAAAAGATCGTCAATTCGGGGAAGAGGATACCGATTCTTGTTCGTCAATTTGTTGAGTTCACGGTAGTCGATACACATGCGGAATGATCCGTCCTTCTTTTTCACAAATAAAACAGGTGCGCTCCAAGGGGAGAAACTTGGTTGGATAAATCCACGGTCTAGCAGTTCTTGTAATTGGCTCTACAACTCTTGCATTTCGGAAGGCGCGAGTCGATAAGGTGCGCGAGCTACAGGTGCAGCCCCTGTCACTAAATCGATCTGAAACTCCACTGCTCTCGGTGGCGGTAATCCAAGCAATTCTTTCGGAAAGACATCGAAAAATTCGTTCACAATTCGTACGTCATCCACGCTCTTCACCTCAGTTTCTAACGTTTTCACATGTGTTAAAACAATAAGACGTCCTTTCTTCATGATCTTTTGGGCTTTCATGCAACTAATGAGATTCAGTTTCGAGCTACATATCTCTCCTTAAATAATCAGTGGCTCACCTTCTCCGTGTGGTATACGAAGAGCTTTATCTCCACAGATAATGTCATCCCTTATCTTGGTCAACCATTCTATACCGACAATAACATCAAAGCTTCCCAACTTAATAGGTATCAATTCAATCTCAAAATCCACACCAGCTATGTTGATAATAGCTCCTCGGATAATTTGGTCAACTTTCTCAAGTTTTCCATTGGCTACCTCTACAAGCATACCCTTATTTAAAGGAACTAACGACCAATTTATCTTAGAGCAAAAGTGTCTACATACATAACTTCTATCGGCACCAGTATCAAACAGAACAGAAGCTAATAGATTGTTGATAGTGAATATACCTGTGACCAAGTCGGGGTTCTCACGGGCATCCCTTGCGTTTACGTTGAAAGCTCTGCCACGCGGTGGTCCGCCGTCCTTTCGTTTGTTGGGACATTCATTTTTGAAGTGGCCCGGTTGTCCACATTCATAGCACTTCCTCGGTCCAGTAGGGTTTGTCTTCACATTCAGGGTGGTGATCTTGCAGTCTTTGCCCAGTCCTTTTACATTTTTCACAGACCACGTTACAGTACCCGGTGTGATGCTTGTAGCATCTCTTGCACTGCGGCAGACTACCCTTGTAGTTAGAGTTCGAGCTAGGCTTTGGGTTGGGGTTGTTTCCCTTGAAACCTTCATGTCTCTTTGCCTGGTTTTGATCATAGACCCTTCCCTTGTTGTTGTCGCACTTTCACTTCTCACTGCTAGCCCCTGATTCGGATTTAGCCTTTTCTGGTTCTTGGCTGGTGATTTGGTTCATCAGGGTATGCGCCATGCGCATAGCTTCCGGGACGTCAGCTGGTTTTGAAAAGGTGACATTTCCTTGGATGGACTTGGGAAGTCCCCAGAAATACCGTTCCATTTTCTTAAATTCGGGGGTGACCATCGTAGGACACATCAGAGCTAATTCCAGATACTTTCGGTTATAACTATCAAGATCGTTTCCTACCACTTTCAGTCCCCAAAACTCAGTTTCCATCTTCTGTATCTCTGTCCTGGGGCAATACTCTTCAATCATGGCCCCCTTAAATTCCTCCCACGGGGTAGCATACACCTCATCAATACCCTTAGCTTGAGCAAGTGTGTTCCACCAGGTTAGGTGTGACGATCGCTCCAAATCCATATGGACGAACACGTCATTCATCAATTTCATTGCGATGTATTTGACCTCTATATGATACGTTTTGTAAACATTGCATTCTTTTGAAAAGGCACACCATAAATGAATATATAAATCAAAGGTTTTCGACATCTGATGATTTCTACATATAGACAATCATCGTAAATAATAGTTTACAATAGTACTTCTGTTGACAACGCAGTCAAAATAAGATACATGGTGATGATTTGGTGAATGCAACATTTCCTTGAAAAATATGCCAAGTAAGACTCCATGCACATAGCTTGTCTAACATATAAGCAAACAGCGGAAGACTTCTAGGGAACCTGAGAATAAACATGCTAACAAGTGTCAACACAAAGGTTGGTGAGTTCATAGTTTTAGTGTTTTGCATAATCTGTATATAAAAGTGGATCACAAGATTTCAGTTGTTTCATCCAGAAATGTTTAGTAATAGATTCTATATAACAGAGCACCCTGGTAACTAAACTTTAACATTATAATGATAAATAACCCATTCGTTTTAATACACGCAAACCAGCGTGTCCTAAACTCAAATAACACACGTCCGTTAAAAGGCTAGTGCTCTAGCTCGGACGGGAATGTCAAGCCCTATGGATCCATATACTATTATTCGCACCCACCAGTCCATATCCTATGTACTGGCAGTTACTAGTTACCAAAGCTAAGGGATTTTCGGTTTAAACTCAGCGTAGAATTAAGTATGTACTTGTATCCATTGCGTTTAAATATATTGCATGTATTCTCAGCCCAAAAATATAGATTGCAAAAGCAATTAAAAAGGGAGCAAATGAAACTCACCTTAGCAGCACATAAAGTTGTTCACCAAAACGTGACCGAAACTCGGAATATCAAATAACCGTAGATCTCAACCTAGAGAACATATGTTGGTCAATAAATGTCTATCAAGCTAGGTCAGGTCATAGTGTATCACAATCCTAATGCTCGAGATCGACATACAAAAGTTATCCAAAGTCGTTTCAAAAAGTCATTTTTGACAATAGTTTACAAAACGAGACGTACCTTATATAAGGATTCATTTACTCGGTTGGTAATATTCAAAAATTTAATTTATCAATCTTACAAACCAGTTATTTAAATATTAATTGCAGATTCAAAAGCATTTCCAATTAACGTCAATTATAATTCAGTTGATCATATCTTTTAATCCGTTCATCGAAATTATTCGATATCTAAATGAAAAGTTATTGATTTTTCGCCAGCTTTCCAAAAACATGTATATCATATACCTTTTACCAGTAATATATGTATTTAATTTGTGATTCATTATAAACTGTTTAACCACAAAATTTAGCATACAAGCATGTATCAATATATACACTCGAGCACTAGTCAGAGATATTCTATTAATATATAATAGATAAGATATAAATGCTTACGTATCAATATTGTGATTCAATATTGTAGGAAAGTACGTAGACGTAACAGAGATGATAACACTAGGTTTATCTTGCAAACAATATCCATGAATATTACCCATAGCCCCCATAGCTATAACCCATAATTTCCTTAGTTCTATCCCGCTCGAAAACCCATTTTTGAAAGTGACATGCTCATAACCTCGTCGTAGTATTTTATGTGTAATACTAATTAATAATACTAATAATGATAAGATTAATAATAATATTAATCTTAATAATAATAATAATAATAATAATAATAATAATAATAATAATATAAATAATAATAATAATAATAATAATAATAATAATAATAATAATAATTACAGAGGGAGTAATATGTATTCGGAAATGTGTGTGTGTTAAAAGTGCAGGAACCAGCTCGATTTATAGATGTTTGCTGAATGGATGCCCATGCGAGTGCATGGGATTTTAGTGCAAATCTCATGCACTTGCATGAGCTCATGCACTCGCATGGGTTTTATGCCTATTTCCCATGCGATCGCATGGCCGTCAGATCCAGCTCACATATTTTTTGTTTTCTTGTTTGTCGACATAATTAAATATAATATATATATAATATATATAATTTAAATAATTAATTATATATTATATTAAATTCATGTGCATAGTTGACTTGTAATTTTCTTTCCGATGACTCGTACGTTGTCACTCGACTTATGTCCCAGTTCCGGTTTCTCGAACGCATTTTCGTACGCTTAGAAAACTCGCAATTTACGTTTTGTGACTCGTACCTTTGTCAAAATATAGTCTTAAATTATCAATAAACTATATCATTCAAAGTGTATCTTAAACTTTCGAGTGTTTTGGTCATTTACTTCTATAAATCATTGTCTCGCTATTTGTTGATATATATATAATAACAAATCGTTTTATGACCAAGTTAATATATATTTTCAACATTCATAAACACGTTTTAAATATACATCGCAAGTTATTCATACAATTAATATTCCAACTTATCATATATATTCAAATAAATATTTAAACCAATAAGTTTAATGTACGGTATCAAACAATTAATACATTGTTATGTTTTCAAGTTATAATATATATATATGTATCTATATACATATAATTGTTCGCGAATTTTCAAGAACAACCGAAAGGTATTTGAATATATGAAAGTAGTTCAAAAATTTTGAGATTCAGTTTTACAGACTTTGCTTATCGTGTCAGAAATATTAAACCATATCGAGAATTTGGTTCAGAATAAGTCGAAATTTTCCGGGTCATCACATTAGGGCGCCGTCTGACAGTGTACAGGAGGCATACTTAGTTTTGTTCATTTCTGAATAGTTGCTTACACGGAACACAGCTTCTAATTTCTCAAACCACCTTGTAAGTCCAACTGGCCCCTCAGTACCACTAAAATTGTGGGGCTTGCAACTTTGGAATTCCTTGTATGTGCACCCGTTATGATTGTGCTGGATAACCAGTGGAGCTTGGGGTTCATTTCCGCTATAGATGCGGCTACCCGTTCGGCTATCGTTTCTTCAATCTGTGCTACTGTGGGCGTTGATTTTCCGTTGGCCATTGATCTTCTAAACAAAATTTTTGACTCAAGTCAAAATCCAGCATTCAAATAATAATACAGTATATGGTAACCAACATGGAATCAACACAACACATGCTAATTAAGTAACGCAAATAGATTCAGGTACCACAAAATTATCATACTGTAACGTAAATAGAACACCGTACAAAGATTAAACAACACTAAGTTCCATTCATTAATAAAAAGTTGCATACATTCGCATAAGATTCGTACAATGCATGAGTGAAACATGAAACTATAAACGAGATTACATAATGAAATCTAATACAATAGCCCTATGGTGACGGTGGGTAAAGGATGTCCATCATGTGGGACACCTGTTCCTCGAGCTCAGTTACCCGAGCACGGAAGGTATCCACCTCCCTCGTCAGTTCCTCGACAGAGGGAGAGGCTGGTGGAGCAGGCGGTGCTGATGGTGCAGGTGATGCCGGTGGTGCAGATGATGCTGGTAGAGCTGGTGGTACAGACGGTCCAGCACCAGAAGTAGATGCTGCATAACGGGGAGCCTTACGTATGAATGGATCAGCAGGAAACGGCACAAGCTGCTTACGGGCGATAACTCTAACCTTCAGTCCATGTGCATTAACAAACGATCTACCTCCGTTAACCCCTGGAATAACGGTACTGTAGAAACAATACCGCTTCTTCGGCGGGGTAGAGGGTGGCTGCACGGGTGCCTCCTCAGGGTCCTCGTCGGAATCATCGTCGGAATCGTCGTCGCTGAAATCGTCGGATGATGAGTCGTCGAAATCATCGGAAGGTGGATGTGCTCGGCCAGTAGTCATCAGTCGGTATCTTCCGGGTGGAATCGGCACAACACGTCCATCAGGAAGGCGTCTAGCCCAATGACCATGCTCATTCTGGAAATGAACGTCCCCATATTCCCTAGGAATCACAGCACCAACGGAACGGTTCTGTGGCTCTGAGGGTCCTGGGATGAGTGGAGCTGGAATCTCCGGTGGATCCTCATGTCCGTCTGAGATGATCACTGGGTCGGGTGCATGGCTACTGTCTCCAGAGGACGAAGCGCCAGAGTCGTTGGAGGGTAGTGAGGACGGGATCTGTGTGTCGGCAGCAGTAGCAGGCGAGGTGGCAGATGAGTCCGAGTCGCTCTCCAAAATGATAACGGGCGGGATATCCGACATCTGAACAAGGAAAAAAAATAACTTTTTCCATGTCAGTAAGTCATAAAGCAAGCACGTATTAGGCAAAGTAACTACGACAGCCTAGATCATCTATAGCAATTAGCAGCATTGCAATAACGACAAGTATCATGCAATCGAAAGCAGATAATAGCATGCAGTAGTGAAAGTAAGTAACAGTATACGGCATATAGCAGTAAAAGTAAGCAGCAGCATGCAACAAGTTCCGCAGAAACAAGTAAACTAGCAAGTTGTAGATTAGTCCTATTAGTGAATCCTACTCTGTCCGGTCTAGACTCACTAATGCAAACTAATTCCCTACAACCAATGCTCTGATACCAAATGTGATGCCCCGTACAAAATCAACGTGTACGGATCATCAACAACAGGATCATTACAAGGTCAAACACTATATTATGTTTTAAAATAAGTTTGCATTCATAAGAAAAGGTGACGTCATAACCAACATCAAATGTTTAACAACCGATAGTGTGCTTCTACGAATAGAAAGCGATAATAATAGTACGTGACCCATAGGTCGTCACAAAGCATGACAACTACAGCGGAAGCAACCAAACCTTAAGCACCTGAGAAAAACATGCTTAAAAACGTCAACACAAAGGTTGGTGAGCTATAGTTTAAGTATAACAGTAATGTAAGGTAGGCCACGAGATTTCAGTATTTCAAAACAATATGAAAAGTATATGTATAACCGTGGGCACTTGGTAACTAACTTAACGTAAATAACACCCCCTAAAAGTACACTTGGCGAGTGCGTAAGTTTACGAAGTATTAAACACCCGTTAAATGCTAGCTCTACTAGCCCGAGTGGGGATGTCAAACCCTATGGATCCATATCTAAGATTCGCGTTCACTGGCTCAAAGACCATTGACTAAACGTTACCGAGCTAAGGGGAAAGTTTATGCCGTTGTATAACCCACACATATATAAAGTTTAAGTACTCGTGCCTAGTATGTAAAACGTAAAATGTGCATGTATTCTCAGTCCCAAAATAGTTAAAGTAAAAAGGGATGCTATAACTCACAGTGGAAAGTAGTAAAGTCGATACGCCAGAATAATAAGCAAGTGGTTGGTCCGAAAGGTCCTCAACCTATATAAAAAGTTACTAAGTCAGTAAATCATTCCCAAAGGTTTAAAAGTATGTAAATTAGGTCTTAAGTATCATCATCATTCATCATTAATCAAAAAGTGTAAAGTAAGTTTCAATCAAGAATAGAGTTTGAAATAAAGGCTGAATTCGTTCAGTCGCCACGACCTCTATACAAACTGAAATGAGGTGAAACCAGTGGCCTTGGCTCCGTATATGAGTCCCCTAGAGGCTGACCAATTTCCAGAATCAAACTCGTCTTCATATGACCGTGGTGATGGTTTAAGTGCGAGTAGGTCAGAAATTTCAGCACAACGTTAAAAGGGTGTAGTGACTTTCGGATGGCCATAAATCCTAAACAGTAACTCGGATTAAGATGAGGTATAAACGGAAAATCATCTACTCAAACCGAAATAGCTGGAAATCAACTTTTCCAGTAGCTCAGGTTACTGATCAGTTCCAGAAACAGTAAGTAAGGTGCTTCGGTGGGTTCTTGGTGCTTGATGCTCATCACGGTTCTCATTCTTGATGCGTATAGCTTTAAGTGTACAACTCGTTGATGTGTTTGCATCATATTTACCAAGTTTTGACCATTATAACACTAATGTAAGTCTAAGATATGTAGCACAACTCACTTAAGAGTTGTATGAAGGTTGATGAACCAAAGTTACATCAAGATCTTAGATCCGACACATACATGAGTTCTAATAGTAATATTAAGCTACAAACTTAAAAATAAACTAAATAATCAAGATCTTAAGTTGTAGAACTTAGATCTTAGCTAGATCTTAAATGTCCTAGACTAGAAAGTCTAGATCTAGTGTTCTTAAGTTAGATCCTAAGTTATAGAACTTGGATCTTCACTTTAATGAAGCCATAAGTTATGAAACTTAGATTTTCAACTTGTAAAATGTATATAAGCTTATAAGCTCTTATTTACAACAAAATTAGAAGACCATAAGCTATAAAAACTTAGATCCAACATAAGTGTATGAAGTTATAACTAGAAAGTTATACTTCCATGTTCTTGAACTTATAAAGTTAACTTTAGTTTCAAGAAATATGAGATCAAGTTTAACTAGTAATACTTGACAAAATTAACAACATCACACCTTTAAAGTACTTACAAAAGAAAGAAATAAACTAAAGTTACAAGTATTATGTTCATGTTTGTTTCATACTTAAGAAGATTCAAGTCAAGCTTGGATCTTAAGAATTTAAGTCTACAAAACATGAACACAAGTATGATTATAAAGTTTATGAACTTTTAGATCTTTAAAACATTTAAGTGTAGAACCATAAACTAACAAGTTTAGATTCTTATTCTTGGTTCTTCATCAAACAAAAGATGGAAGTAACCAAGATTTATGAAGATACAAACTAACAAGTTTGATCTTTAACAACAACAAACAACAGCAAGTAACTAAACAAGTGAGAATGATGATACTACTGGCGGTTTTAGTGGAAGAAAAAGAAAGAAAATAAAGCTTTGTTACTTACAATATTGAGAGAAAAAGATGAGAGAAAGAGAAGTGCAAGTATGTGTGTGTATGGAATGAAGTATTACAAGTAAATAAGTAAACAAAACAAAAGTTTGAACTCCTCCCTTGTACCAAGGTGGCCGACGATTTGGGCAACAAAAAGGGGAAGTCAAAACTTGTCTTTCAAGCATGGGAAGGTGGTGTAAGCTTAGAATGGTAATAAAGTTAAATATATGGGAAAGAGTTTCTAGCATGCTTGCACATTTTGTCTTCTAATTAAGCTAATTAATCCTTGCTTATCATTAATAAAACACTAGCTTAAAAGTAGGCTTACTTAGTCCATTAAGAAAGTAGGGTGGGCTTCCAAGTCCATTAACATGAGTCCATGTAAGTAAGTAACAATTAAAATAAACAAAGCTCAAGTAATTAACTAGTAACATTATTTAATTAAAAATGATTAATAATAATTAATCATGAACGTAAATAATATTCAAAATATTATTCGTGAAAAGTACGTGTGTCACAAAGATAAGTCGGGACATGTAAAGTTAATTACGGTAACAAGTAAATGTATAAAAATACATTTATTAATGCACAAGTATTAATAATAAATATTATTAATATACGTTGGAAAATCCAGGGTCGTTACATATTTATTTTGTTATTAATGTGCTTATTGGTGTCCTCAATTATTCTTCCAAACTAATGTCATAAGCAGTTACATAATGCTTAGTGAAATTGCACGTTTTGCTAAATTGGAAAGTCCGAGAGTGCAAACGAGCAAATCAAATCCAAAGTTTGTAAAGACCTGGAGATACAAGATGGAGTTCACATTATCGGTCGATACATAACTTGTTGAACTTGTATGGCTGATAATGCTAAAAACGAACATATATTTTATAGCATTATCCTTCAAGAAAGACAAGTTTTTAGTTGCAATTGTTCTATTTACAAGTGATATTCGTTTAAAAAATAAAAGGTGAAGACAAAAGACAGATTCGACGATTTGAAGACGCTAACGACCAAAACGCTAAAAAGTACAAAGTACAATCCATGTGGTTCAATTTATTGATAAGAAATGTCTAAAAGGTACAAGAGTACGAGCCACAAAATGCAACGTACAAGATATTAAATAGTACGAAAGGACGTTCAAAAATCCGGAACCGGGACCAGAGTCAACTCTCAACACGCGACGCAACGGAGCTAAAATGACAAGTCAACTATGCATATAAATATAATATAATATATATAATTATATAAAATTATATATATTATATATATATATATATATTTATATATATATATATATATATATATATATATATATATATATATATATATATATATATATATATATATATATATATATTTAATAAGTGTCGGCAAGCTTGCAAGCAAAAGATCCTGAGCTGTAAAATGGTGCCATGCGATCGCATGGCCTGGAGGTATAAACTCCATAAGATCGCATGGAGTCCTGTAGCTGCCCAAGTGCTATAAAAGCAACGAATTCGGACGAATGAATTACACCTTTTATCTATCTCCCACTCTCTCAATACATACATATATATATATATATATATATATATATATATATATATATATATATATATATATATATATATATATATATATATATTATAATTTTAATTTTAATTTTAATTTAAGATTAATAATAATAAGGTTATGGTAGCGAATGTTTTAAGTTTGTAAGTCTAAATTCTGTCCGTTTAACATTACGCGATTAATACTCATTGTAAGTTATGTTCAACCTTTTTAAATTAATGTCTCATAGGTAAGTTATTATTATGCTTATTTAAATCGAAGTAATCATGATGTTGGGCTAAATATTAAAGACGGGGTAATTGGGCTTTGTACCATAATTGGGGGTTGAACAAAAGGCCGACACTTGTGGAAATTGGACTATGGGTTATTAATAGGCTTTATATTTGTTTAACTGAATGATAGCTCGTTAATTTAATATAGAGATTTACAATTTGACGTATCTATAAATAACTATATACACTCGATCGGACACGATGGGCGGGATATTTATAAGTACTAATAATCGTTCATTTAACCGGACACGGGAATGGATTAATAGTCAATGGACTCATTAAAACAGGGGTGGATTACATATAAGGACACTTGGTGTAATTGTTAATAAAGTATTAAAACCTTGGATTGCACGCAGTCGATATCCTGGTGTAATTATTAAACAAAGTATTAAGACCTTGTTACAGTTTAAGTCCCCAATTAGTTGGAATATTTGACTTCAGATATAAGGGTAATTTGACGAGGAGACTCGCAATTTATATTTATGACTGATGGACTGTTATGGACAAAAACCTTATGGACATATTGAATAATCCAGGACAAAGGACAATTAACCCATGGTAATAAATTAAAATCAACACATCAAACATCATGATTACGGAAGTTTAAATAAGCATAATTCCTTTATTTTATATCTCATCGCACTTTTATTTACTGTCATTTTATTTATCGCACTTTTAATTATCGTACTTTATAATTATCGCAATTTTAGTATCGTCATTTACTTTAAGCTTTAAATTAAGTTATATTTATTTTTAATATTTTACATTAGGTTTTAATTGTGACTTAAGACATAAAATCGACAAACCGGTCATTAAACGGTAAAATCCCCTTTTATAATAATAATAATAATAATATTACTTATATATATATATATATATATATATATATATATATATATATATATATATATATATATATATATATATATAATATATATATATATATATATTATTTAAAAATATAGCGTTAAACTTGGCTAGCTCCCTGCGGAACGAACCAGACTTACTAAAAACTCTACTACTGTACGATTAGGTACACTGCCTATAAGTGTTGTAGCAAGGTTTAGTTATATCCACTCTATAAATAAATAAATAACTTGTGTAAAATTGTATCGTATTTAATAGTATTTCGCAATAAAAATATAACTATTTCGTATACACCTCGCATAACATCAAGTATTTTTGGCGCCGCTACCGGGGACGCCGAAGCAAAACACTATATTTTTGTAAACTATATTTTTGTAAAAATATATTATTTCGTATTTCGTAAAAATATTTTGTATTAATAACAAGTGTTATATATAAAAAAATATATATAATAAAAAGAAAAAATATATTTTTAAGACTTTATATAAAAAGTACTTTTATTTTTAAGATTTTAAAATATAAGTTTATTATATTTTATATAAATATTCTATAAATATTTTCTATATTTAAAAAAAAAAATAAGTAAAAAGAATCTGGGCCGAGCCTGTCGAAGCCCAACTCCTGGCCTGGTATCTGGTTCCATGCGATCGCATGGCCCTCAAGTGCAAAACTCATACGGTCGCATGAGGGCTGTGACAGCTGAAACCTAGTACTGCAATTAATACGGATTATGGTTTATTTTATATTATTATTATTATTATTATTATTATTATTATTATTATTATTATTATTATTATTATTATTATTATTATTAACCCTAATTAGTTATTAGTTATTTAATTAGTTTTTAAGTTTAATTTTAAGTTATATTTATTAATATTAAGTTTTAAAATTATTATTAATTATATAAATTACTACTTTTATAAAATAATAATATAAAAATAATATTTTTATAAAATTTGTATTTTTATCATTGTAGTAATAAATTATATATTTTTATCATTTATTTCGTAATTTATTTTTTTTTCGTTCGTAACTAGTTTTAAACTTAGTATTTTTGTCATAATAGCTCTAGATTTTTAGGCTTTGTCATAAAATCCCTTAAGTGCTTTTTCTTTAGATTAAAATTTAGGCGCTTTAGAATTCTACGACGTCTCTTATCGCTTTAGTATTTTATAGATTTTAGTGCCTAATTAAGATATTGCCGTTTGGGATATAGAATTCCTTTAAGTTTTAATACCTTTAGACGCAACTTTTATTATTTAGTTTTTAGACTTTTGAGTTTCGATGCTTTACTTTCTTATTATTTTTTTTCGACCTTTTATTTTTCGATGCACTCTTTTTCTTTCTTATTTCTCGACGCTCTAGTTTTTAGGACATAGAATTTTCTTTATTTTCTTTAAATTTCGACGAAAAATTATTTTAAGCGGTTAAATTGATAGACATCCAAAATTTTCTGGTTCGTAGTAATAGTTGGATTTGTTAGTGGCGAGTTGTGGGCTTCCGATTTAAAGGGTCCTGGCTACCTGCTGCATCTATTGGCTATTCGAAACGTGGGCAAAATCAGAAAAGTCTATTAATTTGATAACTTATATAATTTTTATTTTTATAACTTATAGGATATTCAGTGAATGCACCGAGCAAAACGATCAAGACATCTAGCCATAATTGTCGCCGTTGATTTTTCTTTAGAACCGTCATCTAGTCGACCAAGTACTCCAATTCAAATTTCCGATAATCCATTTTTTGAACCCGACCTCACAATTGAGAATCCGGAGGATATTCAGGGATAATACAAAGATCCTGAACCACTAATTATTCCTCCTGAACCACAAATCACTCATCCAGAGATTGTCGAGGAAGAAACCATTAAATTAGAATCCTCTAGTGATTCAGATTCAACAAATTCAATCATGGAAAATCTGGAACCTCTAAGTATGGAAGACCGAATGAGGGCTAAACGCACTGGCCAAGGTCACGCAATTACTCAACCAGATATTAATGCGCCAGATTATGAAATCAAAGGACAAATCCTACACATGGTAACTAATCAATGTTAATTTAGTGGTGCGCCGAAGGAAGATCCAAACGAACATCTTCGAACCTTTAATAGGATTTGTACTCTATTTAAGATCAGAGAAGTGGAGGATGAACAGATCTATCTCATGTTATTTCCCTGGACTTTAAAGGGAGAAGCCAAAGATTGGTTAGAATCGTTACCTGAAGGGCCGATTGATACATGGGATGTTTTAGTTGAAAAATTTCTTAAACAATTCTTTCCGACATCTAAAGCCGTGAGACTTCAAGGAGAAATAGTTACGTTTACGCAAAAGCCAAATGAAACTCTATATGAGGCGTGGACAAGATTTGGAAAGTTGTTGAGAGGATGTCCTCAACATGGTTTAGACACTTATCAAATAGTACAAATATTCTATCAAGAATGTGACATTACCATACGAAAAGACATCGACATAGCAGCTGGTGGTTCCATTATGAAGAAAACCGCAACTGAAGCTTATAAAATTATTGATAACACTGCTTCCCACTCACATGAGTGGCATCAAGAAAAAGATATCATTAGATCATCTAAAGCGGCTAGAGCCGATTCTAGGCATGACTTTGATTCCCTTTCCGCAAAGATAGATGCTTTCGAGAGACGAATGGAAAAGACGACTAAAGATATCCAAGCAATACGAATTAGTTATGAGCAGTGTGGAGGACCACATTTGACAAAAGATTGTCTTAGTATTGAACAAACAATGGAACAAAGAGAGAATGTTTCATACATGAACCAAAGGCCTGGAAATAATTATCAAGGTAATTATCATCCGCCAAGACCAAACTACAATCAAAATCAGAATTATAACCGAAATATTCCATACAAAAACCAACAAGGTCCTAGCAATCAGCAAGTATCCAACAATACTTACAATCAGCAAAGACCTATTTTTCCAATTAAACCACCACAAACCGATGATAAAAAGACAAATTTAGAAGATATGATGTCAAAGCTAGTTGAATCTCAAACGCAATTTTTCACATCTCAGAAACAAACGAATGAACAAAATGCTCAAGCATTTAGAAATCAACAAGCTTCTATTCAAAATCTGGAACAAGAAGTAAGCAACCTAGCAAGGTTGATAGGTGAAAGAAAACCGGGAAGTCTACCTAGCGATACAAATGCTAACCCCCGGAATGAAACAGCTAAAGCCATTACCACAAGAAGTGGTATTACACTTAAACCACCTGAAATACCTGTAATTTCTGATGACTCTATTTCTACTCCACAGGCACCATAGCCTGAGCAAGAGAAAGAAACAGAACCGGTAGTTGAAAAAGTTAATGAAGATAACACAGTTAAGGCTAAGCCTTATGTTAAACCATACCAACCATCGCTTCCTTACCCAAGTAAAATGAGAAAAGAAAGACTTGAAGCCGAGCAATCTAAATTCTTGGATATGTTTAAACAAATAAATGTAAATCTTCCTTTCATTGATGTGATATCAGGAATGCCAAGATATGCTAAATTCTTGAAAGATCTAATCACAAATAGAAAGAAAATGGAAGAACTTTCGGCTGTTACTATGAATGCTAATTGTTCTGCAGTGTTGTTGAATAAGCTACCAGAAAAACTTTCAGATCCAGGAAGTTTCACAATTCCATGTTGTCTGGGTAGTCTTAGTTCAATAGAAGCATTGGCAGATTTAGGTGCTAGTATAAATTTAATACCGTATTCATTATACACTAAACTAGACCTCGAAGAATTGAAACCAACACGAATAAGCATACAACTAGCTGATCGATCAGTAAAATATCCTAGAGGGATAATGGAAAACATGCTAGTTAAAGTTAGTACTTTAGTATTTCCAGTAGATTTTGTTATTTTGGACATGGAAGAAGATTTTCGAGTTCCTCTTATATTAGGAAGACCATTCTTAAACACGGCTAAAGCAATAATAGACGTGATCGGTAAGAAATTGACCCTAAGTATAGAGGACGAGAGTGTTACCTTTTTTGTTGATAGAGCCATGCAACAACCACAATCTGAAGATGATACATGTTATTACATTCAAACTATAGATTCACATACAGAATTGTTAAAAGAATTTCCAGAATTACAAGGAAAAGGAGAATGTTCTTTAGGAGAAGGAACTGAACCAATTGATGAAGCTGAAATGTTAGCCACACTCATGGCTAATGATTATGAACCAACAACAGAAGAACTTCAAATGCTAAAAGAGGAAGACAGATATCGATACAAATCATCGATAGAAGAACCACCGACATTAGAGTTAAAGCCACTTCCAATCCATTTGGAATACGCTTATTTACATGGTGAATCTGAATTACTTGTAATAATATCGTCTTCTCTTATAGAAAATGAAAAATCTCAACTCATTTCTGTGCTAAAAGCTCAAAAACCAGCTATTGCATGGAAAATTCATGATATTAAAGGCATAAGTCCTTCGTATTGCACACATAAAATCCTTATGGAAGAAGACCATAAAACCTATGTGCAACGTCAACGAAGACTAAATCCAAAAATGCAAGATGTTGTTAAGAAAGAAATTATTAAACTGCTAGATGCAGGTTTAATTTATCCAATCTCTGATAGTCCATGGGTAAGCCCAGTTCAATGCGTACCTAAGAAGGGTGGCATGACTGTCATCACAAATGAAAAAATGAGCTTATTCCTACTAGGACTGTAACAAGATGGCGTGTTTGTATTGATTATAGAAAATTAAATGACGCCACCAGAAAAGATCACTTCCCCTTACCTTTCATTGATCAAATGTTGGAAAGATTAGCCGGAAATAGTTACTATTGTTTTCTTGACGGTTTTTCCGGATATTTTCAAATTCTAATAGCACCCGAGGATCAAGAGAAAACCACGTTCACGTGCCCTTATGGTACTTTTGCGTACAAACGCATGCCATTTGGACTTTGCAACGCCCCTGCAACCTTTCAAAGGTGCATGATGGCGATTTTTTACGACATGATAGAAGAATGCATGGAAGTTTTCATGGATGACTTTTCAGTCTTCGGTGATACATTTGAATCATGTCTAGTTAATCTTGAAAGAATGCTTATTAGATGCGAGCAATCAAATCTAGTACTTAATTGGGAGAAATGTCATTTCATGGTTAAAGAAGGCATCGTTCTTGGTCATAAAATTTCAAAGGAAGGAATTGAAGTGGATAGAGCTAAAATAGATGTAATTGCTAAACTTCCACATCCCACCAATGTTAGAGGAGTTATGAGTTTTCTAGGGCATGCCGGTTTTTACCGACGTTTCATAAATGATTTTCCTAGAAAAGGATGCTCCATTCATCTTTTCAGATGAATGCATCAAATCTTTTAATATTCTTAAAGAAAAACTCACTAATGCGCCGATCATGATAACTCCAAATTGAAATCTACCATTTGAACTCATGTGCGATGCAAGTGATTTTGCAATGGGAGTCGTTTTATGACAAAGGATTGAAAAACGATTTCAACCTATTTATTACGCTAGTAAGATGTTACAAGGAGCACAAACAAATTACACAACTACTAAAAAAGAACTCCTTGCTATTGTCTTTTCTTTTGACAAATTCCGTTCATATCTCGTTCTAGCTAAAACGGTGATCTATACCGACCATTCTGCTCTTAGATACCTATTTTCAAAACAAGATGCCAAACCACAATTAATCCATTGGATCTTACTCTTACAAGAGTTCGATATTGAAATCCGAGACAAAAAGGGAGCAGAGAATCTCACCCCTGATCATCTTTCTCGTCTTGAAAATCCCGAATTAGAAGTTCTAAATGAATCGGCCATACAAGATAACTTTCATGATGAATATCTATTGAAAATTGATTATAGTGAAATTCCATGGTTTGCAGACTATGCAAACTATTTAGTATGTGGATTCCTTGAAAAAGGGTTGTCGTACCAAAAACGAAAGAAATTCTTTAGTGATATAAAACACTATTTCTGGGAAGATCCACATTTGTTTAAAAGTTGTCCTGATGGAATAATCCGCCGATGCATATTCGGGGATGAAGCCAGTCAAATCTTAAACCATTGTCACCCAGGACCAACAGGAGGGAATTATGGGCCTCAACTCACAGCAAGGAAAGTCTATGACGCTGATAATGCTAAAAACGAACATATATTTCATAGCATTGTCCCTCAAGAAAGACAAGCTTTTAGTTGCAATTGTTCTATTTACAAGTGATATTCGTTTAAATAATAAAAGGTGAAAATAAAAGACAGATTCGACGAATTGAAGACGCAAACGACCAAAAAGCTCAAAAGTACAAAGTACAATCAAAGAGGTTCCAATTATTGATGAGAAACATCTCAAAATTACAAGAGTACAAGACGCGAAACGCAAAGTACAAGATATTAAATTATACGCAAGGACGTTCGAAAATCCGGAACCGGGACCAGAGTCAACTCTCAACGCTCGACGCAACGGACTAAAAATTACAAGTCAACTATGCACATAAATATAATATAATATTTAAATAATTCTTATAATTATTTATATATTATATTTATTTAATTAAAACGTCGACAAACAAGAAAACAAGGAACTTTGAGCTGTCAACGACGGCCATGCGATTGCATGGCCTGGAGGAAGAAATCCCATGCGATCGCATGGCTAACTTTTCCAGCCCACGTGCCTATATAAATCGCGTTTTTTGTGAACATCAAACACATCTTTTTCTCTTCATTCATCAACGTATATGTATATATATTTATATTATAATTTTAATTTTAATTTTAATTTTAATTTCTAATAATAAGGGTATGTTAGCGAATGTTGTAAGGGTGTAAGTCGAAATTCTGTCCGTGTAACGCTACGCTATTTTTAATCATTGTAAGTTATGTTCAACCTTTTTACATTAATGTCTCGTAGCTAAGTTATTATTATGCTTATTTAAAACGAAGTAATCATGATGTTGGGCTAAAAATATTAAAATTGGGTAATTGGGCTTTGTACCATAATTGGGGTTTGGACAAAAGAACGACACTTGTGGAAATTAGACTATGGGCTATTAATGGGCTTTATATTTGTTTAACTAAATGATAGTTTGTTAATTTTAATATAAAGATTTACAATTGGACGTCCCTATAAATAACCATATACACTCGATCGGACACGATGGGCGGGATATTTATATGTACGAATAATCGTTCATTTAACCGGACACGGGAATGGATTAATAGTCTATGGAATTATTAAAACAGGGGTGAAATTATGTACAAGGACACTTGGCATAATTGATAACAAAGTATTAAAACCTTGGGTTACACGGAGTCGATATCCTGGTGTAATTATTAAACAAAGTATTAAGACCTTGTTACAGTTTAAGTCCCCAATTAGTTAGAATATTTGACTTCGGGTATAAGGATAATTTGACAAGGACACTCGCACTTTATATTTATGACTGATGGACTGTTATGGACAAAAACCAGACGGACATATTAAATAATCCAGGACAAAGGACAATTAACCCATGGGAATAAACTAAAATCAACACGTCAAACATCATGATTACGAAAGTTTAAATAAGCATAATTCCATTATTTTCATATTTAATTGCACTTCTAATTATTGCACTTTTATTTATTGTTATTGTATTTAATTGCACTTTTATTTATTGTCATTGTATTTAATTGCACTTTTAATTTTCGTACTCTTTAATTATCGTAATTTTATTTTATCGCACTTTTATTTATCGTAATTTCATTGTTGTTATTTACTTTACGCTTTAAATTAAGTCTTTTATTTATTTAATATTTTACATTAGGTTTTAACTGCGACTAAAGTTTTAAAAATCGACAAACCGGTCATTAAACGGTAAAAACCCCCTTTTTATAATAATAATATTACTTATATATATATTTGTATTTTTATAAATTAAAACTAATATAGCGTTAAGCTTGTTTAAGTGTATCCCTGTGGAACGAACCGGACTTACTAAAAACTACACTACCGTACGATTAGGTACACTGCCTATAAGTGTTGTAGCAAGGTTTAGGTATATCCATTCTATAAATAAATAAATATCTTGTGTAAAATTGTATCGTATTTAATAGTTTTTCCTAGTAAAATATAAGCTATTTCATATACACCTCTACGCACTTCAGACACTGGATTCTATTGGCCTACAATTTTCAAAGACGCACACCTTCTTTGTAAATCCTGTGTGCTTGTCAAAGGGCCGGAAAAATAAGTCAACGTGATGAAATGCCACAAAATGTCATTCAAGTATGTGAAATATTTGACGTTTGGGGTATTGACTTTATGGGTCCATTTCCAAAATCTCATAATAATCTCTACATTCTCGTTGCTATTGATTATGTATCTAAATGAGCGGAAGCACAAGCTCTCCCAACTAACGATGCACGAGTTATAGTCAACTTCTTAAAATGACTTTTTGCAAGGTTTGGAACACCGAAAGCTTTAATAAGTGATCGGGGTACTCATTTTTGTAATAATCAACTTGAAAAAGTTCTCAAAAGATATGGAGTAACTCATAAAATCTCAACCGCTTATTATCCACAAACAAGTGGACAAGTTGAAAATACCAACTGAGCTTTAAAACGTATTCTAGAGAAAATCGTAGGATCAAATCCGAAGGAATGGTCCATAAAATTGGAAGATGCACTCTGGGCTTTTAGAACAGCCTACAAAACTCCAATTGGTACCACACTTTTTAGACTCATTTACGAAAAAGCATGTCACCTTCCAGTAGAAATTGAGCATAAAGCATTTTGGGCTTTGAAGATATGTAATCTCGATTTACATGAAGCTGGATGTCTACGGTTAAGTCAATTAAACGAATTAGAAGAATTGAGAAATGAAGCATACATAAAGAAAGAACGAAGAAATGGCATGATAAAAGAATCAGAAGATCAAAGGAATTTAAGGAAGGAGACTGAGTTCTTCTTTTCAATTCACGATTCAAGCTATTTCCTGGAAAATTGAAATCAAGATGGTCTGGACCATTTATAGTCAAAAGAGTTTTCCCATACGAAACAGTAGAGTTAATAAATTCAAATGGGATTGAATTTAAGGTTAATGGTCACAGAGTTAAACATTACATAGATAATCCAATGGAAGTTGAAGATGAAGTTAATCACAATTTTGACACCACAGCTAATTAAGTGTGGGAAGATTCAAATCTTTTAAGGGTAATATGTATTTCTGTTAGAGTTAGATATTCAGTTTTCGTGTAGTTTCTGAGAATGGAATCCAAATGGTCTTTCCCTAGCAGACCCTAAAGAACTAGTCTTCTCCCTCCATTCTGAATTTTTATTTCTTTTAGGTTTTACGAGATGAAGAATTCCTTTGATCTGAACCATGGTCTACTACTACACGCTATGATTACTAAACGTAATAATCACATCTTCCCGAGTGAACTGGTATCATTCATAAGAGTCAAAATGGACGAAGTAAGGAAAGAACTCAGGAAAGATCATCATAAGACACATTTTGGTAAAGGAAAATCAAAATCCGCAACAAAAAGAAGAGCACGACACCTTAAAAGATGTCATAAATGCGAAAAATGGTCACACGAAGGTAAATGTTCGAACAATCAAACATATTCAAATACCGAATTTGTTACTATATGCAGAGAAGGACCGTTCATATGTTTAGAAGAAAAGTTATTGAAGAATCGAGGTTACACTTATGTAGCTATGGAAAATCAAATCACACGACTCTCCTATGAGTCAGCTAAAGCAGGTCTCTGAGAATTCTTTCTCACAGGTAAGTATGTACAGTTTTTATTTATTTTTATTTATTGCTTTTAACCTTTTGATAATAAACGCTGAATCGTTCGCTATAAAGTATTAAATTGATATTCAATAAAATTAGGTATGTGAAACCGAAATTATTGATATCATACAAAAATTTATTACATCACTGCGAAATTTACCGTTTATTCTTAAGGTATAAATATCTTTAATCAATCAATCCAAAATATTTCAAAAATTCGTCAGGAGTAAAACTAGGTAAAATAGCCGAAATTACTTTACCTAAAAGAGTGGCGTATATTTTTGATAATATTTGATTGATTAAAGTGGGATAAAAGATCAAAAATATTTTTCATTTTAATTTTTACCTTGTTTTTAATATTAATATATAAGTATTAAATGATTATTGTAAATTTTTAAAATCAATATATTTAAGTTTTTGAATATTTTAAAAATTAATATTTTCAATATAAGTTTGTAAAATTAATGTATAAAAATATTAATAATATTAATATGAGTTTTTAATTTTATGCATTTTAAATTTAAGTTTGGTGTGAATTTAAAAACAAAAATGTACTTTATTTCATTAAGTTAAAAATATGATTTTTAAAATTCGTCGTAAGTTGAAGACTAGGTCGTTGAACCGAAATTGCTTTACCCTTGTAACACCGGCCATTTTTTTTTTTTTTATACACAGCGGAAGACTTTATTAACAAACACAATATAAGTCACGTCATTACGTTTAAGTTGACACAACGGTGTTACGTTATCACAAAACATTATTTATACAAAAGTTCACATCAGAGTTGGGTTGTCAAACATGTCTTCTACATCCATACCCATCCCATCTAGCAGTACCTAAACCTGCAAAGGGGGAAACATGTAGGGGATTTGCGCACCGCTAAGTGAATGGAATCTATCTAACAGATATAGCTTAAGCCACACACAAGCTAT
Organism: Rutidosis leptorrhynchoides; assembly: GCF_046630445.1. Taxonomy (NCBI): domain Eukaryota; kingdom Viridiplantae; phylum Streptophyta; class Magnoliopsida; order Asterales; family Asteraceae; genus Rutidosis; species Rutidosis leptorrhynchoides. Next base: position 313,353,128 of record NC_092339.1, read on the forward strand.
ATGCTAACAACAACACTTGCTAACTACCAACTAGCATACAAAAAGACAATACGAGGATCGGCGGCTTGTACGAGCACACGACTCCCAGCTGATCGGGCCTGAGTCTACCGATAGTCCCTGCTACTCAATTAACAGTATAGTTATCCAGATGCAGGGGGTGCATCGTTCACACTATACTCCACAATTAGTAGCCTATGGACCCAACCTCCCCTAGGCACGGTTGACCTCATACGGACTCTAACCTCTCCTAGGCACGGTCTCGAGTCCCCAGTCTCCCTAGGCTCGACTGGTGCCATTCACACAGTGTACACATAATTCACATACAACATCAGGCAAACGATAGTATTCTATCATGGCAATTCCTACACTATGCATGGTAAAAGAGTCCACCACTGTAGCATGATATGCTACTTAAACTCTATCCGTAGATAGACCCACTCACCAATTACCAGCAACTGCTCAGTTATTATTTCTGAGCTTCTTCCTTGTCCTTATCTCCTGAGAACAACAAAAACCAAGTTAGAATAGTGTTCCCATCAAGATTAGACACACTGACAGCGAATTATAGCAAATGCATAAAAAAATGCGTCCGCTAAAATTTTCATGCTTAACACTTGTGCACTTTCAAAATTTACATCCTAAACACCAAAATATAAACGGGCAGCATAACGGCTAGAAAAGGCACTTTGGTAAAACATTCTGCCCTGGACACACAGTCGGTCGACTGACACTTACAGTCGGTCGACTGTCGACACAATCGGTCGACTGACCTGTCCAGTCGGTCGATTCATTGGGTAATACATCAATCGGCCGAAGGTAAATCTCAGTCGGTCGGTTCACTCGCCAGTCGGTCGGTTCACCCTCAGTCGGTCGACTGTCGTCCGACAGTCGGCCGACTGTGTTCATCTTCCTCAGAAACTGAACAAAGGCTACGGACTTCACGATGAAATCCTCAAATCTCGATCTAGAGCTCGTTTTAAACACCAAAATCGACCACAACTTGTTCACTACTTGTTATAGACTCAAAATTCACAACAAGTTGACCATAACAACACTTAAATCACTTGTTTTGACACAAATTCAAGCTTTTTACAAAACTCACACAAAACCAAGAATTTAACAACGAATTGAACACAAAAACACATGTTACTTACCTTGATAGACTCAGTAATCTGTAAGAAACAAGATGGTATGAACAATTTGAGCTCTAGAACACAATTTAGGAATTAGGGTTTGGAGAGGTGGAAGTTAGGTACGGGAGTGAAGAATGAATTTTCTAGAAATGGGAAGGAAATACAGTACACTAGTCTCTTAGTTGGGTTTAATTCCCACACTGAGCAACACACGGGTATTTACCAGTTATCTGATATCTTTCGCACAAGATTAGGTAACCCAAACGAGGTCCAAATAAAATAAACAAACCTGTTCTAGGACCCTTGTCACAAACTGGTCACAACACCATTATAATAAAACACTAATAAAATAATTAAAATAAAAATCACTTAAGACTAAGCACAAACCCTAAGGGCAAAAATAGTCCACTTACAACTAGCCCGGGTTTCAGTCTGTTACAAATCCACCCCCCTTAAGGAGATTCCGTCCTCGGAATCTGGTCTTGGTCAAACAAATGAGGGTAGCGTTTTCTCATCAACTCTTCCATTTCCCACGTAAGATTAGATCCCAAACTGTGTTTCCACTCAATCAACACCATCGAAATCTCTTTCTTTCTCAGCTTAGTCACCTTTTGGTCAATCACACGGACCGGCTCTTCCACCAATTTCTTATTCAAATCGACCCTTAAATCTTCTAAAGGAAGAAGTTGTGTTTCATCGTCGACTTTACACTTACGAAGATAACATACGTTGAATGTATTATGAATACCAGCTAACTCTGGCAGAAGATCTAACACCACAGTCTGATCATTCAACACTTCACTGATCGGAAACGGACCAATAAATCTCGGTGCTAACTTACCACGTTTACCGAATCTAATAACCCCTTTCCACGGCGAAACTTTCAGATACACTCATTCACCCACATTAAAGGTTACCGGACGTCTACGCGGATCAGCATACATTTTCTGCCTATTTCTAGCGGCTTTCAACTTTTCTCTCGCAATTGCAACTTTTTCGGCTGTCATTTGAACAATTTCGGGACCTGCAAACTGCTTCTCCCCGGCTTCTAACCAACAAGTCGGAGTTCTGCAACGACGACCGTACAACATTTCATAGGGCGGCATTCCTATACTCGAATGATATGGATTATTATACGCGAATTCGACCAACGGTAAATGTGTATCCCACGAACCACCGTATTCTAACACACAAGCCCTTAACATATCCTCCAAAGTCTGTATCGTTCTTTCACTCTGACCATCTGTCTGAGGATGATAAGCTGTACTTAAATTCACACGTGTACCCAAATTTTGTTGAAGACTGTTCCAAAAATTCGACACAAATCTGGAATCTCTGTCTGAAACGATCGATAACGGCACACCATGTCGACTAACTATTTCTTTCACATACAAATCGGCTAACTCACTTAACGAAGCTGTCTCACGAGTAGCAAGAAAATGAGCACTTTTAGTTAGACGATCCACTATTACCCAAATCATATCATGTCGTTTCTGAGTTCGAGGTAATTTGGTCACAAAATCCATCGTTATATGTTCCCATTTCCACTCTGGAATCTGTAACTGACGTAGCGAACCATAAGGTTTCTGATGTTCTGCCTTCACTTGAGCACAAATATGACACTTTTCGACATATCGAGCGATATCTATTTTCATTGTCGGCCACCAATACACTGTTTTCAAATCATGATACATCTTATTACTACCCGGATGTACTGTCAGTCTGGATTTGTGAGCTTCCGTCATGATTAAATCCCTCAAATCTCCAAGCTTAGGCACCCAAACACGATTGTTTAAGGTCTTTAGTCCACGTGAGTCATCAATTAAGTCCACTTTTCGTTTGGTCATTTGTTCAGATTTAATATGTTCGTCCTCTAAAGCACAGACCTGAATGGTTCTTAAGCTGTTAATCTAATCTGGAGTTATATTCAAACGAAGAAATTTCACATTTTCACTTGACTTTTTACGACTTAGCGCATCTCCAACCACATTTGCCTTACCCGGATGATATTTAATTTCACAATCATAATCTTTGATCAACTCTTGCCACCGTCTCTGACGCATATTCAATTCTTTCTGTGAGAAGATATATTGCAAACTCTTATGATCTGTACAAATAACATAATGAGTTCCATACAAATAGTGTCTCCACAGTTTCAAAGCAAACACTGCTGCAGCCATTTCAAGATCATGCACTGGATGATTCTTCTCATGAACATTCAACTGTCGCGAGGCGTAGGCGATTACTTTATCTCTTTGCATTAATACACAACCCAACCCAGCATATGATGCATCACAGTATACCACTAAGTTGTCTGAACCTTCTGGTAAAGCTAGCACTGGTGCCTGACACAGTAGCTGTTTCAAAATCTGAAAAGCCTTTTCCTGTTCATCAGTCCATCGAAAGGCTACATCTTTACGAGTCAACTTAGTCAATGGACCCGTTATTTTGGAGAAATCTTTGATAAATCTGCGATAATAACCAGCCAATCCCAGAAAACTCTTAATCTCAGTCGGAGTCCTCGGAGAATTCCAATTCATTACCGCTTCTATCTTTGTCGGATCAACTTTTATACCCTCGGCACAAATCACATGACCCAAAAACTGCACTTCACGTAACCAAAATTCACACTTTGAAAATTTTGCAAATAGTTGTTCACGTTTCAACATGCTCAAAACCTGTCTCAGATGTTCAGCATGTTCACTTTCGGTCTTTGAATACACTAGTATATCATCTATAAACACAATCACAAACTTATCTAAGAATGGACGACACACTCTATTCATTAGATCCATGAAAACTGCTGGCGCATTCGTCAACCCAAAAGGCATGACAAGAAATTCATAATGACCATACCTTGTTCTGAACGCTGTTTTCGGTATATCTGATTCAGCAACACGAACTTGATGATATCCGGATCGTAAGTCTATCTTAGAAAAGAATGAAGCACCCTGTAACTGATCGAACAAATCATCTATTCGAGGTAACGGATACTTATTCTTCACAGTTCTTTTGTTCAATTCACGATAATCAATACACATACGCATTGACCCATCTTTCTTTTTAACAAACAATACCGGAGCACCCCACGGTGAAGAACTCGGTCGGATAAACCCACGATCTAATAGTTCTTGAATCTGTGACATCATTTCACTGATTTCAGACGGCGCTAATCGGTATGGAGCTTTTGCAACTGGAGTTGTTCCAGGAACCAACTCAATCTTATATTCGACTTCCCTTACCGGCGGCAGACCTGGTAACTCATCTGGGAATACTTCGGGAAATTCTGATACTATCGGAATATCGGCCACTGTTTTCTTTTCTTTCTTCGCATCAATCACATATGCAAGAAATGATTCACAACCCTTTGCCATCGACTTTTTCGCTTTCATCATGGTTATCAACAGAAAATTATACCCTCCCCGCTCCCCTCGGGCCACAACACGGGTTCCATCGGTTGAACGAAAGGTAATCATTTTCCTATCACACTTAATATTAGCCCTAAGCGAGCTCAACCAATCCATTCCTAGTACTACATCAAAGCTAGGAATAGGTAACACTAAACAAGTCACCGGGAAAGACTTCCCTTCGATCTCTATACAAACCCCAGTCACATATGTTGTGACGGGTGTGGTTTTACCATCAGCTACTTCTATACTAATCGGCTTGGGTAACACAGTAGCTGGTAAATTCAACTTAGCACAGAAATCTAGGGACATAAAACACCTATTGGCACCACAATCAAACAATACGCGAGCAGGTATTGAGTTGATTAGAAACATACCGGTGATTACTTCGTCGGTTGCCACGGCATTTTCCACCGACATCTGAAAAGCTCTAGCCTCTGCTGTTGGAGGGTTCTTCCTCTTCTACCCACTCGAGGCAGTTGACCCTCCAGCTGATGCTGAACGAGCCCGTGACCCTGCCCCGGAACTACCACTCTTCGATGGATAACTAACTGCACGATGCCCTGGTTTATGACAACTTCAACACACACTATTCGGATACGGACATGCTGAAGACTCATGCCCAACCACACCACACTTTAAGCACCTTCTTGTAGCCTTAGAACACTGACCACTGTGTGAAGATCGGCACGTGTGACACCAATTCCCTTTACCTGATCCAGATCCAGTACTACTCTGACCACTTTTACCCTTCGATATAAACCCACTAGACTTCTTAAATTTAGATCCTGATTGACCAGATACTTGTCCACCTTGTTGTAGCACATTACCAAATATTCTGTTTCTGGCAGCCTGAACATCACTTTCTACCATCTTAGCCATCACAACAGCTTGAGACAATGATGTAGCTGTTCTAACAAAAGTTCTGTACTCAGGCAGAATGATATTAACAAAATGCTGGATACGAGACGCTTCGTCTGGCACCCATTGTTGTACAAACCTCAGTTTATCCATAAACTTCTCTACTACCTCATCGATCGTCATTTGAGGTGTCATCTTCATTTCAAGAAACTCAGTCTTGATTCGGTTCATATCAAATGGATTACAATATTGTTCACACACCTTCCCATGAAACTACTCCCATGTGATCATACTCACTTGCTCTTTTGGTATACTAAAAATCAAAGAATCCCACCAAATCATAGCCCTACCTTTCAACAGTCTACTAGCATATGTTACCTTCAGCTCGGGTTCACACTGACATGCTTCAAATACCCTTTCAACTTCTCGCAACTAATTGAGAGTTACAGTCGGATCAGTACTTCCAGAGAACTCAGAGGGTTTGAAATCACGGAAGTTCTTATAAGTACACTTTTTGGGTGGTTGCATGTAAGGTTGTTGAAACATTTGCATTTGGTACGGGTTCATCATCATGGGATTTTGGTAAGTAAAAGTGTTTTGCGGTGGCATATAATATTGGTTAGGTATTTGATTCTGAAACTGGTTCTGGTGCACATTAGGTATCGTTTGGGATTGCGCGGTTGGGAATCCAGGTGGTGTATCTTCATTTCCAGAATGCCTTGCCAATTCAAGCTCATTAATTTTGTCCTCAGCCTCTTTTAGCTTACTTTCTAATTGAAGGATGTAACTACTCTGATCATCATCAGACTCAACACCCTCTTCTGGTGCTCTGAATGTTCCGGGGTTAGATGGGCCAGTTGCGTTTCTATCAGCCATACCTGTGCTACAAAACAGCTTACACAAAAGCTTAGTGGATAACAGTTAGTTCAATCACAACTAACACACGTATATCCTATTTTCACTTAGCCCCCACTCCCACAGACATGTTTGACTTGCCTCAGGGTTTGGAAACAAAATACGCGCACGTATTTGCCGCCAAACCATGCTCTGATACCAACTTGTAACACCGGCCATTTTTTTTTTTTATACACAACGGAAGACTTTATTAACAAACACAATATAATTCACGTCATTACGTTTAAGTTGACACAACGGTGTTACGTTATCACAAAACATTATTTATACAAAAGTCCACATCAGAGTTGGGTTGTCAAACATGTCTTCTACATCCATACTCATCCCATCTAGCAGTACCTAAACCTGCAAAGGGGGAAACATGTGGGGGATTAGCGCACCGCTAAGTGAATGGAATCTATCTAACAGATATAGCTTAAGCCACACACAAGCTATATGCTAACAACAACACTTGCTAACTACCAACTAGCATACAAAAAGACAATACGAGGATCGGCGGCTTGTACGAGCACACGACTCCCAGCTGATCGGGCCTGAGTCTACCGATAGTCCCTGCTACTCAATTAACAGTATAGTTATCCAGATGCAGGGGGTGCATCGTTCACACTATACTCCACAATTAGTAGCCTATGGACCCAACCTCCCCTAGGCACGGTTGACCTCATACGGACTCTAACCTCTCCTAGGCACGGTCTCGAGTCCCCAGTCTCCCTAGGCCCGACTGGTGCCATTCACACAGTGTACACATAATTCACATACAACATCAGGCAAACGATAGTATTCTATCATGGCAATTCCTACACTATGCATGGTAAAAGAGTCCACCACTGTAGCATGATATGCTACTTAAACTCTATCCGTAGATAGACCCACTCACCAATTACCAGCAACTGCTCAGTTATTATTTCTGAGCTTTTTCCTTGTCCTTATCTCCTGAGAACAACAAAAACCAAGTTAGAATAGTGTTCCCATCAAGATTAGACACACTGACAGCGAATTATAGCAAATGCATAAAAAAATGCGTCCGCTAAAATTTTCATGCTTAACAATTGTGCACTTTCAAAATTTACATCCTGAACACCAAAATATAAACGGGCAGCATAACGGCTAGAAAAGGCACTTTGGTAAAACATTCTGCCCTGGACACACAGTCGGTCGACTGACACTTACAGTAGGTCGAATGTCGACACAATCGGTCGACTGACCTGTCCATTCGGTCGATTCATTGGGTAATACATCAATCGGCCGAAGGTAAATTTCAGTCGGTCGGTTCACTCGCCAGTCGGTCGGTTCACCCTCAGTCGGTCGACTGTCGTCCGACAGTCGGCCGACTGTGTTCATCTTCCTCAGAAACTGAACAAAGGCTACGGACTTCACGATGAAATCCTCAAATCTCGATCTAGTGCTCGTTTTAAACACCAAAATCGACCACAACTTGTTCACTACTTGTTATAGACTCAAAATTCACAACAAGTTGACCATAAAAACACTTAAATCACTTGTTTTGACACAAATTCAAGCTTTTTACAAAACTCACACAAAACCAAGAATTTAACAACGAATTGAACACAAAAACACATGTTACTTACCTTGATAGACTCAGTAATCTGTAAGAAACAAGATGGTATGAACAATTTGAGCTCTAGAACACAATTTAGGAATTAGGGTTTGGAGAGGTGGAAGTTAGGTACGGGAGTGAAGAATGAATTTTCTAGAAATGGGAAGGAAATTCAGTACACTAGTCTCTTAGTTGGGTTTAATTCTCACACTGAGCAACACACGGGTATTTACCAGTTATCTGATATCTTTCGCACAAGATTAGGTAACCCAAACGAGGTCCAAATAAAATAAACAAACCTGTTCTGGGACCCTTGTCACAAACTGGTCACAACACCATTATAATAAAACACTAATAAAATAATTAAAATAAAAATCACTTAAGACTAAGCACAAACCCTAAGGGCAAAAATAGTCCACTTACAACTAGCTCGGGTTTCAGTCTGTTACAAATCCACCCCCCTTAAGGAGATTCCGTCCTCGGAATCTGGTCTTGGTCAAACAAATGAGGGTAGCGTTTTCTCATCAACTCTTCCGTTTCCCACGTAAGATTAGATCCCAAACTGTGTTTCCACTCAATCAACACCATCGGAATCTCTTTCTTTCTCAGCTTAGTCACCTTTTGGTCAATCACACGGACCGACTCTTCCACCAATTTCTTATTCAAATCGACCCTTAAATCTTCTAAAGGAAGAAGTTGTGTTTCATCGTCGACTTTACACTTACGAAGATAACATACGTTGAATGTATTATGAATACCAGCTAACTCTGGCGGAAGATCTAACACCACAGTCTGATCATTCAACACTTCACTGATCGGAAACGGACCAATAAATCTCGGTGCTAACTTACCACGTTTACCGAATCTGATAACCCCTTTCCACAGCGAAAATTTCAGATACACTCGTTCACCCACATTAAAGGTTACCGGACGTCTACACGGATCAGCATACATTTTCTGCCTATCTCTAGCGGCTTTCAACTTTTCTCTCGCAATTGCAACTTTTTCGGCTGTCATTTGAACAATTTTGGGACCTGCAAACTGCTTCTCCCCGGCTTCTAACCAACAAGTCGGAGTTCTGCAACGACGACCGTACAACATTTCATAGGGCGGCATTCCTATACTCGAATGATATGGATTATTATACGCGAATTCGACCAACGGTAAATGTGTATCCCACGAACCACCGTATTCTAACACACAAGCCCTTAACATATCCTCCAAAGTCTGTATCGTTCTTTCACTCTGACCATCTGTCTGAGGATGATAAGCTGTACTTAAATTCACACGTGTACCCAAATTTTGTTGAAGACTGTTCCAAAAATTCGACACAAATCTGGAATCTCTGTCTGAAACGATCGATAACGGCACACCATGTCGACTAACTATTTCTTTCACATACAAATCGGCTAACTCACTTAACGAAGCTGTCTCACGAGTAGCAAGAAAATGAGCACTTTTAGTTAGACGATCCACTATTACCCAAATCATATCATGTCGTTTCTAAGTTCGAGGTAATTTGGTCACAAAATCCATCGTTATATGTTCCCATTTCCACTCTGGAATCTGTAACTGACGTAGCGAACCATAAGGTTTCTGATGTTCTGCCTTCACTTGAGCACAAATATGACACTTTTCGAAATATCGAGCGATATCTGTTTTCATTGTCGGCCACCAATACACTGTTTTCAAATCATGATACATCTTATTACTACCCGGATGTACTGTCAGTCTGGATTTGTGAGCTTCCGTCATGATTAAATCCCTCAAATCTCCAAGCTTAGGCACCCAAACACGATTGTTTAAGGTCTTTAGTCCACGTGAGTCATCAATTAAGTCCACTTTTCGTTTGGTCATTTGTTCAGATTTAATATGTTCGTCCTCTAAAGCACAGGCCTGAACGGTTCTTAAGCTGTTAATCAAATCTGCAGTTATATTCAAACGAAGAAATTTCACATTTTCACTTGACTTTTTACGACTTAGCGCATCTGCAACCACATTTGCCTTACCCGGATGATATTTAATTTCACAATCATAATCTTTGATCAACTCTTGCCACCGTCTCTGACGCATATTCAATTCTTTCTGTGAGAAGATATATTGTAAACTCTTATGATCTGTACAAATAACACAATGAGTTCCATACAAATAGTGTCTCTACAGTTTCAAAGCAAACACTGCTGCAGCCATTTCAAGATCATGCACTGGATGATTCTTCTCATGAACTTTCAACTGTCGCGAGGCGTAGGCGATTACTTTATCTCTTTGCATTAATACACAACCCAACCCAGCATATGATGCATCACAGTATACCACTAAGTTGTCTGAACATTCTGGTAAAGCTAGCACTGGTGCCTGACACAGTAGCTGCTTCAAAATCTGAAAAGCCTTTTCCTGTTCATCAGTCTATCGAAAGGCTACATCTTTACGAGTCAACTTAGTCAATGGACCCGCTAGTTTGGAGAAATCTTTGATAAATCTGCGATAATAACCAGCCAATCCCAGAAAACTCTTAATCTCAGTCGGAGTCCTAGGAGAATTCCAATTCATTACCGCTTCTATCTTTGTCGGATCAACTTTTATACCCTCGGCACAAATCACATGACCCAAAAACTGCACTTCACGTAACCAAAATTCACACTTTGAAAATTTTGCAAATAGTTGTTCACGTTTCAACATGCTCAAAACCTGTCTCAGATGTTCAGCATGTTCACTTTCGGTCTTTGAATACACTAGTATATCATCTATAAACACAATCACAAACTTATCTAAGAATGGACGACACACTCTATTCATTAGATCCATGAAGACTGCTGGCGCATTCATCAACCCAAAAGGCATGACAAGAAATTCATAATGACCATACCTTGTTCTGAACGCTGTTTTCGGTATATCTGATTCAGCAACACGAACCTGATGATATCCGGATCGTAAGTCTATCTTAGAAAAGAATGAAGCACCCTGTAACTGATCGAACAAATCATCTATTCGAGGTAACGGATACTTATTCTTCACAGTTCTTTTGTTCAATTCACGATAATCAATACACATACGCATTGACCCATCTTTCTTTTTAACAAACAATACCGGAGCACCCCACGGTGAAGAACTCGGTCGGATAAACCCACGATCTAATAGTTCTTGAATCTGTGACATCATTTCACGGATTTCAGACGGCGCTAATCGGTATGGAGCTTTTGCAACTGGAGTTGTTCCAGGAACCAACTCAATCTTATATTCGACTTCCCTTACCAGCGGCAGACCTGGTAACTCATCTGGGAATACTTCGGGAAATTCTGATACTATCGGAATATCGGCCACTATTTTCTTTTCTTTCTTCGCATCAATCACATTTGCAAGAAATGATTCGCAACCCTTTGCCATCGACTTTTTCGCTTTCATCATGGTTATCAACAGAAAATTATATCCTCCCCGCTCCCCTCGGGCCACAACACGGGTTCCATCGGTCGAACGAAAGGTAATCATTTTCCTATCACACTTAATATTAGCCCTAAGCAAGCTCAACCAATCCATTCCTAGTACTACATCAAAGCTAGGAATAGGTAACACTAAACAAGTCACCGGGAAAGACTTCCCTTCGATCTCTATACAAACCCCAGTCACATATGTTGTGACGGGTGTGGTTTTACCATCAGCTACTTCTACACTAACCGGCTTGGGTAACACAGTAGCTGGTAAATTCAACTTAGCACAGAAATCTACGGACATAAAACACCTATTGGCAACACAATCAAACAATACGCGAGCAGGTATTGAGTTGATTAGAAACATACCGGTGATTACTTCGTCGGTTGCCACGGAATTTTCCACCGACATCTGAAAAGCTCTAGCCTCTGCTGTTGGAGGGTTCTTCCTCTTCTGCCCACTCGAGGCAGTTGACCCTCCAACTGATGCTGAACGCGCCCCTGACCCTGCCCCGAAACTACCACTCTTCGATGGACAACTAACTGCACGATGCCCTGGTTTATGACAACTCCAACACACACTATTCGGATACGAACATGCTGAAGACTCATGCCCAACCACACCACACTTTAAGCACCTTCTTGTAGCCTCAGAACACTGACCACTGTGTGAAGATCGGCACGTGTGACACCAATTCCCTTTATCTGATCCAGATCCAGTACTACTCTGACCACTTTTACCCTTCGATTTAAACCCACTAGACTTCTTAAATTTAGATCCTGATTGACCAGATACTTGTCCACCTTGTTGTAGCACATTACCAAACATTCTGTTTCTGGCAGCCTGAACATCACTTTCTACCATCTTAGCCATCACAACAGCTTGAGACAATGATGTAGCTGTTCTAACAAAAGTTCTGTACTCAGGCAGAATGATATTAACAAAATGCTGGATACGAGACGCTTCGTCTGGCACCCATTGTTGTACAAACCTCAGTTTATCCATAAACTTCTCTACTACCTCATTGATCGTCATTTGAGGTGTCATCTTCATTTCAAGAAACTCAGTCTTGATTCGGTTCATATCAAATGGATTACAATATTATTCACACACCTTCCCATGAAACTGCTCCCATGTGATCATACTCACTTGCTCTTTTGGTATACTAAAAATCAAAGAATCCCACCAAATCATAGCCCTACCTTTCAACAGTCTACTAGCATATGTTACCTTCAGCTCGGGTTCACACTGACACGCTTCAAATACCCTTTCAACTTCTCGCAACCAATTGAGAGTTACAGTCGGATCAGTACTTCCAGAGAACTCAGAGGGTTTGCAATCACGGAAGTTCTTATAAGTACACTTTTTGGGTGGTTGCATGTAAGGTTGTTGAAACATTTGCATTTGGTACGGGTTCATCATCATGGGATTTTGGTAAGTAAAAGTGTTTTGTGGTGGCATATAATATTGGTTAGGTATTTGATTCTGAAACTGGTTCTGGTGCACATTAGGTATCGTTTGGGATTGCGCGGTTGGGAATCCAGGTGGTGTATCTTCATTTCCAGAATGCCTTGCCAATTCAAGCTCATTAATTTTGTCCTCAGCCTCTTTTAGCTTACTTTCTAATTGAAGGATGTAACTACTCTGATCATCATCAGACTCAACACCCTCTTCTGGTGCTCTGAATGTTCCGGGGTTAGATGGGCCAGTTGCGTTTCTATCAGCCATACCTGTGCTACAAAACAGCTTACACAAAAGCTTAGTGGATAACAGTTAGTTCAATCACAACTAACACACGTATATCCTATTTTCACTTAGCCCCC